>NC_088884.1:108384115-108687145 GCF_037157495.1 Lathamus discolor
AAGAAATGTCTTAATATGATTGATTTGATCTGGTTAAGATTTGATTTAGAGAGCTATTCAGGACACTTATGCACTGAGTAAGTATGGATTTAATGGCTTAATTTAAAGCATCCAAGTTTTAAAACATTAGACCTGCTGTAGTAAGGTTTCATATGAATACTCAGAAGTGCTTAAAATCAATCAGGATCCATCCCTTTTCTCTGCAGGCAGAATGGTTGTTGCTACGTAGAGCATAGCATTGTTCATATGCATGCAAATACTGCATGTGGCATTCAACTGTAATCAGAAAGGAAGTAATAATGATAGCTGAGCTATGACAGCAGCGTAGTTCTTGGTGATGCTTTTGACAAGTATGTATGTAGAAATCATGGATGCTTCTCTGAAATGTTGCTCTGCGGAAACACCCGCAGCTATATTTATGCCAAATGAGGTTGTTGAATCAAATAATCCTCATCCTAATCTTCTCCACTTGGCCAGCTTTATGCATTGTGATCACTGTATAGGAAATGTTTTGGATGTATGCTTAATCAGACATCTTCAGTGGGTGCACACTGGAGTTCCTTTCACCAGCTCCACGGTTCTCCTAAAAATGAAAGCCTGTAGGTATGTATTTGTATGCTTGAGTTTTGAGAGCAACAGTCAATTGTATTTTAATCCTACCTCATTTGTGAGCAGAAAAGCCTCCAAGCAGCATTGTTACCTAAGTTCTTACTTGCACTTTTGATGCTTCAGTGACTGCTGATGTAGTCAGACTGCCTTCTGTAGCATTTGCAGTTGGCTATAGAATCAGTAATTATGACTAATACAGAAAGACATCTTATAAGTTAACTGGGACTTCCTGGATAGGGGACATAATATTTAAATATTTTCAAAAGGAATTTTCACAAGTGACATTAATAATGTCCTTGCAGTGATGTTATCCTGCCTCCAAAAACCACGGCTAGGTAAAAAATAATATCTGATTTAAAGAAAGCAATAATCCTCGGTCGGTATTCCTCTTAATGCTGCAGGATTTTATATAAAACATTTTAATACACTTTCCTTAGGCTAAATTCCAAGACATGGTTAATGACTGCTGCACTTCACTGAACAATCCTGAGGAATTAACCTGAAAAATATGGACATTTGTTTTTGCTTGAACAGGTTTAGATAATGTGGTTTTGTGAAGTGTTGAGGGCTAGGGTTTCTTCAAGAGGCAGTTGTTCACAACAAATCACAGTGGCTGTTGATGTCCTTGGGTTTTTTCATGACAGTTTTAATTTAATGTTAGTCGCCATTGCTTCAAACATTAAATACTGTTCTTAAGCACAAACTTGAATTTACCTATTACAGACTGTTTCTTTCAGAGAAAACCCTTCGCAGAAAACAGGCTCATATCAGATGACCAAAATGATACATTAAGTCATGGTGAATCAATTTTATCCAGTGAAACCACAGAAAAAACCAACACTGTGTTTTTAAGATTTGAAACTCTCTTTTGGGAGCTTGGGAGAAAAGCTTTAAGTGAAACTTAAGCAAGATTTGAAAGCTTTCAGGCCCTGGTATAGGAGCTCCATTCCTTGCAGGACTGAGGCTGCAGGTCATACCATTGCGAGGGTAGACTCAGAGCAGTCTGCAAGAAGGCAAATGCTTTTGTGTTAGTAGCAGAAACAAATACGGCAGAGATTGGTGAACCCTTGTGGGGAGGGACTCTTTACAGCTCTGTCCCCTGTAGCCTTTGTGTTGCTTACTAAGCATGTGGTTAAACACACATATACAGTTTCTTCCTCTTTGAACACTAACTTGGGTCCCTCACCTCCATGTCTAGCTCTTTCCAGCAACTGCAAGAAAGCAACGGCTTTGAGAAGTCCATCTTTCTGCCAAATGTAACTAAGTTGGATCAAAAAGTTCTTAAGTTTGATGAAGGATTAGCAGACAAAAACAAAGCGCACATGCCTCCAGTTTCTTTAGGAAAGCGTGGTATTCCCAACTAGAGAGAATTACTGCTTCTTAAAGCAATCTGGTTTTATAAACACGTTGCTGAAGTTTGCCTAAAAACTAAGCCATCCTTAGAAAATGAGATGCTGCATTGGCATATGCCAACATATTTCTGATGAGCTCGGCTAACTGACAACCCTTCTGGAGTTATTTATTTAGCCCTTTTCAAATTATTTATGTTTTTAATTAGAAGCTCTATGGCATTGAGTTTTGGCAACTTGGTAGCAGAAGTGACTGCATCTTCTTTAAGGAAACAGCTTTCCAATTGACATAACCTTGTGTGAGGGAAGGGGGAGGAGGTGGGAACAGCCTTTCTCATAGTATCCCAGGAAGAAAACAACTTCATGGATTAGGAGCTTAATTAGGACTGAAATCCATAGCAGTAAGTGGGGAACAAATACAGTTAATTTGATTAAGCCACAGACTGAATGAGTTGCACACTGCATTGATTATTTTAAAGCAAATAACAAAGGCAAGGCTGTTTACTTTATGGTGCTATTACTGCAAATGAAATCAGTATCAAGCAGGTTGCTGGGGAGTGTAGCTAAGACAACCTCATAACCTCATCTGCTGATAAATGAATCTTTGGCTAATCAGTAGACTCAGCATGGTGGCTACTCCGTCAGTCTCTGAGTCACAGCAAGGCAGGTACCCTTCTGAACAAGAGCACTAAGAAATAAACAGGCCCTGGATGTGCAGTAAAGGTCAAACTGTCTTTGTGCTTGAGAGCATTCTTCATAAAAGTACAAGTGCTACCTCTGGGAGGGCAAGAAGGAACAACATTGATTATGCTGAATGCAAGAGAGCAATTTGTAGCTCTTTTAAAGGGTATTTACATCAACAAAAACCCAGGAAACCAAAGTAACCTACTTAAAACAAAATCCTGGGAGTTTTGCTGTTGCCATGAGAAGGGTGACAGCTTCACTGAGCAGTGGGAGAGCTGGAGAGCAATCTCTCTAGAGTCCATCACGGCATCAGTTCTCTCCTACAACTAACTGTGGCCCTCTGTGGGGCTGGCTGGCTGGAGATGTCTTGAGTGTCTTTACTTCTACCGGTGATGTTAAGTACAAGAGAAAGCAAGGCAGTTCTTCCTCTTCCCCCTCTTCTCTATGTTAATACTCTGAGTCCAGCACACTCATTTGCTTAAAGTTTACATTGATCAAACACTGTGTTGAGAGTAGTCCATAGAAGAGTGAACGGAGCACTTCTAAGCTCCTTTTGCTGGAGTGGGTACTTCAGTACAGAATGGTCATCCTTAACACACTGTGTTGGCTTTTAATTAGCACCAAGCAGATCCTAAAAGCACAGCATTCCCTAAGGAGGTAAGCGCTCCCTGCAAAGCTTGTGGGTGTGCAGGTGTGAACAGTCCCTTTAGAGCCTTCTGTGCCTGGTATTAGCACAGAAGAAATATGTGCCCTCCCACCCACTATAGATAATTGCATTGCTCCTGCAGCTCTGAAAGCATGATAGTCGACCACTTGAAATTTGGAGACAAGAATTCTTCAAAAGCCCCTGCATCTGTTCTCAGTCCAAGCAAGCACTCTCAAGGGGCCAACTTCCCATAGGCCATCATGCATAATGTGGATGAAACCTCTTGAATTATTGATCTTGCAGAGGCATATAATTGTAGCTTACACAGTGTGTTTACTCTCAGTGCTTTGATTTATCAGATCTTATAATAATGTTCTCACTTTTGGCGCTCGTAAAATGCAACTGGCTTGCAGTTTAATAAATATTGACTTCTAGCCATTTGCTGTTTTGTGATTATTCCTCCTAAAGAACAAACTGATTGCTTCCTTCATTCAGCCCCACTGCAAATAGTGCTGGAATAGAATGCTTTTAATATCGCATTTTCCCACCAGGGCAAGACTTGGCTCAGCACTGTCCTTCCCATGCTTTAAATATCAGGCCACTGTTTCTCTAGCTGATGGGCACCTGAAGATAATTGTGGTCACCCTAAGGGTCAGCAGGCATGTCTCCTGCCTAGAGAGAACCCTTTCCCCAGCCCTTTTTTTGTGATGTTCATCACTTCTAACAGATTAAGCCATTCCATGTTGATCTGATTAGAATGAGGAAAATCCCCATGCTTTATCTGGTAGATTTTGTATTTGACTCTCATCACGGGGTTGTTGATATGTGCAGGACACTGGGCTAGGGCTACTTGGGTAACTCCTGCCAGAGGAGAAGAGAGTATGAGTGTGTATTTGCTTTAAGCAAGACAAGTAATCCAGCCCCATCTTCCAGCAGCTGAAGAGCCTTTTTCTGCTATTGCCGTACCAATGTTGGTGACATAGCTTGAAGAACGTTTTGGGTCTCTAACCTGAGCTGCTCATTTTCCAGTTTACATCTCTGCAGCTTATCTCTGTTATGTGGTATCATATATCCACACTCCTTATATGACTGACAACAATCATAACACTAAACTGAATACACGGTAGAAGTAGGTAGTAACTGACAGTCACTACATCTTACCAAGAATGTCAAAATGCTCACATTTTGGATGTAAAACCAAGAGGATAATGAGGTTTTATCATTTGAGGAGCTCCTGCTGTCTTAAAGGTTTTTTCCCCATGTTGGAGACTCCTTGCGCTAGGTGGAATACCCACACACACAATGGGAGCTTGTCAGTCACGCCACTTGCAGCTCAACAAACTAGAGAGCAGGGGTGGAAAAAAACATGGGTGATATCCTAGATTCACAACCTGATTATATGACTTTCCCTTGGCTACTGCAGCAGGTCCATGGCAGATCCTTATAATGAATCTACATTTCTTGGTTATCAGTCCCATATTGTGACCCACAAGCTCACCTGGCCACACGTGTCAGCGCAGGAGTTGGAATGAAGACTAACAGTTTTAGTCAAGTCAGCAGAATCAAGAAACATAATGGGTTGAGTTTGCAATGCTGAAAGTGTTGAGCTCTCTGACTGTCTTCCTGTTAATTGACAGCAATACCAGAGCAGTTAGTTGGACAAAAAATGACTCGTTCTGCCCTCCTTGTGGAACATCCTCTGTTTTATCAGTAGTTGCTGCAAGATTGACCTTTGGATTTGATTATATTTTGACTTTAATTTGATTTTTTAATGAAGAGATATAAATTAGAAAATACTAAAATAAAACATTAGCTTTTTTTTTTTTTAATTGGATTTATTTTTGTGCTTAATTAAGTATTTCCTTTTTCTTTGCCCACCGCTGAAAAGCACATACATTCATCCCAGAAAGTATCAAGCTAGATCCTCTCTTATTAATGTAGTTTGCTTTACATCAGGACAGGATTTAGCCTATAACCACATAACCCTCTTTGTATTAGCAAATAGCAGTGTGATTCCATAAGCCTCTAATTCACATTAGTGGTTTTCCAAGCTGTAGCTCATGAGCATGGCTAGCTGAGTTCTGGTGAGGAAACATTCCCTGCAAGTATTTCTGGCTCTTGCCCCGACAGTTCCCCAGCAGGCAGTCTTCAGGCAGGGTTGAAGCGCTTGGAAGGGATGTGTGGCAGGGAACCCTAGTGTTACCTCAACTTGCCATACAGCTTTCTGCTCGCACTTCTGGCTACATGTAGAAAAGGGCAAGGGTGGCTTATACGCATTTCTGTTTTCTCCTGGTGTCCTGATTTTCCTTCCTGAGACCTCTCTCCTTCTCCTTTTGCTTTCCCCTGGTAAGCAGGAAGAGGATGCTGAGCAGGTGAGAGGCAGCCCTAGGTGATGTGCTTACCTTCTTGTTGTCTCCTGGGCCCTTGCCTAGCCCCCATATGCTCCATCCACCTGGGTTTCCCTTGGTGCCAACTTACTCTTGGATGATAAAACTTCTACCAGTCCTGAGACCTTTTTCCTCCTTTTGTGTTCTGGCTGTGTATTTGCCGTAATTTAGAACATTAAGTATGGAAGCAGCCAGACCTTGAAAAGAGGGAAACGAATGTTCGACTGTCACCAATTTGGATATCTATCTCCCCCGGTAGCTGTGAAGTTGGTGTCAGTTTCTGTTATTGGTATAACACGGCTGATGTGTTCTCTCAGCAAATATTGTTCTCCACATCTGCTTTATCCACTAGATGGATGACATAAAGCAGCTTGCCTTACAGTGAATACTTTATGCCATCTTTAATCTGAAGTGTATTTCTGTAGTCTGCCAAAACACTTCGGTGTGAATTTCTTGTTAGGTCAAATGTATGTTTGGAAGCCTTGATCAGTGCTGCAGAGAAAGATTTGTCTCCACTAGGAAGATTGGTGCAGACAGACACTGATATAATTGTATTAGCAGTCCCATACTTCTCAGCACGTGTGCACAATGTGTAACTACAGGACAGCTGAGAAACTCAATAGCACAAGGAATGGAGAGGGTAGTTGATTTTATTGTCTGTGTCTGCATCTATCATCTGCCAGTTGCCTGCCTGCCTGCTGTGTTTCCAAGATGTTGTATCCAACCCCTGTAACTGAGATCTTTAGCACCAAATAATGGATGCGAAAGCTTCCACCCCCAGTAACTTTAATGGGAATGGGGCATTGAGACCTTTTTTGGAATTATTGCGTTTTCCTCTGAGGATTCACCTGTGTCCACCCACATGGGTGCAATTTCCTTAAGCTGATGCAGTCTTGTAGTTTTATATTATTAAACATTGCCTCAGGATAATCTCTGACGGTTAGCTCTGTCATCTCTGGGTCAGTAACATTTCGCAAACATACCGTATCAAATTAGTCTTTTCCTGTGATGATGCCTGTTTGTCAGCAGAATAGTAACCTAAACTACAGTGTGTTTCTTCCTTCTTCCCTGGCTGCAGGGTAGTCACTGCCTTTTGTGTTTTCCCTCTACCTTAAACTCTGGTAAGAGATACCAGTTGTATTTTAGCAGCAAATTCTTTGTTTTCAACAGAGACATCAGCAAGCTCAGCAAATTTTATGTATCTTTTGAAGAATTAATGCAGCATTACACAGGTGACATTATAAACATGAGCTTTCCACATTTCTAGGGAGGGAGGGTAGGAAGGTAATCTTCTGCTTTTATACAGAGGGGAAACTGAGGAACAAAGATGTCAGTCAGAAGTCACAAAAGATGACAGTGGCTCAGCTGCCCAGCCAGCTTCCTCTTGAATCTCTTCCTTCCAACTAAACTGCAAAGACCTCACGCCCTCCTTTCTTTCTTCTGGAAAGAGATGTATAGTGCAGAAATTCATTTCACAGAATTGCACGTCCTTAATAAAATTCAGCTCTAGTTATGACCCTGTGAGATGATTAGTGAATTAGAGTTCTTAATTAGCATTTTGCATAATTCATGGCAATTACAACATTCTTATGGATATGATTGTCAAGGTGCAGATGTGCAAACGTGCAGCTATAATTTTCTCAACTAAATAACTCTTCTGGTGAAACCTCTAATTATTTACAACTCTATTGTGTAACGGCCATTATTCCTGTTGTTATTTTTAAGGCATTAGAAAATGGATGCGAGTCTCACTTCAGCTTCAATCACTGCAACCGTTTTTCAGAAGCTTTAAAAACTGTCATAAAAGTTTGCTCCTGGGTGAGAATTAGTCATTTGAATTTTCCAAAGGACCTATACTACCCGGGTTTTAGCATCCCACAGGGAACTATATTGCAGTTTTTCAGTTACAACAGTAAAACAAAAGCTAAGTCCAGTATGTGCGCTAGCTAAGATTTATACGGGCGGATTGTTAATGGAGCTGAGCTCCCATTCCTTCTTCAGATGGAGGTAGAGTTCAAAGCCCTTTGTGCTGTGAAGATGGTTTCATTTTGTCAGAAATGTATGAAGTGTTATGTATCTGAGGTTACTAGGACTAGCCTTTTGGAGGGAGGAAAATCTTGCAGTTAGATAGAGTGTGTGGCAGCTAAATAGAGGAGCTAGACGGTCATGGCAGAGTTAGGACCCCCCTGACTTTCCAAATTGCAGTTTGTTAGAAATCAAATGCAATGGTATAGAAATCAATGAGCCAGATGATCAAAATACATTTGCACCCAACTCAACACTTCCAGGTACAGCTCATATTAAAAAAAAAAATAAATTACTGAGTTTCAAATGACAAATTTGAATTTCTAGTTCCTTCATTAAGTGCCTACACAGATGGTATTAAATGTAATTAATTTTACTTTCATAATTATCATCTAATATGTAAATCCATTTACAGTATTTCATTCTATTAAAGGTACAAATCAAAATGATAATTTCTAAACAAAAGTTATGAATTTCCTTAAAGAAAGGCATGTGTAATTTCCCACAGGAAGTTTTAATCACTTTTGAGTTTGTACTTATGGAACACATAGGAGTTTCAGGCAGTCAAGATTTGTTGGAGGGAAACTGCAACCTTTACATTCTTATTAGAGGCAAACAGCGCTCAGAGGAACATGGCCGTATATGCTTGGACATTCAGCTTCGTCCTTGTTTAAACCCAGATGGCAACTAAGTACTACACAACCACTTGATCACTCCATTACTACACCCCTTCCCAGACAGGATGGGTAGGAGAATCAAAAGAACGTAAACCCTACAGGCTGGGATAAGAACAGTCCAATAACTAAAGTATAATGCAAAACTAATACTACTAATAATAATGATAAGGGAAATAACAGGGGAGATAGTATAAAACTAAAAGGGGAAAGGAAAACCAACAATAAACACAAGTGGTGCACTATACAATTGTTCACCACCCACTGACTGATTCTCAGCAGAAGCTTACCAGCCATTTCTAACAGGAGTTCTTACCTAGATAAGGTTTACTCTCCCTTCTGGCCCTTCTCTGCATATTGAAGGTAAAGGACCGGCCCTGACCAGTCAAAGCTTGATTGCTTCCCTTACTGCAGGACTTTCTTACCCCATTTACACCGTCTTTTAGAAATGTATGTGATTTAAGTTCCTGTCTTTCCGTGCTCAAGTTCCACAAAACAGCAGTGCTGAAATGAAGAATCTGCTCCAAAAAATGTAATCCCTCACTTTTTCCAAGTGAAATGTTGAAGAAGCTTCTTATCTATTTTCGCCACCTTCTTTCAATGTCTTTGTTGCTCTGAGCACTCTGATATTGCTTACAGCAGCTTACTCCCTAAATATCATTACTGCAAGCACTACCTTCATCAGGTTTATTCCCTTCCTTTCTCTCTGGAACCCTTTTCTTAATCCTAAAGCCATGTGTGAAAGTGCACGGTGCTATCGTGCTATCCATGTATCTACCTGTTAGCTAGTTTGTGAATTCTCAGTGTCCCTGCCCAGGATGCTTATATTAGCAAAGCTTTTCACAGATTTTAAGCATGTATCTTTTAAATTTTCCACCACTGCAATTAGTGTGGGGAAAACAAACAAACAAAAAAAAAAACCAACAAAACACTACCAAAAACCCACAGTGAAATTAATGACTTTATTCCCCATCATAAGAGGAAAAATGAGTGTGAACTGATAACCTTGGAGGAGAATTAGAGGACACAAGAACCCAGCTTTTGTCCCAGCAAACACGATGGCAGCTTTGCCTCTGGCTAGAAATAAGGAAGCATTCAAACAAAACTTATTTTCTTTACGTCTTTTTCTTCTCTTTTTTTTCTTTTCTTGACAGTAATACCTTGTTCATGGTAGCCAAAAGCATTTATGGATTTTGCCAAGGGTGGATAAGACTGATAAGAATCTGGGAAAACCTTGAAATATTTCAGGTTCTCTTATCTGAATGACATTTCATTTAAGTTCATTTCTAACTTTTAAAGAGAAAGAAAGTCCTTCTCTCCCAGAGGAGAGGTTTCTATATTTGCACCTAAATGAAATATTTTGACAAATAAAATCAATTATACTTTCTTCCAAAATAAGGGGAGGGGAACCAGAGGAAAGGGGAATTGGTTTCTGTTGAAAACAGATGTTACAGTTTTCGTTTTGTCAGCCAGAGAACTAATTCTGTCACTTCAATGCTTGCCACAGGAGTGGGCCAAACATATACAGCCCTGGAAAAAAGTATTTGAAACACTAAATTATACAGTAATTTGATGCAGTTTCTGTCTGTAGCCTTGAAAAATCTTATCACAAGCAAGCAGTTAAAAAAGTAAATGATTATGTGATGGCTTCCAACTAAAATCTGTTACTCGGGATTGATAAGAGCAGTCTGCTGGCTTGCTCCGGCTCCCGTTCAGGTCCTCTCTGAGCCGAAATACACTGGGGGAAATTTTCAGTGTCACAGGGGACAGTGGAGTATCTGGTTCACAGACACAGCAAATGTGAGCCTGGGGGCTGATCTGATCCCCCTTGAAATTAAACTCCTCTTGACCTAGCTCTTCTTCAGCCAGCAGAGTAACATGGCAGGATAGTCTTTTGTCTATATGGTCAGATCTGAGGAGTCCTGTCTTTACTTACCATAATGTTCAGAACTATGCCCCATCCTCAGCTGGAGTAAGAAACTCTACTGTTGTGCTCACTTTCATTTTGTGTGTGCTGTTGCAGATTTTTGTCTACTGTGCTGTGAGTATTCACTTTGCTGCAGGTTAGTGGAGTCTTTTGTGGCCACTGGCATGTATGGGTAGCATGAAGTGTTTTGAATTTAGCATCTTTTCACAGTTTCTTCCATATGTGGATGACAGTTTGATGGCCTTGGAAGTCACTCCAGTTTAGTGATCCCAAAATTCTGGTTTCCTTCCAAAATTGCTAATATATCAAACTCATTTCGACAAATTAGTTTCAGAAGCTGCAATTCTAATGAAGGCTGCTCGTCTGAGTCATTTAACCTTCAAGATCTGATAAGGATACACCTGGTTTTTGCCTATCTTTGTCAATGTAGAAAGAGCCAAGAGAGCAATCAAAAGAGCAAAGATTAAGAAGCTATTTAGCCCAAGTTTTGAATGCATTGGCATCCAGTGCCTGCATGGTCATCCCTCGCTACCAGTCCTCTGCAGATCTTTGTTCAGATGCATCTGCCTCAAGGCAGAAAATAAAGAGGAGGCTGACAGTGATGAAATGTAAGGCGTGTGTATGTATGGAACAGCAGAATGGCAGAGCAAGATACATGTCTGTTGTTGCACAGGGTGATGGGGAAGTAAACAAATGAGTAAGAGAGCAGAGTAGGGTGAAGGACATCCTGAACACACAGAAGCATGATTGGCAGACATGGCAACAGACCCACAAGCACAAGGATAGTGGATTGAAAAAGAAATGACAAAGGGCAGAAACAAGCGAGAAGCTACACAGAGTTAATTTTATGTCTATCAGGAGCACTTCATAAGCAGTGTAAATTTTATTGACCTCTCCACAAATCTTAAAGTGTATCTCAATTTTCATAGTTTTAAAGCCTTGTGATCATTGGGCATGATCTCTCAGGTGATACAACTGTTGAGTTTCACCCTGTGATTATTGCATCAGGTTTTATGCTTTTCTCACCTAGCTTCAGAAGTAAACTTGTTTTCAAAGCCTCCCCTTAGAGGCAGCATGTTCAATTCACCAGTCATCTGAAACATCTCCTGTATTGCTTTTCTTTCCCATGGGCTTTGTGCAGACAAGACAGAGTGCTAGGGACAAAATCAGAGGCTGGGAAGAGTAAAACAAAAGTTGAAGGTGGTTTGATCAGTGCAAGCCTGTTAATTGGCCAGCCTGAGAGCATACTTTGGCAGTATAAGACACCAGTAAAACTGCATCTGCTCTGTACCAGAGAGCCTGGATGTACCACCATAATTACAGCAGGTTTGCAGCACAGAAAATGTTATTTTAACATTTTTTACTACTGTTTTATTCATTTACTACTGTTTTATTCATTTTATTCATTTTATTCATTCAGTCTGCTTATGGAAGACCTTCCAGCTGCAGGTATGCTTGGCTGCAAAGCTAGCGTATGAAAGCCTCGCTTTCCGTACCCATTTTAGTTGCTCTGATACTGCTAGCATCCCTCTAGGTGACTCAAGGTGTCCAGCCGCTGTGGATGTGACTCCATAAGGAGCAAAAACCTATTTGCCATGGGGAAGAATATTATAGTGCAGCTTTTAGTAATAAGTCTCTTTGAAACTTACCTGTCTTATAATCACTCAATGCCATTTGCATGCCTGTAGCGGTGTTTAGTGGGTGGGCAGTTGGGATGTACTTGATTATATTTAATCTTTTTGGGTGTCTCACAGTGGCAGAGAGTGGGAAGGACCCCCATCTGCAAGAATGCATTGACTCAAATGTCTGTTACTAGATTTTAGAAGATGAGAACCTTTATTTTTCTGAGTAATGCATCTACTAAGTACCCTGTGCAGTGCAAAACACTTAAGCATTAGTTAAAACATCTGAATCTAGTTCTGAGGTGTTTTCTGCACTTAAGTGTCATAAAATACATCTTATGTTGGACCAAAACATAATGGCGACGATGAAGCCGATGGCGGAGTTGCTTATGGAATAAGATGTTGCTTCTTGTGGAGACAGCAAAATCTTTCCAGAGATAATACTTTTACAGTACTGTGAATGTGCAATATCATTTAACTGCAATTTCCACTTAGTCTTAATTTAATTTGATTCCACTGGCAGTTCACTGTAAATAAAGTTGTGCATATTTTCAGCAACACAGAAAATAATGTTCATGTGAAGTGAAATAAGAATTATACATCAGCATGCTTGGAGTATATTCTCAAAACGGCAGGAAAGGAAAAAGTTGTAAAAGAAGATAAGGAAAAATATATTCTCTATAATTCTGTCAAAATAGGGAGCACCTCTGCTTGGAAAAAAATATGGGAAGCTTTAAAGGCTGCTTAAAGTGCATGCAAAAAGAAAACATGAAAACTCTTTCATAATCTAGTACTTGATAACAGAGAATCCTTCAAGCTTTAATTAAGTGTAAAGGATGTGTTCAGTGCTCAAGTTAAAGGCCTGTCAAATATCTCAGAGGAAAGAGGGGTCTGTACTCTGAAAACAGCACACAAATTCGGAAGGACTTGGTTAAATCAGCAGCCGAGGTCATGTGTATGTTCAGAAATTACTCAAAACAACAGATCTTACTATGGTCAAGATGTTTACCATATTCAATTACTGAGCAAGAGTGGTGTTTTAAGACCCCCAGTAGCAGATTTATGATCTTTTTACATGCAGAGAGCATGCAATCATATGCTAAGGGTCTGAATCTCCAAACACTTAAACATGCGCTTAGCTTTAAGCAGCCACATAGTCCCACTGAAATTGATGGCCTGTACTTCCAAAGGGGATAGAGCAGTATACATGAACAGCAGTCAGCTCTTTTGTGAGCAATCTCATTTTATTGTGTACCACAGTCCTGTAACTGGGCTAAAAAAGCCACCTGAGAAAGTGCAGAAAGGTTGAGAGCAGGGGCATGCTCTTCCATAACGCTCTGTTCTCCTAAAGGCCTCTTCGATAAAATCTGGCTGGTTTCTGAGTTGCTTTGTTATCGTCTATTAAGTCTGTTGGTTGGTGGTTTAGGCTGTTTTGTTTTGTTTGATTAAGATAATTTAATGTTTTATATATTGATTTGAAATTACACTTTCAAATTACTAGTTACATGAGAAAGCGCTCTGGGAGTCCAGGCCAGCCCCTCTAGATTACTTTTCTGACAGGTTCACTGAACATATCCCTGCATAGAATCACTTCTCTAAATCATGGGTTGCCCATCTCTGCACAGCTGCTTTGTAAGTACAGGAGGAAGTTTTTCAGTAGAATCACCTTGCAAATTGTGAGCAGCTCATTCTGGGTCAAAAGTGTGGCAGGTCTGATCCTTCCTTTTTGAAAGCACTCGTTTGCCCCTCTGCTTTTATGCCTAGAAATGAAATGGTACAAAATCATGAATGTTCCACTGCTGATAGCAAATCTGTGCTTGTACTCGGGTTGCTACAGGACAAAAAACCAAAGATGCTCCCTCTTTGAAAAAAGAAACTGCACAGTATCTGATGGTAGTAATGAGAAAAAAACCTTTCCAGAAAGCAGGATGTCCTAAATACAAACAAGCATCCAAACGTAGCATATACACATACGTACTACATACAAAGTGACTGTACTGTGCTTGAATATAAACACACAGGGCTCTGTAGTCCCTGTGCTGTACTGCCCTTGTTAACACCTTCATGGATTAACAAAATCCATCCTGCGAGTATACATTTACATACATGGCTCAGTTCTATATCAGGTGTGAGTCCATATTAGTTCCAAATATTGTCACAGCTGAGCATTTTTTTTCAGTGCACTTGTATGATACATGATTTAAGGAGCATCCTGGTGTGTATTTGTAATGTGGACATGACTGGAAGAATTGTGAAGTGCATTTTCACTTTGAAGAACATTATATATATATTTCAAAGCCAGAAGTTTTGACTTTATAGGGTTTTTGTGTGTGTGTGTGTGTTTTGCTGGGTTTTTTTCCTTTACAGTTTACATTCTTGGAAGAGTCACAGCACAAGATTGTGCTCTCCTTCACGCTTCAGTCATGATTATTTTATTGCATGTGTGTTTCTCTCACCAGCCTGCAGCTTCATTGATCAGTATGTTATGGGGTGTACTTGTCCTCCACCTCAGCAATGCACCCCAGTGCACTGACCAGCATTTGTTATTCATTTAATGAAACCAGGTAGCAGGCTGTTCTTTCTGTGAAAGGAAAGGGGCGAAGAGAGCACTGCTAGCAATGCCAGCAGGTTGATTTAGCAGGAAAGCACAGGACTGACTGAACAGCGCTTTTTTTCCACTAGCTGCATGTTCCAAGAGGACTGAACACTGTCCTCTTTCTGTGTGGCTGCTAATGCATACACCAGTGCTGGTATCTCCAGCAGCCCTTGGGTGCCACTCAACTTGGCCAGCATGACATCTTTGGCATGCAATTAATTTTGACTGAAAGCTTTGACAAATAGAAACACTGGATTTGTTTGGCTGTCTCTTCAGCGAGCTCTCATTTTTTAATGTTCTGAGAGTCAGGTGGGTACAAATTTAATGAAAACACTTGTCAATGCCAAAAGCTGCTTGGATTTAGAGTGCAAAGTATCACTTCCATCCTTCACACTAGTAGAAACCCAGTGTCCCCTTCGCTAAGACATTCCAGCAATCTACATGAGCTTTGGAAACAAGTGTGTGAGACTGATGATGAGTCTTGTGGGGGCTCTGGTCATCCTGTGCACTGACCACAGGGTGGTCCAAGAGCAGAGCTCTTAGATGCCATTCCTCTAATATTAATCATGTCATTAAGTAGTGACTATCTGTGACTACTGGGATTCGGGGACTATCCGTGTTCAGTGGACAGCAAATAGTGGGAATACGTCTTATGGTCTGAAACTTATTTCTGAAATGAGGGCTTGTACCCAGATGTGTAAGTTCCAAGAAATCAGGGTTGTTTTGCAAATTATGTGTCGTTTCGTGGCTGAACTTGTGATAGATGGTTGACCAGCCTAACTGACAGCTTGAACAAGAGGAGATAACAGAGTAACTGGTGGAGCTGTTAGTACTACTCAGACCATTGTACACACATGGCTTGCTGGAAGATTGCACTGTCTCTGGTAGCTGTTAGCTATGCTTTTTGCAAGCATAATCATCCAAATATTCTCTAACCGCAAAAGGTTTATGCTGCTGTTAATAAAGGGATTCTCCCCTAGACAAGCATTTGATCAGAGCCAAGAACATTACAGCATGGCTACTTTTAGTTTGTTCAGTAAATCAGTGTTTGCTTTTACATCCTACCACTGAACTATTTACACAAACCGTATTCACTGAGGGGCTTTCAGTACAGAAAGTTCTCTCTAATACACGATCAGAACACTCTTGCTAAATTCCACTGGTCCAGGCTATAAACCTCATACATCTACTGTTAAAAATATGGCTTAGCTATGCCAGATCCTGTCTGGCATTCACAAGCCTCCGATGTGTTATTATTAATATTTGAAAGAGAGATGGTGAACCCTAATTATGCTTAATCACAACAACCCAGAAAGATATCAGTGGAGGGGCATGTTTCGCCCTGAAGTGCTATTTGAACTCTTCGGAAAATGTTGAATTACCCCTACAGCTATTGCCAATTTACTACTTAATGAAGCATCTGCAAATGCTGGCATGTCCCAGCCATGTCACTGTGATGCTTGAAGGACGATGGAGATTAACTGAAAGATTGATCACGGTGATTTCTTATGTAATGGCCAGTCAAATCCAATAAGGGGCACCTGTAATTGAAACTCACTTTGAAAAAAATGTATTTCGCTATTATACAAACACCTGGGTTTAGACCCACCCTGTTTATATAGCCTGAAAGAAACCTATTCCTGCTTCTGCAGGGGGTTTGGAACTAGATGATCTTAAGGTCTTTTCCAACCCTAACTATTCTATGATTCTGTGATTTACAGTGACTATTTGTGCACTTGTTTCCATTTGCTTCTGTACAAATAGGTGTGTGAATTTAGTTGAATTATAGGTAGATATTCCATGCAGATATAAATGCTACATCTGCTGCATTTACATAAGTAAGTATGTAGCCCCATATGTCTTTATACATGTGCAGTTGATGTATGTACATATGACCATATACAGAAAGGTATGGTTTAGAAATATGCACATATATTATATATGTAATATTTTAAACATGTAAATCTTAAACTTGTTTAAAGGCTTAGAAGTAAATCATGCATGCGTGGATTAATTTTTGTGATGTATCAAGTATTATTTTGCCATAATTCACTGTATTGCCCTGAATATTCACCGTGATTTTAGCATTAAACTCTTTCAAAGTAAAGTTGATTGCATCTGGAAGCAGTAGTGTTTAAACCAGGGTAATCTGTCATTTCCAGAAGAGTTGTTCTGTTGTTGAAGTGGACCAGCTGGACTGCGTGATACAGAGTGAGCTTAAGATTGTATTGGGCATGGCATTCCCCTAGCAAGAGCAAGGGTGTGTTCCCGTCAAACATTGCTATGGATCTCTGCTCAGGGTGAAGAGGTTGATGCGTATTCTGCTTTGAATGTTTCTGCTCTGCCAGGTCTTACCATAGGATTAAAGATCCTGGTTTGTTCCCAAATGCGTGAGAATGGACAATCACAAAGATGTATTTATAGAGCCTTGCGATTACCTCGGGCTCATGTTGCTTTCAGGAGATCTGGTTGAGCAGCACCCCAACAACTTCCTGCTGTGGATATTCTCTAACCTCTACTGTGAGAAGAATTGAGAGTATTGACTTGGTTAACAAACAGCCAGGGTTTTTTGTTCAGACTACAAATCAGTCTTCTTCCTTTTGATTTGTGTTCTGTTTTGCTTTGGTACATGTGATATCCCGTGGTAATAACGCAATACTGACTTAATCTCCCATCAAAATTTCCTGGTCTTCTACAGCACCTGTGCTTCTCTGGCAGCAGTTATATGCTGTAGCCTTGGCTGAATGTATTTGAGGTTCATGGAAGGGTTCTGCTGGTCTCATGCTGTAGGGAGAAACCGCGAGTTTCTCTAGCTATGAGTTACTCTTCAGAGAGCAATCAGGGCCATTGAGGCTGGGCAGAGACAGTAAGATTTTTGAGAAGAACGTGTATCACGGGAATTTCACGTGGCACTTGCTCCATCCTGAAGAAAGCAGGATTTCTGTGCTCTATTTGCCTGTCATGGTCTCAGCTAGAACAGGCAGGTTATGCTTTTGCTTGGAAGAATGCAAGGTACTGAGTGCTTAGGCGACAGGTCAGTCCCTGCTGTCTCCTCCTCATGGATGCTGCTGGAGTGACTGGTTGAAGGAAGGGCAGAAATAACAAGATCTAAGTTTCTCATTAGTAAGGCAGCCCTGGTACGTAGTAACACAAATGAACATCAGTGGATCCCTCAGGGAGAAGCTGGAAACCAAAGCCTAGTCTGGGTATTTCTGAGTACATTAGAAAAGTGAGGACCATGATTTTATTGCTATAGACAGCATTGCCTGAAGTTGCAGTCAAATATGTTTTAAGATACATCTCAAGCTGGCTTGCTTTTCATGTCTGAGGCAGAAAGCTGAAAATTGACTTGAAAAAAACCCGCAATCTTTCTGTAATAAGCCATAGTCTGTTCCGTAGAGCAACAAAGATGTCTTCTTTTCATAAAAAGGTATCAAAACACCTCTTCAAAGAGGACTTTCCATCATTTATGATGTTTCTGATCCATGCTGCTCACCAAAGATTTGCATGGTTTGCATTGCATAATGTGTAAATCACTAAAGTTTTACACAGTCATCACAGAATGTTTTTAATTCCGACAATTGTCTTTAACTTTGTATATTGTGTAGAAAAGAACAACCTGAAATGTTAGTGTTGTTTGTCCTTAATTGCTGGATATAAGAACAAGATCCCCTTATTATAAAAATCCAAATATGCCTTTCCCAGGTGAGTTGCAGTGATGCCACTGCTCTCATCTTCCCTGTGCTGACCTTGGGGACAACCCAACTTTCTTTTCACGCATTAAAACAGTGTTGCTCTTCAAACTGGGTTGAAATCTTTGCCACAGATGCACTGTTTCTAGTTGGTCGCTGTGGGTGCAGACTGAGACTGCCTTTGTCTTTCCTCCTGGCATGAAATCAGGTTGCTCAGAAAGGTTTGTTCAGGACTTACACAGTGTGGCCTCATCTTGAGGAAGGCTCTAAGTGCAGTTTAATTTAGGAATGATTGAATGATTGTTAGAAGTGGTGATAGAGAGCTGGGGCGAAGACAAGCAAAGCAAGATGAACATGGCAGGAGAGCTTAATGCGGGAAGTATTACTTCAGCCTTGAAACCTGAGCAGTGATTACAGATGGTAATATGTATCTTGGGGCTTGCATGAGGACCTGCATCTTCATCCGGATGCAAGGTGGAGCTGTGGCAGAGTAGATCTCCAACACCACTCTCCTTGATGCTGCTGCTTGAGGAACTGATGCTGAGCCAGGTTTGCTACCACTGGGTGCAGCCCTACTGCTTTCTTGCCTGGCCTCAATCTCTGCTATCTCTGCTCAGACACGCTTGCTCCTTGGGGAAGAAACCATGCAGGGAGAGGGCTGGCCTAGCTACTGGAGTAGGAGTGAGAGGCCAGGATGCTGACTGATACTTGCTTTGGTGCAGCTGTGGCCAGCATTAGTGAGGAAAAGCAGAAGAAAACTGTTTTTCCTCTCTCCAGGCACCTGTTTCATGTGCATTAGTCAAGACCATACATTATTTGCCACATTTCTGTACCCTCTTGTATTTGTGCCCTTTGCCATTTAAGCTCCCAAGCACAGTGACTCCATCTTTTCTCACAGAGTTTTCTGGCTCAAGTGCTATGTGGGTTTTGGTGGTTCCCATTTTCTGAATGTCAGGTATTGAGAATATAGATCTCTGGACAGATCTGGAATGTAGATGCCTTTTTGGTACCTCTATCTGTTGCAAAAAAGACATGATTTTGGAAACCCAGAAGACTGAGATATGAAGCAGATCCCACTTCCCCTTCAGCACAGTGGAAGCTTTGTATTTAAATCCCCCAGACTACTGAAAATTCAAGTCTAAATCCCCTGCATTTCTGAATTGTTACCTTTATTATTCCCTGTGTAGTATTTTTATTACATTCTTTGCTATGCCACATGGTCATAAGAATGCTTTACTCATCTCTCCTCTCTCATTTGTATCACTAACTGTTCATTCATTCATAAAGGTGAATGAGCAGCCTCCCTAGGCCAGTGTGAATTAAGATGTCAGTACCTGGAGGTTGTATAGATGCAAACATTTCTGAATCAATTGACTTCATCCTCACCTGTTCTTTGTGATTTGTTAGAAGTAGCCCTAGCTTTGTGTAATGACAGTGTGCTTTTATCCACAATTAACCGGTGCCCTAACACAAAGCATTTGCTTTAAGAAATCCGTTTTAGGAACATTTTGGTTTTTCTGTTATTATGGGTTTTATTTTTTGTTCAGCTCACTTGGCTTAGGTCACAGCTTTTAATTTCTAAATTATTCACATTTTCAGAGCAGAAAAAATGAACACTGCTCAGTAACAGGCTGAACTGTGAAAGTCTGAAGCTTCTTAAAATTGATTAGCAGCTCTTCAGCAGATGATCAATGTATAGGCACAGCTATCTAAAATCAGAAGGTGCCTGAAAAACAGGCAATAATCAGCAAAGGAAGCAAACAGGTTGAAATGTATTTAAAGCATATTTAAATAGTAGCAGGTGCTCCTGCCTTAGTTCGTTGATCACTTAGGCTTGTGGCTAACTGTAAGCACATAGAGAAATACTATCCCTGAAATACAACTGGGTAGCGGAGCCTAGATCACAGCTTGTCTTTTACCTATTGGTATGAGAAGACAGAGCACCTCTGAGTTTCACCTCTGTTGCATCTCCAGGCAGTTCCTTCTCAGGAATGGGGAATTATACTAGACTCTTGGGTTTCAGCTCTTGTCTGAAAGCTCCCCAGAAACTAGACTTTGAGAAGAGGAAGAAAATAATGTATTTCCTAGCAATTTGCTTCCATCTCAGCTGTTTGGCGGAGTATTTGGTTTGGGGCAGAAGGGACCTCAGTGTCCATGAAGCAATATTGTTAATACCTGCACATTCATATTAAAAAACCTATGTGTGTGTCTGCAAACCCCTTTGGGACTCCGGAGCTCACTCAGAATGTGAACTGAGCTCATGTTTGTGGCCTGTATTTGCCTGCTGCTCTCTGTACGGAGGTGTTGGCTCTGGCTTCCCCTGCCTTGTGTGAGGAGGTTAAACAAAAACACAATAAAACTCTGGGCCAGGCATTTTTCACTGTAGTTCAGACAGACATTTTATTCATAGTAATTTCTTTATTTGTGACATAAATCCTTCTTCCCTTTGCGCTCCTCGAGGAGATTAAAATTAAGGGCATCACCTCTGCCATCGAGGCCTAGACCCCCGAGGCCAAGTGATGGTTTTGCTGCTTCTGCCTGCTCTCTCACCCATTTCTTCTCTGACGTCTGATCCCTCTAGTGCATAGATTGTCTTTACCTTTTCAATTTGTACAGTGACTCACATGCTGCAGCCTCAGTCTGCGGCTACAAATAATAATACCCTTTCTCTGTTTTGCTGGTGTTTACTAACAGATGGTGTGTGCCGGGCAAGGAAGGAAAAAGGTAGAATAGGCTCAGTAATAACAGCAGAAAAGCAACAATAATACATAAAGTCTCTACAAATTTTGCTGTTGTTTCTCAGAGCATGGTACAATCTGGTGTACTTCTTGCTATGCCAGCTCCTGGGAGCTGGGGACTGTGGAAGTGTCAGGCTTTTCTGAATATTTTAAACATTATTTATGCTTTTTTTTTTGTTCACTTTATTTGTTGATTGATTCATGCAATCATAATTTGTTTTAGCTGGTAAAGCTGCATAGCAATTTGTTTCTTAAAGACTTGAAACCAGAAAGTAAATAAAACCCCAAATTGAATTCTTTTTATTAAATCTCATGTAGGTTTTGACCAGTCTTTTAGGGGAAGAGGGAAGCTGCTTATTTTAATTCTCAGACCTGCTGGACTCCTCAGGATGAGGGATGACAGGCTCATGACAACAAAAGAAAAGGGCATTAATAAACTGCATCTTGTCCCTGCAGTTATGTTTATGATGTATTAAGAAATGGGTGCAGTTTCTAGCAAAACACTTGTTTGTGTAACTGATACTCTAGACTGTCAGATTCTCCTGGATGCATTTTAGTTCCCATCCTTCAGAGCGCTCTCATGCCTGAAAGGAGGACAGTGTAAAAAGTAAACAGGGAAAGTGACAACGTGCGAGACAGCACGGCTCCTCGGGAGTCCCAGTTACTGCGTGACATCCTCCCCAGGTCACGCTGCCTAAGCAGCGCTGGGTGGGTGAAGAGCGTGCAGCCCTGCTTTCTCTCTCTTGTTACTTGCATGTGCTTGTTGCACACCACTGGACTTCCAGAATCGCGGACATAAGGAGAATATGCCAGACAACTGAAGATGGGTGCTTTCCAGCCCCTTTTTTTTTCCCTGCCTGGCCAAGGAGGGTGAGAAGAATTATCCGAATTATCCTTTGGGACCTGCTGACCTGTCATCTGTAGAGGGCTTATTGTTTCAGATCAGAGCCATGCCCTTCGCTTGTACTGGCTCATTGTAGCTCAAAATGGGCTTTTTTCGTTTTCCACTTGCCCTTCCATTGCTGTTCACATGAGGGATGAGTGCTTTCCTGCCTACCAGGCTGTATTATTTTTACTGCTGCCCATGCATTTTTGCTCATCACATGGCATTCCCATCTCCTTTGCTTCCAGGCTGGGGCAGGCTGATGGGAAAGGAATCAGGAGCTGTGTCCTTTCTCCTGGTCCCCTGGCCTTGCTTCACACGTGTTATCACTGCAGTGTTACCAGTGATCTTGCTTCCCTTTAATTTGCTACAGGGAGTCAAAGAAAAGCTCTGTGTTAAGAATAGCAGCAGTACAGGAGTGTCTTTGTGTCCCATCTCTTTCTCTCCCCTCCCTGGAGATCCACACCTATAGCTGTTTGCCTCCACATTCCTAGTCTTTTCTAATCTATCTTTGTCACAGACACTCTGTCTTGTGATATATCTTCTGTCTGGGTAGTGGCTGTTTTTGTCCAAGTCTACAAAGCCAGCAAGCAAGGGACCAAGTAAAAGGGCTGTTTTTTCCATAATAACTTTCAGTGACTGTAGAGTCATTCTGGCCTCTCAGCCTCCAGAGGGTCTTTTGTGGCTGAGGATGGAGGCTCCTGGGAAGCCCATCCATGCTCCTGCTCTCATGCTGCAGCTGTACAAAAGGTCCTGCGTGCAGTGATGGCCTGGGTAGCAAAGAAGTCTGCTGTCAGGCAGTCCAGCACCCTCACAGCCAGGCTGCCATTCCCAGGGGCCCCCATCACATAGATACTAACCAAAGAGCAGAGCCACTTGGAAAACATCTTTTCCTGTTCTGCTGCCCATCTGCTTGTGAAAGTGATTGACAGCTGAAGGGTGAAGGGCCAGAGTCTGTGATAATTGCCTGAGGCTCTTGCTCAAACATGGATGGAGAAAGAGGGGGTCCCCACAGGCAAGGGAAGAATGGGAACCTTTGTGAGGCCTAAAACAGTAAATGCCACCTTTGTGAAGATTTAGACTTGCTGAGGTCAGTTTTTAACAACTTGGGATGCTCCAGTCTTTTCCTCTTTTCTTTATCTCCAAAGGCTTCTCTTCCTTCTTTATTTCTGCTTCATCAACAGGCATTGTTTCAGTCAGGCTTGAATCCCCTTTCAGTGGCTTAGGCAAAGAAAAGATGTCCCACCCTGCTAAACAAGACTCTTTTGGGGGCTGCCATTTTTCCTTTTCCTCCTCCTTGTCTCATACCCTGTGAAGAATGCCTCGGTATTCTCGGAGGAATGGGAACATTTGCATATTAATTTAATTGTGTGTGTTCATGCAAAACTGCTCAACTCACAGCAAACTAGCCACAGTTATTAAAATTAATTTGCGAGGGAAGGGTGCTATTGTTTTTCAAGACAACAGTTGTCAAAGCTGATGTTTTTCTTTGTGCTGAAAGCGCCTTCCCAGTTGCTTGCTGCCCTTATTGGTATTTGAGAATAGTTGGAGAAACATAACAACGTTCTTCATGAGCAGAGTTCTTCATGCAGGCAAGAGCTGGGGAAAAACCTTGGTGATTTTCAGTTGTTGCCAGAGCAGGATTTCCCCTCTGTGGCTCATACCTCCCATGAATACTTGCTGAGAGGAGAAATACAGTCCCTACTGCCTTTAACAGCACAGATAAACCCAGCTCAACTCCAGCAGCATATTTCCACAAAGCTGCTTCCTAGTGTTCTTGGATGCATTTCCATCAGGTTTGGGCATGCCCCTCAAAAGAAACCTGTGTAAGGCATTTTTTCTTGGAGTTGGTCTGTTTGCAAAGCCAGGAGCCTGTGTGCGTGCATATGTATACGCGTGTGTCTGTGCAAGTGAGACAGTGAAACACATGTCACCCACAGAAGGAATACCAGGCTGTGGCTGAAAGGGCTGCCTGTTTCTCTCTGACTAGTGTGGCATTTTGTAAGCTGCAGTGAGAAAAGTTTCTCAAGCCCTCAGGATGTTGTTACTGGAAATATATTGTTAGAAAGGAGGAACTTGGCAGCATTTCTCCACGTGTCTGATGATACTTTCTTCTGGTTTTGCCTTCCATTTTCTATGCTTTTCAGGATATGTAAAGTGTATATATTTTTAAGGTCTGTCGTGATCAGCTAAAGTCAATGTATGTTGTTATTCAGTATGTGCAAGACTAAATCCTAAATGCTTTCCCATGTTTACACTTGTTGTCACTTTGCAATTACAAATAGTATTGCGGACTTGGCTACCAGCACATAGACGCACACACAAAACAGCACAAGGTTTTCTGGAAATTCTGACAGTTCCATACATAACCTATGGATGTGACATGACCTATATCTGGTCTTAAAAGCTGTTATCTGAACTAACACTGGCACAGTATCCAAAGTAATTTAGCTTCAGACCGTACATAGGAGCATAATACATAGGATAGGTAGATGCTTTTGCCACATTGCTTTCGCTCCTGTGGCACTGATAATAAAACTGTCAGAGTGACCTTGGAGAGGTAATAACCGCTCGTTGATTTGGATTTAAAGCTTCTATAGTGTTTTTCCCATGGTGCGATATCTGTTAAAGGAAACAAATACAACAATGAAGCTTGTTTTCACAATCTCCTTTAAAAAACATTGACAGGGTGGAGCCGGGAGGGAGAGATTATACATATTCAGAATGTTTATTAGCTTCACAGCCCACTGTAAACCCCCAGAGACTCTGAATTTCCTGGTTTTAGGAACTTCATGGGAGAGGGGCATTCAAGAGCTACGTACCCATAAAATCCTGGTTTCTGAAGTTGCCAGCCTGACAAAGGGCAGGGTGCTGAGCCAGTTTTGATGAAATTTTGTTTACTAGGGTGGGTTCAAGAGAACTGTGTCTTTTCAACAATGTATTTTGGTTTTAACGAATATCCAGATCCTTTGGATTGCATCTTCTTCTTCTTGAGACTTAATTTCAGCTGCAAGTTCTGGATACTTAAAGATAAACCTCTTTAAGTTGTTGGTTACTTGACACTTTGGAAAATCTTTTTATCAATTCACAGATATTAACGTAGAGTTAAAAGAGGATGCAGCACTGCTGGTTTTGACGGTTAGGGCATGCATGGCTTGTCCCCAGCCTAGTACACATCATTCCTCTGATCAGATGGGAGACTGGTGGATAACCCTGAACAGTGCCAGTGCTTAAGGAAGTCTCAGCTGTTCTGAACTAGAAATCTTGATTTCATGCACCTTTTCAGAGGATGAATGGTATAGTTTGTGTTCTCTTCAGCAGCGATTTTTTTGGTGGAGAATAAAGTTTTGATCGCTGAGGATGGAAGGACCTGGAGGTTTTAAAAGGAAAGGATAGGCAGTGGAAGTAACTGTAATCAGACACACTGCTGTGGGATGGGAGCAGCCTGAGAGCTCTTGCTGACAGCAAGGCTCAGCATAATGCTATTAGTTCTCATCACTCAAATATGAATTATAAGCATCATTCTAACAATTGAGTGTGCAGATTGGGGTTCTTGGGTTAGCAGGAAAGGCACATTTCAAGCCACACTATTCATGCTTGTGGCTGCACTATTTTTAAACTGTGCATTGAAAAAAGTGTTGTCAAAAGACAAGTTCTGCTTCCCCATTCCTGTTGCTACAGATTTTCCTTAATGAGGATTATTTTTTTCAGTGCTGTGTACTTTTCTTCATATCTAAAAGGAGGCATGCTTATTTTTTAGCTGATTCGCAAAACACAGTGGCTTATATTAATTACTTGGAGTATTTCAGCTGAAATTTTACAAATGTAAAGAGACATGTAACTCTAAAAACATGTAGAAAATACTAGTCCATACATCATGACCATATTGGTTTTTAATCTTTTACATAAAGTTATACAAAATATAACTCTATTTCTGATTTCCACCTTGTCGCATACTGTACTCAAGAGTCAATCATAGCTGGGTTAATTAATTTGAATTAACTACAGGGATCTTTTTGACTGATTTCAGTGGAATGTCGATCATGACAGCATATAGTACAAATTGCTGCTTCTTAATTAACCCCTCTACTCCTATCTGATCCCTTCAAGTTACTCACCAGGTGTGCCAGAGAATAGGGACTGAAACCTTGTTCTTGTGCATCAATGAATGTCATTAAGAGTGGGTCATCCAGCTGTGGTCAGAGCTTAGGGTTTTGATATGGGGATTTGGGGGGGTTTATTTCAGTTGATTGGTCATATTTTTCTATGCTAGTAGAACACTGCAAGAGAAATAGAAAGAAACTTGGTCTGTAGACACAAGTACCTGCCACACAGGGGAAACCCTGGGCAGACTCACTGTGCAGGACCTTGCTTCAGAATTTGTTACCCTTGTCAGGGCAACTCTGCCACCAGCTTCCACCAAGTTTTCTTTTCTTCTTTTGTTTTTTAGCAAACTGTGACATTTTATGTTTGACCAGTTAGAATCTGGGGACCTAGAATAATAATGAGCAGGGCTAAGTGCTGTGCAAGAGAGAACCTGAGTGGGTTTGAATGAGGAGAGGTGGCCATCTTTCACTATGATACACAGGATGCCTGATGCAGAGGTAGAGAATCTTAGGAGTCTTTTGGAGGGGAAACTGAAGATGCAGAATGGTCTGTCTTCACAATGCTGTCTTTTGCTGTGATAAATTCTTTGCTCATTTTACCAGACCAAAAATACATTGCATGTAAAGGGGCAATAAGATCATAGAATCATAGAATAATTAGGGTTGGAAAGGACCTCAAGATCATCTAGTTCCAACCCCCCTGTCATGGACAGGGACATCTCACACTAAACCATCCCACCCAAGGCTTCATCCAACCTGGCCTTGAACACCACCAGGGATGCAGCACTAACAACCTCCCTGGGCAACCGATTCCAGTGTCTCACCACCCTAACAGGAAAGAATTTCTTCCTGATTCCTGATTCCTGATCAGATCCCAGCTGTTGCTACTGCTGTGCATGAAATGTCTTAATTCCTGTACTCCAGTGGTTTATGGAACATATTTTCTGCAATTACTAAGAAATTTTGGACCCTAAATGTGCCATTTGCAGAACTATCATGGGTTTAGATCCTCATAGACCTCTTACTTGCATGGATCTCAGGGCACACTAAAGGCTCCTGTGGAATTTATTGAATGTCCAGGTGTCATTGCTCTTTTGGGTGAGAATTGAGCTAGATGGCACTCTCGCAGTTTAATTCTTTTGATCCTGAAGCACTTATCTACCTACTTCAATTTTGAAAATGCTAGTTAGGATACTAAATCATATGGACATGCTGAAAATGCTGCCATTCTTATCTCATGATGATGGCAAAAATTCTCTTTAATATGTAGGGCTATGTACTGTAGGCAGATCACTTCCTTGTGTCATGGGGGATTAGGCAAAAGTTCCCAAGTTAATGCATGGTAAGCACAATAGCAAAGGTGCTTACTTGCATGGGAAAAAATAATCTCAAAAAGTATATTTAGCCTGCCTTGCAATAAGGAGCTACAATAAATTAGTGTAGCCATTTACCTGTGTACTTTTGCATCCATTCCCTGTGTACTTTTGCATCCATTCCCTTAAAACAAATAATGAATTATTGATAACCCCATTTCAGACAAAAAATTGATGTCATGCTCTATTGTCAATTTTCTTGTTAATTAATGGTGGATTTGAGAATACTATTTGAGAAACTGCTGCATGTTTGCAAAGCCATCTTCTGTACGCTGCCTTCCTATGATCTAAGAGTCACCAAGTGAAATTATCCCATAATGCATCAGACTGGGTGATCACAGAAGTATCTTCCAGCCTTGATATCATCTTTCTGGAGCTAAATTATACATCTTCTTTTAGAGATAGCATTATGGAGGCACATCATCCACTAAATAAATTGACATCCCAAGCAGGACAGCAATGTAGCCCAGAAAAGGATCTGACCTGTGAGTTATCATGCTGGCAGAGACTACAGTTTCATCATGTGCCAGTCTTATGCACAGTGATACCACTCATGTACCTCTTATCTTACTTTTGTGCCTGGGATGAAGAAAGGCAAAGAAGGGCAGAAGGATAACTGAGGTAGGGACAATGACTTTTCTAATGAGCATACAAATCCCCTTATGTTCTAACTGGGCTAACTAAGCTGGCTCACAGTTTATCCAAATACACAGGCTCCCAGGAACTCCCAGACTGGATGAAACCAAGAGCCGAGCTGGTTTCCAGCAGCGAACGGCACCATCAATACCAGTAGAAGAGTTATGACCTGTGCTGTAAACAGATGTTAACAATGGTCATCTACACCCACACAAGCCTTCTGCTGGGCTGTAATTGGAGACACTTATGTCCTGGAGCACAAGCTTTCATAGTTGTTTCCAAGTGTTTTCTGCTGTTGATATAAAATTTTGATAGTCTTGATATGCAGATAAATACCTAATCTGATGATTAATCACAGGAAGAAAAGATTTAAGATGATATATATTCAATGTAATTCTACTGACTGTGTAGATTGCTAGCATGCCTAGAGCAAGTAAAGTGTGAGGTCAATGATGAGCCACCATGTATTGTGTATTCAGAGGGCCCCTTCCTAAAGAACATTTCAAGAAGGGAATGCCAAGTATTCCTGCTCTGCTAGTGACAATGAGTGGATATTGTTGGAAAAAATATATGGAAAATTTACAGTGTGAACAGGGAAATATGTATGCCTTGCACTGTAGATGTTGGGTATTTTCTCCTGGCTTAAGTGAACATGCGCTGTAGCTATTTATTTCATACCACAGTGAAAAGGAAACAGTTCAACTGTTCAAAATATTGTGCTAGCTCTTTGAAAGCCAAGAAAGTACTGCTTGGTGAGCTGATTCTTTTTCTGCTTTAGAAAGGGGATCATTTCTTGGAAGAGCAGGGATTAGGCCAGCTCTTCAAGCTTGGAATCAATTGTATCCACACACTGGAGGAATAAGGTGGGAAGGGTAGGAGATGAAAGTGCTTTTTCTTACCAAACAGTGCTGAAAACGAAACAAAATATAAAACTTCTCCAAGCAAAATGTTCACCAAAGATGTTTGAAAACATGTGAAAAAAAAACCTAAAACTAACCCACTGTAAAAGGAACTTATCATTGTAACTCTGCAACGAAGTATAACTTACTGCATTACCCTTGATGTGAAGTTGGATAAGAAATATTTACATTCCTAAGGAGAGAGAGTGACACAATAGATTTCCAGCATGTTCTCTAATGCAGTATTGAGAAAGAGAACAACATAAGCCAACTGGCAGCTCTGATGGTTCCACCATGCAGAAAATGCACACACCCTTCATGAAGCACCTTTAACTTAATCTGAAAGAAAGTGACACTTTCATCTTGATACTATTAAAAGCTTAGTAACTATTGAAAAGACAGAAGCCCCCTATAGATTGATCTAAATCTGTGATTGTAACTGAAAAGATAAAATAGTATTATATGTGTAAGCCTACACTTTTCATATAGCCATAAAATGTTAAAAGATCAAGATTATTAAAAACTTGAAGAAATTACAGCCAAAGAGAGAGAGGCAAAACTGTTTTGGAGTTCAGGACATTTCAGCAGTGTCGTGCTAGATAATTCAAGTGCTAAACTAGTACATGTTAATATAATATTAGGAAATTATAATGATGAATATAGCTGGATACCATCTGGTATTAACTCAGTACCCAGGGCATTTAAAATTCTGATTGCACAGTTCTTTGTAGGATTACTGGGTTGGAAAGCTGTAGTGAGGAATGTCATAATTTTCTGGTGCCAGGATTGCTGAAAAGTCAGCCAATGCTGACTTTTGTGGGAAAAATATATATACTTTTTCTTTTTAAAATAAATGGCATACTTCAGGAAAAGAGTGGTTTGGGTTTGGGTTGTGGGTTTGGTTGGGGTTTTTTTCCCCACAAATTTTGGTCATCTTTTTCTTTTATTTTTTCTTCTTTTTTTTTTTTTTTTTGATGATGGTTCTTTTAGGAAGCTGCAGCTCTGAAGCCTCAGTCTCATTCTTCTTTATAGTCTAAATTGGTCTCAAGAAGCCAGGCTGTTTTGTTGTGCTGCACCCTCTTCAGACCCTGCACTGTAATGGGTTTTCCTCCCTCAGGAACAGAGTCATTGAAGACACCATCTCACCAGATCCATGGGGGAGAATTGGCATATGAGAAACGCAAACTGCATTTCTCAACCTGCTGTTTCCATCTCGACAGCTTTCACTTTTAGGGATGATTTCTTTTGTGTTTGTTTTTCATACTCCAAAGAAACTTTTTGCAAAGAAAAAGAAAAACCTTTTTCAGTCATAAATTCTCTTTGAGTTTAAAGAACCTGATGAAAAGCATTGGTTGTTGTAGGCCACTGACAAAACAGGTAAAAATCATAAGTAGCAGTTTGGTGCCAAAGCTGAAGTCAACTGTGTTTAAGTTACACAGAAGTAACAGACAAAGAAAATATATGTGGTACAAGAAACTTGTTAGGTTTTCTGTGGGCAGAAAGTCCGTAGAAATAGCTTCAGCATTGGGAGGCCCATATATATTATACCTTATTAAGATAAAATAAGGTTGTTTGAAAAAACATCTGCTAACAAAATAAAATTTAAGATAATAAAAGAGGTATCTGGTAGCTTGAGTGCAATCCTTCATCCTTGAGCCTGAGTTTTGTAGAGATTTCCATCTGCAGATGTTGAAAATCTCCTTGACATTTAATTATTGTGCTTACATAACGTATGTTTCTTACCTAATCAGTAATTTTCTGTGAGTGTTTTTTGGGAATTGCTACTTGCTCTTGATTGCTTACATTTGCCTCTCCTTTACATTGTTTTTTTATTTTCATGGTATCTGTTAAATCATAATCTCACATATTTCTTGCTTACTACTGCCCTGCCAGACATGAATTTTCTGTGTTATGTCAATCTCGTGTTGGCCTTTATTTACTTACTTTATTTACTGATTCATTGAATGAATCAGCTGTGAAATTAAAATTGTGTTGTCCAATCTTGGCCCTTTGGGATTGAGAATCTGTGATTTCACTGTTAATGTCAAGGGTTTCGCACCTTAAAATCTGACATTGGTTGACCAGAAATTGCTGATATGAAGAGAACAGGGTGTCTATGATGCAGAACAGCTCTATCTCTTGATAGTGTAAATGGCCACTGGAGTGTCAGCTGTCTTAATTAAACCAATATATGTGGTTCAGATGGCTGTAAGTACTCCTGCAATCCTCTTTTCAGCAGTTACCTTCAGACAAAATGAAGGTGCATCTCAGCTTCACATTATTCTGACAAAACATGAGATTTTTAGGATCCAGTAGTGGTTTGGAGTGCCTCTTTTCTTAGGCACCTGTCTAAATGCATCACTAGGAGGAACTGAAATCTGGAAGGAGAGATTGGAAAAAGAAATCGTGAAAGTTTTTTTAATGAAGTCTTTGTTCTCCTTCATTACTCCCTGTACACAGAGATCATCTCCTGTCCTTACAGAACCTTTCTTTAGCTCTCCTAGTGTATGCTTTCAAAAAGACAGAGCAAAGAGAAGCCAGGGTATGTGCATCACTCATGGGGCAAATGTTAAGAAATTTTCTTATGGGACAACATTTATTTGAGTAAAAACTCAGGTGACCAGACTGTTCTACTTCCTCCAAGCTGTTGCTTCGAAGTCTTTCTGTTTTGTGACTCTTGCAGGAACAGTCCAACTCTCCCACTGGTTGTACTCCAGAATTTATTTCTTACACCAGTAAGAGAGTCTGCATCAGTCCAGTGCAGGCACTCAGTTATTTCCTGCTCACTCTCAGCCAGCCACTCTGGCTCCAGATATGTTGCCTGAATGTGTTATTTGCTAGCAGGCCAGATGCTGAAACACCTTCTCGCTCATGTTTCTGCTGGGTTGTTACCACCCCTATGGCAATGAGGCTAAGCCAGGGTGCAGGCTTTCTTGTACTGAGTCCACCTGCAAGACCCTGACTGCTCTGTCCCCAGAAGCAAGGCCCATTAGTTAATTTCTCTGTGACTGCCACTCAACAGAAAGAACTTTCTGACCATCTCTTTTGCATGATCTTGCCTGCTATGGCAGATGTTCTCACTTTTTATCCTAGGCAGATCCTTCTTTACTGTATAGCTTTAGAGAGAAGGGGTTACTCAGCTATTTGATAAATTTCAACATTTGTTTTAAATCCATTTAACTTAATGCCTAGGGTGGTTTTTTGGGTTTTTTTCTGAGACACTGGCTTTCAAGGGCATTTAGGCACTTTTCTGTATTGCTTGTGTTTTTTTCTGTACTTTTTACTGGAGCTAAAGTGACTGTCATTCCATATTCCTTCCTTCCTTCTCCCCTGATCCCTCCCCAATCCTAATACTTCTGCATTCCTACAGAGGAGTGATAAATGTTCCAGAGTGGAGTTTGATGAGGTCAAGTGTTACAGTCTGCTGTAAATCCTTCCTGCTTGTTGGTTCAGCAGAAGTCTCTGGCCTTGGACTTTTATAGCTCTCCCAGTGGAGGAGGGACAGGAGTGGTATCACTGTCAGCACACCAGAGTGATTTACAGAAGAGTTTTATTTGAAAGCTTCAAGCACCTAGGGAAACTCCTCCAAGCCGCAGGAACAGAAAGAAATCTTCTAATCAGCTCTTTGTTCCTACAGCTAGAGCTTTTCCACTTACATAGCATAGGCCTGCCCGTTACTCATGGGGCATAATGTTAAGCAGCACATCAGGATTAGATGATCTCTTAACACAGACAACTGAAATGCAGACATAGATATATGAAGATACTTTCTGTGTTAACAACTGTGGCTGTGTCTTCTTGAATCAGCAATATATTTATTTTGATTGACATCCAAGCACAAGCACGGTTAATGTGCCTTACATTTTTGGTACCGTATGTGATAGCCCAGTATACACTGCAAACAAAGTGTTTGGAGACCGTCAAGCTCTAAATCCAGGGAACCTAGTGGCTACCTAAAGCTCTTCTCTCCCTGTGTTGATTCTGGAACAAGCACCAGAAGATCAAGGTATGTCTCTGAGGGAATGGCAAAGGATGGTTACACAACCTTATTCCCAAGTACTTGTGCCACTGCTGCACACAACAAAGCAGATACGAAGAAATGAATAGACACTTTAAGATGTAGCTTGACCTGTGTCTTGGGAAGGTTTCACCAGCTTGGAGTCAGCCTGCCATTCTGCATGGATTAGAAGATGCAAGTGCATTGTAAGGGAAAATGCTTACCTAAACCCCAGCAAAATTAGTGTTGCCATTAGCACTGTATATAGTCAATGCCACTTATTCTCCCCAGGTACCATTATCATCAAATATGTCAAAAATTTATACATATAGTCAGACAACACTTCAGGAAATGAAATTCATACATTAGTGGGTAGGGCATAAATTTCTTCTCTGTGCAGAAATTTTCTTCTTCTCTTCTTAATCTTAAGTAAAAAATATTTTTAGTGTTTTGTGGGGTTTTTTTAGTGAGAAAAATCAAGACTAACCATATGAAGAATTCTTGCTCAGAAACAGTTTTATTCTGAAAATAACCAATATAAAGAGACCAAATTTATAGTGCCACAGTAGAAGAGCTGTTAAAAATGCAGCACTTCTCTCCATTCCTGTGCATTTTATCTGTGGTTTTATTAATACCATTTGGGTAAAATCAAGACTCTTCTGGCTAGCTTTCTGTGTTTTGTGATATCCTTAATATTCAAGGAGGGGATTCATTAGAAGATTGACATAAAAAAAATGATTGTTTATTTGGATTGCTGGAAGGTGTTGATGTCTTCCACCTTCTCTTGTCTCTTTAAACCTGCTGGATCATACAAAGGAACATGAGTAAAAGAATTTGCCTCCAGAACTTTTCATTATTAATGATGCTCTATGACTAAATTGGAAATCTGCTACTGTACCCCAAGGGGGTGATTAATTTAGCAGACTAGGAGTTTTGATTAAAAGGGAATGAAATGTCTGACACATAGTCTATTTATCAGTTATTATGATATTAAAACACTCTAATCATTGCGGTGCCTAAATTAAGGCTTTACAGCCTAAATGTCACTTCATAGTGCTTTTTTATATCTGGCTGTGTGACACAAGTTTATTATCAGTGGGTACATGAGAATATGAGCATATGTACTGGTCTTTGATAAAAACAAAGCAGTTTGGTAAAAGCTTTGCTTTTTGCCCTTTCCCATTTAAAGAGGAGATGAGGGAAGATTTTAAGATCTGTACGAGCAATGCGCGCAGGACAGGATGCAGCTATCCCTGATGTCCCCAGGAGTGCTGACACAAACTTTGTCAAAACTGGGCTGAGCCTAAAGGACACAGAAAAAATACCTTGGCATCCAAAGGATCTAAGTCAGAACTAGTTCCTTATAGAAACCAGGTGTGTTCTGAGATGATGCATTCTCTGAGAGGTGAAATCATAACAATTCCGCGTCCTTAAATTAAACATCAGGGTAGAAATTAGCAGCAATCAATCAGGAAAGGAAATCAACAGTTCATGCCAAGAGTGTCATTTAAGCAGGCTGCAGGGAAGTAGGAAATGAGAGCAAAAGGTAATGCATTTCTGTAAAATGCTTAAGAAATCACTATAGGTCGCGGTATTGATGTAGCAGGCCTACTGTAAGCTTCAGAGAGGGAAGAGGAAGAGTCAAGGAGCACTGTAACACTGAGGAGTACAGTGTACATGAAAAACAGAGTCAAGTACTGGCGATGGAGTGGTGCTTTGTGTGAGTGAAGGCATGGAATAAAATCAGATCAGTAAAACAGTCATGTCAGCAACTCAGATATCAGTTTTAGGCCTCAATAGGAAAGATGTTACATTAGGACTAAATTATCCATTTAGTGACCAGGACAGTGACAGTGACTGTGACATTCTGCAAGACAACAGACTGCTTTTGAGGGCAGCAAACACAATAAAGATAAACAATTTCTGTGACCCCTTTGTAGCTTGGCTAAATGTCATACCAGGGTAAAGTGTTGAGTCTACTCTTTGAGACACCATCGATGACCGCTTTATGGAGAGGCCAGTCAAGGAAGCCACAAGAGTGGAAGCAGCTCCTGAAAGCCAGGCTGGAGGACTGCATGTCAGTCATAATATGAGTGTCAAAGGCCCACTCTGCCATAGGGGGCACAATGCATTTAAATTAAGCATTCTTGCAGAAGCAACAAAAGCTAAAACATCCTCTGCCGTCATACTTAATTTCTAAAAGGAGAAGCTAGAAGAGGCTGAAAGAGTTAAATCATAGCAAGTAACATAAAGACTATTTAAAGACACAGTAATGGAATCCCAAGGCAAAAGCACCCCATTTATATACATATATATATAAAATAAGTAAATCTCCTTGAGAAAAAAACAGAAGGAAGCTGAGATAGCTAAACAGAGAGTAAAGCATATTACTAAAAGCAAGAAGGCATCTTTTAAATAGCTTAGGCCTGACAAATCAGAAAAGTAGAAAGGCTCATATAAACCTGACATGTTATAAGGAAAAATGTGGTAAGGAAGGCCAGTTGGAGAAACCTAGAGAAAGCACAGAAAAAACCCTGGTAAGTCCTGTGTCAACCACAGCAAGCAGAAGCTTGCTGGAGCCTGTAGGACAGTAAACAATAAATACACAGCAGGAGTGCTCAGAAAAATGAAATGTTTTGTGATTTTGCTGTGGAGGAGCATGGGGAATTTCCCACAGTGGAATGACTCACATGACAAGAGTAGGGATCAAATAGGTCATGTAATAACTATAGCATCCCTTAACTTGTGTTCTGGTACCAGAAGACAAGGATCAGCATAACAGCATTTTTTGTAACTGTTTCCTGAGAGAATCCCATAGCTTCATAGTAGTAAACCTGATCATCTACAATAAAAATGCTGATAGAAGTTATAATAATAACGGAATAATAACTAAATGAGTGGGAACATCAATAAATATCATAGCGACAAAGAGCCAGGCAGGGTTTTGCAATGAAAATAGTGATTTACTAATCTGTAGGGTGGCACTGGAGGAATCAGTGTGTTGATGGGACAGCTCTCCTACTCCTTTCCTCAGGTTAGCCTAGGCACAGATCCAGGAGTTGCGTTTGCTTTGATCTCCAAACTGTCCTGCACTGTATAGATATGTCTCCCAGTCTGAAGACAGTACATAAGTGAGCACCTTACTGAAAAAAAAAAAGACCCAGAAATCTAAGTAACTGCAGTTGGAGCTGCCTGGAGATTAGGATATGTTTTTAAAAATATCAGGATGTGAAATAGAAGAGGAAACCTTCAGGGGATAAAAACAGATGTTTAAGGATATATTAAGAGACAGAACAGGACTTGGCAAACAACTCTTGAAAAGATGTGAAGGAACAAGGGGAATGTGCCCTCTGAATTAGTGGCAGATGTGGCAAAAGGAAGTCTCATCAGTCTTCATTTGCTGGGTTAATTCTTCCCATAGCAAAAACCCCAAGAAGGTCAGTGGGAGTTAGAGATCTTCAGCAGAGGCTTTGTTTGTAAATAGAAAACTGTCAGAAGATAGACACTTCCTTAAAAAAGAAATAAAGAAATGTAAACCAAACCCCAGAAAACCATCCAGCACAAATTGAATGGGCAGTGTTTGCCTACCTCCTGCAAGTGAAGGCCAGCTTCCTGCCTGCTGGAGCTGCTGCAGGCTGCCTGAATGCCCTGCTTCCTCCCTCCAAGTCTCCTGGGTATGTTGCAGCTGCTTGCTGCTGCATGAGAATAACGAGGACATTGCTCTGTATGTGACACCGCTTCAGTAGGGTCTTTAGGAAAGCTCTCTACAGCTAGTCTCCAGAGTGCTGCAATAATCTACAGCATGAGCAGGCAACGCTGGTGGGCTCAGCACTTTCCTCTCTTTTATTTGCCTGTTGAGGGAAAATACTGCTATTACCTCCATGGTTCCTTTTACAATGATGCGAAGCAATAATGTACCAAAACAAGCTGCTAATGTTCCCTGCCAGGATCAGCAGGGCAGTTATGCAGGGAGAGTAGCTTTACATCACTCAGTCCTGCTTAATTATACCAAATCCAAAGTACATCACTGGATTGTGCCCCGCAGAGGATTCCTGGTGGGAATATTGCTAGCCCAGCAGCCAAATCACTGGGAATGATCTGCATGTGCTCTCAGTTGCTGGTGGGGCAGCTTAAAATGTGACCATAGCTGAGATCCTTGACTGTCTGCTGCAGACTCTATAGAGGGATTTGGATGGTGGTGTCTCAGATATTGCACTTGCTGCCTTAATAGTAACTTAAACTGGCAGGAATCGTGATGTCTCTGAACACAGGAGGCTGGATCTTTTTCTCTATATGTAGCACGGAAGTTCCCAAGTGTGAATCTTTGGTTTATAGCCTCCTGGAAATCTGATCAGAGGATTGGGATGGTACCATCTGGTGAATAAAATTCATGCCCTTCATCTTATAAGCTGAGTTTCCATTATTTTCAGTGGGATTTAGCACAAGAAACAGAACAAGTGCGTGAGTGAGGCAGAAAAGTGCTCAGCCTGATGGAGGCCTGGGGTTAACCAACACAGGGAAGCATTTCTGCATTTCTGTGAGAACATAGAGTTTTGTGTGATCTTTTTCAGTATCTTTAATCCATTGTTCTGGATGTTGTTTTAGTAACCTGGAGCTTGCCAAGGTGAAAATTGTTAGAGAAAAAACACCTGTCCATGAGTTAGTGATAGAAATACTGCTAGCCTTTTATCTACTTCCCTGCTTTGATTTCCCTAGAGCTTACCTGAGCTGTCTGTTGTCCAAAGGACATTTTTATACCTGTGCCAATAAGTGGTGGAGTGCTTATGAAGGGCATAGCACAGTGGCAGTTTGTGAGGGACGCAGTAAAAGGCTTTAACACCACTGTACATGGCAAACCCAATTTTCAGCAGTATATGTCAGTGTGGCAAGTCTTCTTGTTCCCAGTCAGCATGCTACAGGGTAATTGAGAATACAGCTTATTGCAGGCTTTTGTTTTTCTTCCAAGATTCTTTCCTTTTCATCCCTTTCTGTGCTGAGTATAATAAACAGAACAGGAGCTGAAGGCAGTTTGGCTGGGGAAACAAGATTCAATAATTAAAAAAAAAAAAACCCCAACCCTTCAGAAAAAAACCAAACCCAAATCAAAACAAAAGAAGCTGGTCATAAAGAGATAGAATGACACCTTTGTTGACAGAGAAAGAGGAAAAGAAGAAGAAGGAAGAGAAACATCTGAGCTGATTCTCCTGCCCTTCTCAACCAGCCTGAATGGAGGTTGTGAATGGCAAAATAGAGAGTTCTCACTAATTCCTACTCAGGCAGGATGTGCTTTTTCAGTGCTCCCTTATTACTATAATTTTTGTTAAAGTCAGAATGGCTGACAGCAAAGGGTCCCTTCATAGTCCTTCTCATGAAGAACGAGGACACCAGCTAGGTAGGAGGCTCCTGTGTGAGGTGAATGCTCAGGGCTTGGGTGTTTTTATGAAAATGAATAATGGCATTTGGCCCTTAATACCCTAAGCAGCCTGGAGTGTGATGGAGAAAAAAGAAAGCAAGGAAATGAAAGAAAGGTTCTGCTTTCTTTGTGTGATTAAATCTTTTCTGTGCATAAAAATGCAGATTTATGAGATCTTAAAAATGCTGCACTTGTATCAATTCCTTCCTTAGTGTTGAGCGTGAAGAATCTAATAACTGCCAGGTACTCTTGACATGGGGAGGATCACCATTTGGATTTAATCCAAATGCTAACTATTACAGGTGAGCCTAAAGCATTGCTACATGAACAAATTATCTTGTGTCTCCTTGTAGTGATATTCTTGGATTTCCTTTCTTGGACACATTTTTCCTTTTCTAAAACAAGCAAGTGGCACAGATGAACCTCAGGGCTGATATGCTACAGTAGTTCCTATGTTTCCATGTTCTACCTGGAATACTGCGGCTATCTAATACAGATCAGGCTACCCGGAAAGGGTTAAATAGTGTTTGGTGCCAGGGTAGGGAACCTGGCTCTCTTCCCCAAAACCTGCTGGCAGTTTCCCATGGGCACCTGGACAGTGCAGCAGAACTGAGTATAATTCAGACTCAAAGTGCTGAAGGGGTCCTGCCAGGCAAGTCAGTTGTGATAATCAGCTGCCTGTGACCTCATTAAAACAGCCTGATTGGGGCTTCTAATCATATAAATAAAGTATTAAATCATAGCATTAACCTTCTACAGGGGAACCTGCCCTGGCAACACTGACAGAATTAGATCTATTAATTATTAACAGGGTCATTTGATAGAAATGTATATAGATGGCATATTATGAGCATTTGAAGAAATAAGTTAACCATAAATTATTGTTCTGATAAGAATCTTTTAGTATTTTCCTATTAATGTCCTGAATTAAAAGCCACCTTGCTTTTATCTCTGTAAGGCAGTAGCATCACACATCATTTATCATAAGCAGATCAAGCAGAAATACTATGCTCCAACATTAAGGATTTCGATGCTTCTTTTTGGCACTCCTTTTGGCTTTTGAAGCTCCTTATTTTGTTAGAAAATGAGAGTTTCCATAGCTAAATTCGGGCTATAAGACTTGGAGCTTCCTTGATGGCCAAGGTATTCAAGGACCTGAGCGTACTGCCTCGCCACCACTGGATTAGAAGTCAATGCACAGGAAATCTGTCTTGCCATTGCTGCAGGGCATTAAGATGCTTTCTGCAGCAGTTCTCTACTGTTACCCATGGAGGTATTCAATTGCATTAAATGCCTTGTAGATTTTCCTTTCTATCTCAGAATTGCTTGGGGAAAATGCTCTTGAATCAGATGGGATGATGAGTTCATTGTTTTACTGATTCTACTGGGTTTGCAGGAGTGACAATGGTACTAGATAGGCTTGTTTGCTGACCAGAATTTGAATGCGTATCTGCAGATAGCACACAAAAGACTTGGGCATGTGGAGTGGAGGAGGGTAGGGAGACTGGAGGGAAATCTGTCATTATTTATGGAAATATCCAGCATTCACAGAGCCATCTGCTGTGAATGATTCAAGTCTGAGAAGTGTTATAAAATAAGAAAGCATCATGTAAAAAGAGGGGGGAAAAATCCAAACAAAAAAGCCCTTAAATTTGCATCACTCAGAAATCTGAACCAATGAATATATAACCTCAGAATCTCTTTTTTTAAAGAAGCTTTGTTAAATTTTCTGCCAGATTGAGAGATAAAGATAGATGATATTTCTCAGGTTCCTTTCCTCACCCTTCTTGGAACAATTAATTCCATTTGTTCATTTCCAGCCCTTTAATTATTGATCATGTCTTTTACTTTTCTCTTTCCTACTGTTTCAGGCTATAAGGCAAGGGAGGGAGCTAAAAAAAGGTGTTTAGGAGACTGCTTAGACTGTGAATCATTGAGAAAGTCTTTACTGCAACTACTATTTTCTCTCTGATAATGAAGTGTCAATTTTGTTGTCAGAATTCTATCAATATTAAGAAATTTTATTAATAATAAGGGTGAAGCCTTCATAGCACTTCTCTGGAGGAAATACCAGGCAGAGACTGGCCTGCTGACCCCCTCAGGTTGGTCAGATGCTACTTCATTTATTGATTCACAGTGACAGTAGACAGACACTGGGGAAACCGAGGCAAGAAAAGAAGAGGGAATGATTTGCACAGCCACACAGCAGCCTACTGACAAAATTGGAAATAGATTTTATCTTTCTTATTTTCATGGGAGCAGAGACCTGTTCCAAGTCCTTTCCCTGGAAGCAGTTAGGAATCTCTTTGAAATGTTTTCTGTCTTTCCTGATTCTGTGTATTTTGGTACAGTTTCAGTGGCACAGCATATTACTAGCAGGCACTGTGGTGTGAATGGCTGTATTTGTCTTCCTATACTTCTATTCTTCTCTACCACCTTATTATCTGTCTACCCATGACCCCTTACTGAAAAAAAAAGCTGACTTAGCAGAACAGGCACCTGTTAGAGCAGAAATTAATTTTCAGCCTTTCTTCTTCTCATATAGTGTTTCAGCCCAGAACTACGCGTTTTAAAATCTTGCTATTCCATTGGCTTTTACAAATACTTCCTTGCTTTTAATTTGCTCAGTCATTCGCATTGGGTTGTCTTGGCACCCTGCAATGTTTCTGCCCTCTGTGCAGGGCTACCTTTCTTATTCCAGTACTCCAGCTTCATGCCTTAAAAAATGTATCATCTCCAGCCCAGTAAAACACATATGGATGTGCTTAAGCACCACTGATTTTGGTTGATGCAATTAAGCATATTCCTATGTGCTTGCTCTTTGCCCCTTTCTTCCTATTTTGAGCAAACACCTTTCTCCCTGAGAAAGCCAACAGAGCAGTTGTGAAGATGCACACCCATTGCTTCTTTCTCAGCATAGTGATTCCCATTCTCTTCGAACATGAGATTTGTGATTTCCTGAGACCAAGTCTTTACAAATGCAGTACTAGAGTATAGTCATAGAAAAAACGATGGGAAGGCACTTTGAGAGATCTAGTGTCTTCTTGTTCTTCAAGGCAGGATCAGCTCTACCTTTTTCTTGTCCAACATGTTTGTCTAGCCTTGACAAATGAGCCATAAGTACAGCAGTTATTCTCTGATGTTCAGAACATGTCTAATCTAAATTTCCCTCAGCCATGACTACTTGATCTGTTCGCTATGCATATAGGGAATAAACTCTGCTTTTTGTTTCTGTCTTTTTACAACTTACAAATTGTTATTTGGTCAGCTCTGTGTCTTCTCTTCTGCAGACTTGTTTCAGTTCTAGAGGAGCTTGTGCTTAGCTCGACGGTAATGCTCTTAGAGACAGGTTTCACATATTTGAAGAAAGACGCCTGAGCTCCTGCTTCAGGAGACAGTAGGTTTTTCTCCATTATCTCCTTAGCTCTAAAAACAATTTCTTCCTTTTGTGTAGAAATTGTTAATCTTTAGCTGTGGGTTTTTTTTTCCCTACATCAAAGGAAAACTGAAGCAATAGCACCTGGCTATGAACTACAATGCTATGAGATAGTCACCATAAGTTTTTGGACAGGTCATTTGTTCCTTTCTTTAATTATACAGGACTTGTTCCAGCCACACTTCTGCTGAGTAGCACCTCATTCAGCCAGCATCCCCTCAGTAATCAATATGTCTGCAGGGGGAGAAATACTGTGTGCCAGGTAAGGGAACTTTTGCTTCCCACTGCAAGACACTCTTTTCTCTCAGCTTCGTCAAAAGTCATGTTTAGGCCAGTAATGAAAAGCTGATTGCACAAAGACATCTGTGCATTACACAATCGTGCTGTCTGCAATGTGCTGGAGAACAGTCCTTTGTTTGCCTGGGACACAAGACCCATTGCAAAAAGCAATATTTGCAGCTAATCACCACAGTGATTTGAATTTGCATTTAGCCATTGTGCTAACAGAGGCAGCTGGAAAAAGAGAAAAACCCAACAAATCAGCACAAATAGCCCAGCCATAAGAACTGTCACTTTTCAGCACCAGGAGCTGCTGGAAGTAATGCTGATGCCTCCAACACAAGAAATCTTTTTAATGCAAAATGATATATATGAGGCCAAAGAGGAACACATTTTGTCTTGTTTGCTTAGACTCCAGAACAGATCTCTGAGTCTCTGGATGTAATGATTGCTTAGGCAAGTCAAACACTGTATATCACCTGCTGAGCATCTGATTCATTGACTGAGTGGACTGAAGCCAATTTAACCAGCTGGAATCTGTAATATTGACTTCAATGGTGTGATGCTGATCTATACCACCCGAAGGATTTGGCCTGGAGACAAAGGGAGGTAGTGTTTCCTTTGGGTGACATCTTTTCTGCAAACCAAGATGGACAGCATTTCTCTTGTGCAGCCTGGTCGCCCTAGAAGTGGCGTGTATTGCTCATGCAGTACCACAAGGTTTTGTCATACTGTGGATCTTTCGGACAGCGGTTGGCAATCAGGGAAAACAGCCCCTTTCTCCTGTTTTTTCTTTCTCCTTTGCAGCTGGTATCATCTTACAGCAGTTCTGGGATTCTGAGTGTACTGACTCCAGCTGGGCAGATTTCTGTGGGGGCTTTTGCTGCTGTGTAGCATCATTCTGGGAGAAGGGAGGAGGCTTAAGCTGGCTCTGGTTTTCCCTTTCCTCCCTCCACTAAGGAAGGAGGAGACAGACCAGGCATAATGCCTCCTTTGCTCTGCAGAGAGGCTCAGCAGAGCCAAGCATTATGACACGTAACCATGGACATCAGCAGATGACAGGCAAGGCAAGACCTAGGTTTGCGAATGCTGTGACATCCCGGGTGCTCAGTACTCTGGACATTAGAGTTTAAAAACTACAGAGCTGTTGCTCATTATTTTCTAGCTAAGTGACTTCATTTCACTAAATCTCTACAGCTTTCCATATCTCTATAACCAAGTAACCAGAGGGACAAAAGGCTAAGCAGAATTTATTATCGCTCTTTGTTATTATAGAATCATAGAATCACAGAATAGTTAGGGTTGGAAAGGACCTTAAGATCATCTAGTTCTAACCCCCCTGCCATGGGCAGGGACACCTCACACTAAACCATGCCACCCAAGGCTTCGTCCAACCTGGCCTTGAACACCACCAGGGATGGAGCATTCTCAGCTTCCCTGGGCAACCCATTCCAGTGCCTCACCACCCTCACAGTAAAGAACTTCTTCCTTATATCCAATCTAAACTTCCTCTGTTTAAGTTTTAACCCATTACCCCTTTTCCTGTCACTACAGTCCCTAATGAATAGTACCACCCTCACCCCTATAGGCCTCCTTCAGATACTGGAAGGCTGCTATGAGGTCTCCACACAGCCTTCTCCAGGCTGAACAGCCCCAACTTTCTCAGCCTATCTTCATACGGGAGGTGCTCCAGTCCCCTGATCATCCTCGTGGCCCTCCTCTGGACTTGTTCCAACAGTTCCATGTCCTTTTTATGTTGAGGACACCAGAACTGCACACAATACTCCAGGTGAGGTCTCACAAGAGCAGAGTAGAGGGGCAGGATCACCTCCTTCGACCTGCTGGTCATGCTCCTTTTGATGCAGCCCAGGATACGGTTGGCTTTCTGGGCTGCGAGCGCACACTGAAGCCGGCTCATGTTCATTTTCTCATCACCTCTTTTGTTTTCTTTTTAAAATTTATTAATTGCTATTCAGTTAATTCATCAGAAGCCTGAAAAAGCTAATATGGATGCATATATTTCCATAGGCATGGGCTCATTCCTATACTGGATGTCAAAAACACCTGATCTCTGCCTATGGGGCTGGCCTTGTGGCACCCTGCTGCCTGATCTAATTAACATTGTAATTCCAGTTCATCCTGAGTAGGAATGGAGTTTGGGTTTTGCATAAGTGTAAGGCTAGGGTCAGGCTTACTAGAAACAGGGATCTGAAGTCCAGCATCTTGAAAGTTGAAATCTGAAATGCCAACCTCCACTCCCAGGAGCCCAGATAAAGGAAAGCCATGCAAGAGGCTGGCTTTTTACACAGAAGAGAGCACAGGAGAATCTGCAGTGCACTGACCTGCCCTAGCAACTGTTTGCAGAGGCAGAAGAGGCTTAAGAACTTGAACTCGGGATTACACTGGGTCCCTCTTTGATTTTCTTTGATCCTCCTAGTGTTATTGCTCCTCCCAGGTCAGGCAGTGCCAGACTGCCCACTGCAGAGCACTGTTTCACATTCTGAGATTTCTAGGGCAGCATCAGGCCTTTGGTGACTTGTGGAAGTGATGTTTGTTGGGTAAGTACATGGGGCTAGGACCAAGTGCATTGTCACCCCATCATCTCCTCTGAGCAGGAAGATTCTCCTTTTCTTGGGGAAGATGTTTTGATTCAGGCCTGGCTGAGATTTTGTGTTTTCCAAAGCAGGTCTCGGCCAGGCAGGGCTTGCTTTAAATTTTGTTGTTCCTAGCATTATTAGCACACAGCTTGTTTCCAAAGATAACGACGCGGAAAAACAATAGCATCTTGCCAAACTCCTTCAGTATACTGGTTTCAGGTTGTGCTATCTTATCAGTGTCCTGCTATGCACACTGAATTGGTTTGTAAACTCTGTCATGGGAGCTACAAAGGGAATAAAAATACTGAAATAAATCCCTTCCTCCCCTGCCAAATAGACCTACATTCTATTGGTACTTTCCCTTTTCTATCTTTGTGCTGTATTGTAGGGATCTTGTTTAGCATTTAAAAAGCCACTGCTGCACTCTGTTATCAAAGACATATTTGTGAAAACATGCATATGAAAGGATTTGTAATTGAAGTACAGCTTTGATATATTTAATAGGATGTAAAACTGCCATCCCTTTTTAATAGGAGATGCTTTATGTGCATTAGAATATAATAATGCCTTTCCACTGAGCTCTACCCATTAGCGGACTTTTTCTCCCTTTCTTTTAGTTAATCTTAAAACTTTAATGTAATCTAAACACATTAACATCTTTTTTTCTCCGCTTTCTGTACTAGAGAGTGCTTTGAATTGAACTTTGTTCCAAATAAGAGATAGCTACAAACACGATATCAATGGACAGCGCCCCAGCACTGCCTGACAGATGGTCCATAAATTGGCACATCTCCTTGCCTCAGAAATGTTAACAATAATACGAGCATGGCTATATGTGGGAGCAAGTGAGAGCATGTGTGAGAGTAACCTTGTGAACAATGAATAGCTATAAGGGTGTGCTTTGCTATATTCCCATGTCTCAAATGTAATCAAATACCAGAGCAGCAGAAATGGAAAATGACAGTCAAAACAAAAATAATAGTAATGGTCTCTTTCACAGCTATTGCCATGTTTCAGTCTCAGGGTTCTTCACCATTGTTACCATTCAGGAAGTAAGGTTGTAAGCTGGTGAAGGGAAAATAAAGTATGCTAAACCTGGTGGTTTGGGGTACTTGCAGTTTGGTGTCTTATCTTACACAGAGCCATTCTCTATTCCTTTCAGAATTCAGGATCATGTACTATTTTAGAAGATGTCTAATCAGAATTAGTTGCTGTGGAAAATCCTGGATGTCTCCAGACCTTGCCAGAGGAGCCCAGGTAGGAGGGGGATTTCTAGTCTATTGTTCCACCAGCATCCAGCAGTACCTATTAATCATGATATTCACAAAATGCCCGAGATACTGTTGCTTCATTAAAAAATTGAGATCATTCAAAAATTAAAATATTAGTTTAATGGGATTGATTCAGACACACTGCCATACTGGGCAAGATCAAATTTCCATTGTAGCTGTGCAAGTATAGTTACTGCTTTATCTGAGAATATCTTTTGATTCATGCATTCACTAGTGTCTTTTAAACACGAAAATGTGCTATTGATTTACAGAAGCTAGATAGCTGTGAGCTGCAAATGAAGTCCTTTGCAAGTAACTTTTTCAGTTACTACCCACTGCATGTGTTCATCACATTTTAGCAGCAAGGGCTGAGCACACCTGTGAGGAGACATGTTGCAAAGACCATATTTTGGTTACTGTAGGGATGCTGCTGTTATCCAACTCTGTTTGTAGGAGGGGGTCACAAAGTTTGGAGTCTTTGTTTCCCAATGAGTTTTTAGAAGAATGACCTTTCCTCTGACAAAATAACTGTGAGAGCATAAGTGTCATCCCTCAAGTGACTTGGCCTGAGCTTTACTTGGACGAGTAGTCAGATTCCCAGCTTGGGACTACAGTTGCCCAGTGTTGCAGCTTCTGCTATGTCTATGGCTTTTCTTCAGCAGTATTTTCAGCCTGGATCCTCTAGCTTACACTGGAACACACAAATAGTCATGGCAGCAAGGGAACACATTTATTCAAATGATACAGGTATCTGAAAGACCTGTAAAGCTATGTATGTAAATATTTGAATGTCAAGCTGTATTGTACCCATATAAATTGATGTTTCACGAATAGGCAGACAGAAAGCTCTATTTCATATAGAGAATAACAGTACATTCACTTTGTTAAGAGAGGTAGTGCAGTTCATTCACTTTGCGTTTGGGTATTGACATCGTTCAAGTAAGCAGTGGGTGTTTGGGTGCATATTGCAAGAATCACACAAGGCAGTTTCAATGTTTTCTAAAATTGGTTCTCTTGCAGCTGTAAATCCAGCTCCCGTCTCTGCCAGCATTTGAATTCTAAAAAAGGCAGGTGTATTCATTAAGTGTCCAGCACATGGAAAATCACAGCCTTTTTTTGGTGATGAAGCTGGTCTGCAATTTGGACTGATGTAAACTAAGGAAATTGTGTGGGGACAAAAATATCCACAGAGTAAACAGGTCTGGGCTGCTCTGGCTGGTTGAGCTTATTCGGTGTTTCCTGCGAGAGCAACTTAGGGTAGTGCCTCCCCCCAGCACCCACTGCTGCTCTTAAAGGCCATGCCTTTGAGACTTCAAGGCTCACATAGGCTTTAAAGCTTGACATTCTTACAAGTGCCTTGGTGCTGGAGCTGAGTTTATGAGCAGCCACCGGTCCCCAAAAGCGTCTCTTTTACCTAGTTTGAGGGTAGTGCTGACAAGGTGGTAGAAATTCAGCTTCTCACCCAGGCAGTGGAGAGAAGGTGGTTCTCCAGCCGCTGTATGCTGAGGTTCCTGGGGATAAGGTTTAGGCTGTGTGCAAGTCCAGGCCCTCTCCATGAGTTTCTATTAATGCTTCTGTGATGCGGCATGTCTTACAAACACAGCAAAACACATGTTATTATCAGAAACCTCCCCATGGGTGTAGAAATCTGCCCCCAGCATGTGCCGATAACAAAGGGTCCAGGCAGCAGGTTGGGTTGGGTTTTGGGAAAAAAGTCAGTTACTGTTCATGTGCACAGCGGAAACAGAGGTCTCTTGGAAACTGGGGCACTTATCAAGGTCATTAAATGGAAGTTGTGGGTCACTCATAGGAAATGGGGTGCCGTGCATAGTGCTTAGAGAGTAATGAGAGCCAGGTAATGACATCCAGACAATTACAGTCTTAAGTTAGCATCATCGAAAATGGAAAAAACAACACTCTAAAAAGCTATAACACTGATTCTGTAGAACATTAAACTCTTACTTTATGCTGATGATATCCTACTGTTAATTAAGGACTCGCATGCTTCCCCTCCTGCTTATAATGAATATTGCTCTCTGAGTACAAAGTTATCATTGCACAAAATTAATGACTCTGAGACTGCAGCGATGCAGCTTTCTGGAGTTTGCCCTTCAGCCCTGCTCAACTCATGGAATCTTAAGTGGGCACCCAAAAATATAATACAAATACTTAGGGGCTGATATTAACAAAGCTTCAGACAATGTAATTAAAAATCATTTAAATCCAATTATGAAGCAGGTAGGAAAAGATCTGAAGGAATAACTAGAGCTAAATAAAAGCAAATGTGCACGATTCAGTAGGTCAGATTCTGCCGTCATTTACCTCCCCATCAGATCCTTAAAGTAAAGACTGAGGACATTGTGCAACTCAGCACTCTCAGAGTCATCGTCAGAAATTCTCTCATGACAATATTTCCCACTGACAACAACAGCTGTGTGTGTGTTGAGGTTACTTTGAACATAAGCATAAATAAATAGCTATAAATACAGTAAAAAATTCTAATGATTACTGATAATTATATTCCAAATGTACACTTAATAAAAGGCATACTGATGGGAATATTTCACCTACTACTGAAACTCAGCTGTTGTTTTTAGGATACATAGGTGGATCACACAAGTACTGTATTCATCACTACAGAATTTAGCAAAGCCTAATCTGTATTCATGTTTCCTCACAGCCCAGGCTTCTAATGTTATGAAGTAGCAAGCTTTCTTCTAAGTCACTGCAGAACTTCCTGAATAGCTACATTTTAGGTAGCAGAAATCTCAAAATGTGAGAATGAATTAAAGATGCCACATTTGAGAAGTACTTATAGCTCTCAGGATAAGAAGTGTTAATATTCCCCCTCAATGTAATATAATTGGCCCAATTCCATTCACCAAAATAATATCTTTATGGGGTTTTTATTCCTAAAAGGGATAATTTTGAATGAAAGTGGCTGTATTTTAGGTAATCTTGTCTTTTTTCCACTGCCTCCGTAAACTAACATTGTTGTTAAGCATAGGTTGCATTTCAGCAGTGGCTTGAATGGAAATATCTCCCTGGAAAGCACATGAAATCCTTTGTGATGAAAGGAATTATATAAAAATAAATCAATTATTTTTGGAGTGGCTTGAAAAATTAAATCATGACAGACAGTCTTATTCAAACACTTTTCTAAACTGCATGGGTTTGGGCCATCCAAAATGTTCTGTTGAATTAATTTTATCTCTGGGAAAAGGCAGACAAGATCCATTCCAATAAATGTGCTCAGATTTTTTCAGTCTATTGTGGGATTAGCCAGGTGGGGCAAGACAGCAGAAACAATTTTGCTGGGAAAATGGTCAGTGCTGTTGTGCATGATATCCACCTAGTAAAGCAGAAAACCCATATGTGTTAGACAAAGCAGTGATTCATACTTACAATAATATGGAGAGCTGCAAATAAAAAGGTATCAATGAAAGAACAGTCTAGGCAGCAACAGGAAAAAAATGAGAAGCTGTTGCTGGTATGAGAGCACGATCTGTACAGTGCATTAATGACTATGAAGAGGGTATCATCCTGCTAGAAAACAGCTTTCATAACAGCTCTACAACAAACACATGGAAGATAACACTGTAAATACGTAACAAACTTTGCAGAAAATGCTCAGCAAATGGGAGCTCCTCTTCAAAACTGCAGCCTGAGAAGTGTGCTTTTCTCCTTCCCAGATACCCACATTCACTGAGTTATATTCTTAGCAAACTTCTGCATGGAAATTGGCCAGATTTCTGCACATATATTCAGGCTACACTGACTGTGTGCCCAGAGTTAAAATCACGAGCACATCTAAATTGAGAGAGACGCCTACAATAATCAAAGATCTCATTAAGACATTAAAATTATTAAGGACTATGGGACAACTTAAAGAGCCTGGAAGACATTGTACCCACTCTTTCTGATCCATGTTTGCTCTTAATAAACACAAGGTCCTCTCATAGTTCATTTATCAAAGTAATAAAGAAAAGAAGCAGGAATGAATAGAGGCAGGTTAGTGCTGGAGCTCCTTCAGAGTTGATTTGAGGAGAACTGGTTCAGCTTATTGTTATGAGGTTGCACACAAAGTAACAGAGTCTGCTTATGTTCCTAAGTTATTTAAGGTTTTAAAACAAAAAAAATTAACTGTAAATAGTTGTAGAAAAATCACGAATTAAGGTCAGGGTCAATAAATGCACAGCAAAGCGTACAGGAAAAAAAATGTAGTAGTGACCATACACGCTCAGTGGTATGCTCTAAATCAGTTAAACTTCCTTAAGAGAATGCCACACCAGAGTTGGTCTAAGTCAGTAAACAGAAGGAAATGAAAAACAAAACTGAACAGGAGACATCACTGTTTTGTTGCATAAATCTAACATGTGTTGGCACCCTAAATAATAGCTGCAGTTCTGGTCCTGGTCTCAGCAAGGATCCAAGAATAATGGGAAAGGGTTTGGAGATGGATTACAAGACCAATCAAAGGAATAGGCAGCTTCTTATCCAGGAGGGATGATAGACTAGGCTTCAGTACTGTACTTAAGAGATGACTGAGGGGTTATGAAGAAAAAGTCTCATCTAGCAGAGTAGGGGAATAAAATGGTTACTACTGGTGTCTCTCAGAAATATGATAACCAGAGGCTATCACATTCAGGGTTCAGCATGCAGGTTTGAAGTGGACAGACCAGTATTTCTACACATGCTGCACAATTAAACAAAGAACTACTTGCCACAAAATGTTCAAAAACTCCAGCATATTCCATAGAACGCCAACAGTTCACATGGGTGCAAAGGGCAATTATATAAACTCATACAGGACAGCAGATCAACAGCTGTGAAATAAAGGTGCCACAGGTAGCTTGAACCTCAAAGGAACCTCAAAGATGTACAGCAATATCCTTGCAGCTTCTCGTTATCCACATTCGCCTTGCCCCTGCTCTCTTTGCCTGGGTGTTGACTGTTTGTGTGAGAGAGAGCTCTGGTCTGACCCAGTACAGCTGTTGTCTTGGCAGATGAGGTACTTGGGTATATTTACCCAAGATGAAGAGAAGTGCTTCTGCCATACATGTTTAATACTATACCTCTTGGAGCATTACTGACTGCATTCGTGGTCATAGCATGACCAGCTAAAAATGAAAGCTGTCCAGAGTGGTGCCATACACCATTGATGTTGAAAAAGATGGTTAAATAACCATATCTAAAAAATGGTAAATTTAAGAGAACAGGAACAGATGGACACTCATTTTTGACACACAGTTTGAGACTGCAGCCAAATCACAAGAACAGCAGAGGTGGAGTGTTAATCCAGACATGAAAATAACCAGCCTGCATGGGTGCTGTGTTGGATACTAACTGAAGAGAGAGCCAGGAGAGAGCTCTTTGGAAGAGAAATAAAACTGGTGCATGCAGTCCACATTTCTGCTCTGGTAAGGAAACACAGTGAAACACTGTCTAAACTGGTATAACTGATTCTAAATCAGGGACTAGTCTCTCATCTCTAATAAATCAGGGTAGCAGTAGCAAAGCCAGAGAATCACCTGACTGGCAGATCGTCACCAAAGTCAATACCCTTTAACATTCATATACCTAAATTGCCTATTGTTACAGAAATCGGCATAGCTGTATGAGCTTTTACTTATCCTGGTCAGTCTGTCTAGGTTTGTTTTTCTTTCACCAGGAAAACCCAAAACTCCCTGCAAATTATCTCTAAATAGCCTCAAGAGAAACTGGAGCTTTGTTTGTTGCTCTAGTTGTTTACTACATTGTTAGGACCTAAAGTTACTGAAGATCAAGCTATAGTGTTTTATTTTAGAGTGCAGAGTGTAATTTAGAGTGAGTATTTTAGAGTGTTCCCATCATCGAATTTCTGTGCTGGAGCTCTTTTTGATAGCCATGACAGCATGAAGCTGTGACCTTTCAGAGACAGAAGAGACCAATGGACCTGTTGGCCCTCTTACCTTCAACTTTTCTCATGGATTTGGGAAGCTGAACTCTTGCACTCTAATTTTTGTCCCATCATCTGGCTTGTTGACTTCAATTGCAAGTACACCAGGGTAGGGCTCATTTGTCTCTGTACACTGCCTGCAGTCTTAGTCTTGGTCTCTAGGTAATACCATGCTACAAACGACATATAATGATAATTTTTTATTTTATCAGCTGCCTTGTAATGGCTTTTTTCTTCTGGGCTTTAAAATCTTCTATTTGATTGCATTCTTGCCCTAATTTCAAAGATGGAAAATAATAGATTTCTAGAGAACAATCCCAAATGTCATATCTACAGCTGATCTGCAATTCAATATAATGGTTCTTGCCTTTCTGATGCTTTTTTTTTTTTTAGAGTTGAATAATATCATTTGTGTGATGTTACTCAATATCTCTGTTTTAATTTGAAATCCTATTTTTAATCAATTAGGAGAAAAATGACCTAATTAAGGAGTAATTTAGGCCAGCAACTTAAACATTGTCTTATAAAATAGCTGTGTTTAATTGGAAATGTGCTCAACTACTGGATTGCATTAGAAAATAATTTGGAAGAATCAGCCAATGGGATCCCCTGACTGTTAGTTCAGAAATGCTAGTGATAAAGCTGATGTCCAAAGCAGTGTGATGAACTTGCATTTCATTAATAGCTTTGCTATGAGCCTTGTAGTTGCTACAAGCAACTACAGCCTGTCATTATGCTAGACACAAGCACACAGCGACTGCTGCCTTCCAGGAATCAGTGCTGAATGGTTCTGAAATGACATGACAGAAAACAAGCTCAAGAAATAAGAACACCAGAGAGTGGATCCACCTTGCTCACCTACTATCACAAGTTCAGTCAGTGGTGGTAGCAATAGCCTTTGGCTGCCAGTGTGCCCCCATCCAGAAAACCAGGCTGGCACTAGCTAAAAGTTCCTAAAAGCTCCGCGCCACCTTTTTCTCACTGTATTAGCTGCTAGAGATCCTAGCACAAGACTTGTCTAAACTTTGCCTAAAAATGCCTACTTGCCACAAAAGGCAAAAGACTGTTTGAAAAGTTCACTAACATTTTTTAGGAAAGAAATTCAGAGGATACGTTACAGTTCACAGCTCTGCACTGGCTGCCAGTAGCACTGGTATGGGTCTCTCTCTTACAGCTAGACTCACCTCTCCACAGTTGCTTTTCACATGAGCAGCACCACAATACAGATGGTTTTAGCATCAGAAAGAGGGATGCACATACCTGTCTGACATTTTTGTGCTGTTTATGCTGCATTTCACTCTCATTTATTGTTGTTGCTTTTAGCATTGTGTACTTACAGTAGCAAAGTGGAAGAAACAATTAAGACTTTGCTCTGGGCATCAACACGTTCTTGAAGTGCCACTGGTTTCCAGCTGATCAGCCAAGGCTGCAGTACTGCAGAGTAGGTATTGCTAGACAAACTTATCAGCACATTATTTATTCATGCTGGCTCAGAGTTTTTCCTCAGATAACAGCTCTCAGGGAAACACTTACAACGGCCTTCCATACTGACACAACCCTTGCCGCATGTTACTGTTCCATGACTAGGAGCAACAGCATTGTATTCCATTAAAAAATTAAAACTACCTAGAGAATGCTTGCAGGCTCAGATCTTTTCAGTTTTACACTAATACTTTTTGTCATTAAACTTCATGCCAGGACATTATATATTCTCTGAACCTTTTAGGTGAAACCTGAGCTACAGAGGAGGCAGAAGACATTGCCATCCCCTTGGTATCAAAGTGGCTGTAACACCAAGAGTCTGAGAGCTGTTGTCCAAGGCCCTAGCATGAACATGTGCACCTTTGTGGTGGTGCTGCAGAGGGGCCACTTCTGTGGAGGGCATAGAAATTTGGCATTTGAATTATTTAGTCCACAGCTACCAATGCCTTGCTTCAGGCAGCGGACAGTCTCCCTCGGTCAAGTGAAGCATGGAACAGCAACCATGTAAAATTCACTGAAGTCAAGCTATACATAAAGGCTGGTACTCTGCATATCACCTCTAAAATCAAATGTGCCTGGATGAAAGAACTCACAGCTTTTGTAGTCAAATATTGAGTTCCTGAGGAGATCTATGTGAGAAGAGCACGCCTTCTGCTCCTTTCTTTAAGTCAATAGGAGCAATGCATTTTCAGATTGCCTATCTTCCCAGATACATTACATCTAGTTTGACAAAGGTGAAAATGTTAGCTCTTTGCAGCCTGACACAGAGTTGGAAAAATCCAGGGCCCTTCAAAAGTATCAGCTTTGATTTTAAATTGTGTCATACTTCAGGAGCAAGGATATGCAGTCAACTAACCTGGGTGGGCTCCTTCAATGACAGATCCATTTCAGCCTTCAAGCAGCATGAGCTCTGGGAACAGCAGTGCAGAATCCCAGTCTTGCTGAGCTGTATTTGTATGATAAATCCTTCATTATCAACAGGATCTCGAGATTTTCAGAGGAATTCAGTGCAAGACACATCTCACCCTAATCAATCCCTTTTACATGAACGGGCTAAATTGCCCTTCCAGAGGTGTTGACCTCCCTCACCTTGGTTATTGAAGGACATCTATTCCAGCATGCATTCTGATATTTTCAATAACTAAAACTTGGTCATTCAAGTTCCACCAGAAGAGCTTGCATCAAAGTCAATGCCTGTTTGATGTGTAAAGTATAAGCGTGCAAAGCGTAACAAGTATCTGTTTGCCTTCAACCCAAACATAAACACACTAAAACAGTCTGACCAGCACAGTGTACAAGTGTTTCATACCACCGTAACACTGCCAGTAATAACCAGTAACACAGTAAGACTTTGTAATGCACTTCACAAGTGCCTAAATTACCTAGAACTGCAAAGCGATAAGGGGGAGACTTGGCTCCCAAAAATAAGATGAACGATGCTGGGAGATAAAGTTCCCTTTCCCGCTTGTTTTGGAGAGGACTGAGGAGCCCATATGAAGGGGAAATGAGGCAAAACAGGGAAAAAATAAATGCCATACACTTCTGTTCCAGCTTACCTGCTAGACGAGCCCTTCAGTCTGATCACGAAGACCTCGGCCGCTGAAGCCATCAAGCGCTGTAGCCATCAGTATCAGCCCCATTCACACGGGAGGCTAATTTAGAATAAGACTGTTGAAGACTAATTGTTTGAATAAGTTCTGTTAATGATTGATAGTGATTAAAACTAACCATGGCAATGTGCATTTGCTAATGAATGTCAATCTGGAAAAGTGCTGGTTTGAAATTTAAAACTCGCCTGATTTATCAGATGTTTAAACACTCCCATCACAGTAATTGCTAATTCCCTAACTGCAATACCTATATGATGCAGGTATATTAATTTGCAAGAAGCTGGTGTGTTCTAAAAGATGCAGAGAGAATTCAGTACACAAACCCACTGAAATTTAAGAAGAATTTCAAGGCCAAACCTCTCCATATTCCATCCAAATACATCAAAACTGAGCACTACTGCTGCTTCAGCAAGTCTGGCAACCTTCAGACTGTGATCAGCTTAAAACCCCATCATTTGGTGCATGGATTAAAGATCCAGTTGGATCCCTCTGCCAAAAGCCATAGGCTCAGAACCAGGATTTATTCCACCAGCCTAAAGCTTTCTGTTGGCCAAGGTTTCTGTTGAAGGGCGTGAACAGAGAGCTATCTCAACAAGATTACTGCTGGTGCTCGATAATCCACTTTGGAGATGCCCAATTCTGTCTTGAAGCAAGGAGAATGAACATCTGACCATCCTCTGCTAAAACAAAGGTTTTCTGACAAAGGAGAAACCTAATTAAGATGACATTCCAGCTCTATGGCTGTCATTTTGTGGTATGTACAATGGCTGCTGTACAGCAGAAGTCTACACAGAATATGCTCATGTCTCTATTTCATAAGAATCTCCACCAAGAGGACTGGGTACCAGCAAAGAAAGATGCAATATGAACAAACATCTGAAAGCCAAAGGCAGAGGATATCTATTTAGAAAATAAAGATTTTATTTTTTTTAAACTAAAGATAATTAACCACTTACTTAGCAAAACCATGACGAGACATAGCAAATTGGAAAAATACAATGGCCCATGATTAGTAGAATAAGAAAAGCAAGTCAATTGTCCCTTCTGCCCCTGAAAGCAATGAATTATCCAAACTCTCTGCGAGTAGGAGATAGTGTCTTTTTGCTTTAGCGTAAAAGCAATCTGTGTTGACTAACCAGCACCAGACTAGATATTTAAGAGGGTCCACAACTGCACTCTGTAAGTACTTCAGAATTGCTGTCTTGACTGAGTATGATGATGATTTACAGAACAAAACCGATGTAGTTAGTACATAGTGTAATAGTCTGTCTGGGTTTTGTTTGCTTTACATCTGGAAGGGAAGGCTGATTTTTACACACCAGCCCTGATTTCTAAAGTTAATTTGAAACCACTTGTTTTAAACCAGTGGCACCTAAATTGGTGCCAAAGGTGATTTTTCATTTGTCCAAATGAAAAACATCAACACTGCATCATTTTATTGCTACTTGTAACACAAAAGCTTCCTATAAAGTGTACATAACGTGAACCCTTAATGGCCAAAAATCCCTCGTACGAGTCTATACCAGTCAGCAAGTACAGGAAGAAATGGAAAGAAAGGAGGCATTCGGGTCGGGGGTAAGCTCAGTTCAGCAGATGAGCAGCTTTCCCTCCCTTACCAGAAAGGCACTGCTTCTACCAACTCATGCTGAGGACAGCAGCAGCGATGGCATAGAATAAGAAAACCTGATCTGTGTGCAAAGGGGCTGCTTTGCAGGTGCTGGGCCAAGTAAGAGAAATGCACTCTGAAGGGCTGCTGCAGGAATGCACTGATGCAAGAGGTAAAATAAAACCAACGGGAAATAAACCCAAATGAAAAAGGATTAGATGGCAAGCAAGATTATCCTATAAACAGGCCCTCACTTTGCTTCCTTTTCATACAGCGAGGGGCCATGGAGCCCCATGTTTCCAGTGCTAATGGGTCTAGTTGAAGGCATTAAGACATTTTATAAAGAATGAGAGGTTGAAGGATTAGGAGTGATAGGAATTCACTGAGCATTTGTGAATTAGCATCAAAGGATGCTTGACTCCAGGGAAAGTTTGAAAAGCAGAGGTAAATGGAGATACCATTATAGAAGGAAAAAAGAATGAACATTTTTATAGTTAAAAATGTTGTAATTATTTAAATATAGCTCATTATACATGTATGTTAATTTCTCTTCTGAACTTTAAGATATAGAACAGACTGAGAATTTCTATTCATGCTTGCTTATCATAGAAGCCAATAGGATATTAACTTTGGTAAGAGGATTAACAGATGCTCAGGGTCTGGGTCTACAGTGGGATTTCATGGTGTGACTGCAGCCTACAATGTCTATACAAATACTAAGTGCTGCAGCTGTGTGTGCTAAAGAAAGGCAGATAAAAAACCCCTCACAACTTTATTTCAGGAAAAAGAGCTAAAAGAAAAACAGTTCCGTACAAAGCACAGACAGCTACACAGGAATGGGGTTGTGGCTGAAAAGCCCCATGGCTGCCAGGTCCAGGAGGCACAACGTAGATCATAAATCACAGAATGATTTTGGTTGGAAGAGACCTTAAAGATCATCTAGTTCCAGCCCCCTGCCATGGGCAGGGACACCTTACACTAGACCAGGTTGCTCATCCTGATGGGTGTGCAGGTGTCTAAAGCTATTTCTGAACCTGCATGAGTGTATGTGTTCATTGCAAACAATGGCTTACGCTGCTTCCTACAGTAACGGTCCCAATCTTGAGAACACCAGAAACCAAACCCCGAACTGGTCCATATTGCCACTGGCTAAAAGGAACAGTGCCAGGAAACAAAGAAAGTGTTGGTAAATAATGAATAATTGTTTTTTATCTGCAACTCACCTTCAAGTTGCAGATGTTTTTCATGGTACTTCAAGCCTTAGTAAGTTGCGTACACCGCTGTCTTTAGGACTGCAGTAGCAGTGGTGCTTGTCTTATCCAGTCCCCACTGACCCACACGTTGCAAGGGGGGAAAAGCTGGGACTGACTCCAAAAGACCTTCCAGTTTTCTCTTCCAAGTTTTAGTCCGAGAGGATTCTTTTACAAATTAGTGTGAGGGGCATGGGACCTTTTACTGCAAGAGCTCGAGGGCCTCTGCAGCATGAGGCAAAGGATAGGGTGCTTGCTTACACCTTTCCCTCCCAAGCCCAGACCCTTGTGTCAGACCCCAGGGAGCCCAGGGCGGTGGTGGTGCTGGGTGCCGCTGCCTCCTTTGGCCATGGGAGCAGAGGCCACCAGTTTTCCCCCGCTGTGGCTGCCCAGGGTCCCCCTGTGCCAGATGCTAAGCAGTGCCCAGGTCTCTTAGCCCATCCCTGACATGGGTAGGAGGGGTGTGCACAGGGGCTAGAAACAGGGGTTAAGGGTCAGAAACTGAGTCATGTTTTTAGGTTCAAAGGCAGGATCATTTGGTGGGTTCAGGTCTCAAACACGGACTGATGTGTGTGTTGTGGACTCAAAAACAACCTTATCTCTCCAGCGAGGAGCCCATGATGGGGTAGAGTCTGACAAGCGACTCATGTAGACATCTTACTCATGTAAGATCCTCTGGGCTCAGCATGGGGTGGGAGTTGGCAAGAGCTTTGTCAATGGAGAATCAGGCCCTAAGCACTGCTCCAGTGACCTGGTCTGGGCCTTGCTCCAGCCAAGCTTGGTGCCCGGCTTCCTGCAGGCAGTTTCCATTGCAGGCAAAATAGCTTCAACCCAGAGAAAATTAACTGTGGGATGGGGCAGCAGGTGCTGCTGGTGCCTGCTCTCAATGCTGGCCCCCTGCTCTCAATGGTGCATTTAGAGTGGGTGGTGATGTGACCTGAGCCTTGGGTTGCTTTAGTGGACGACACCTTCTTTCCTGCTGTGTTTTAGCCCTTTCCTTTGTCTCACTGATGAGTGCAGTGGCCTAGTTCTGGGTACTTGCAGTGGGATAGTGGGAGGAGGGAGCTCTTGGCTGGAGGAACAGGAGCTGCTATGGCCTGGAGTGCCTTGCAGGGTGCCGCTGCTCCTGGCATGGCAGCTGGGCAGGCTCAGTGCTGGCTGCGTGGAGCAGGGTGTGCTCTGTCTGATGGGACCATAGTGGAGCTGGTCATACTGAGCACCAAATGATGTGACAGTGCCCGAGGCAGAGCTACAGATGTGCAGCAGTTTCTGGTGACCATGGGTCTACCCTGGGGTGGTCCCTGCCTTAACAGTCCTCACACACGTTGGTGTGATGCTCTAGGGATGTCACCAGCTTATGCTGGAGTATGGTGTGTGGCTCGTCCTTGTGCAACCAAAACAGCTTTAAGAACCTCACTGCTGCAGGTTGTTCCTAAAGATTTTATGGGGTTTATGGTCTTTCTATGAATCATATGGACAGCAAAATGAGGAAAAAAGAAAAACACGTACCTTATCACACTGCAGGTATTATCAGTCCTCTCTGAGGCCACCTCTGCCTGTCGACATATCCTATCTTACAAGAATTACAACATTATTGTAGCCACATGATACTGATACTGTTTTGTAGTTTCTTAACTTCTTAGAAAGCCACCTGCTTCCTAACCTGCCTATTTCACATGCTGAAAATGAGCACTGTTGCTAGCACACACCAAGCGTATCAGCGTTAGCCATGTTGGGAATAAAGAGCTTTCCCCAGCAGGGCAGCCAGCACAGAAGCTCCTTCCCAGCCAAAACAAACTTCTGGGAAAGGGAGATGTCTGCTCCAGAAGCACAGACTCACAGCAAGGGGCTTTGATACCTGGTGGGGCTGGGCACACTCTGTTATCTGGAATCACCACAGCTGCCAGGAATGTCGCTTCAGCATTTCTTCTGTCTAGACATACCATCATTTTGCCTGTACAAAGCTGCCTGAGCCATCTCCTGCCCATCAATCCCCTGAGAGGCTTCTGCCAGACATGCCAGGAAGCTGCCATGCACACACACACGCTGCTTCTGACAGCACCCTTCAGAGCAGGGAGCTTAACAACTCCTGCATAACAGCAAAAAATTAAAGAGAGACTTAAATCACTTGTGCAGGGTCCCAGGAGAGTGTGAGGTAAAAGCCAAGTGATTTCTCAGGCAGAAACAAAAGCTGAGGGTGTGCAGGAGCCAGGGTAAAAGCACATGTGCCAACTACAAGACAACCTGTTTTCAGAGCTCCTGTGCTCAATGGCTTCCTAGCCCAGCTCTTCTGCAGGGGAAGGCCAATTTACTTCCAAACACAGTAAACTTAGATTCCTTGCCTTTGGCATGATGAAGGAAGAAGCTGGTAAGCACGAAGCAAGCTTCCTGTGTTCTGATCCATATATTTGATGCTGTTTCTTCTGCCTCTTTCTGCATACGAGGTTTCCTCTTCAGGAACTGAGGCCAAGAGACCTATTTAATCTTTTATATTGGCCACAGTGATAACTTCTTATTAAATATTTCATATTATTGTACTGATAAAGAACATAAGACAAAACTTGGCATGAACGTAGTCCAGAGGAGCATCTGGTTAAAAAAAAAAAACACAAGGGAGAATGTGGAAGGAAATAAGTAGCCATGTGGCTGGAAACAGAAATAAATTTAAGGTGAGCAGGAAGCCTAGAATGACAAGCTTGTAAACAAGGAAGATCCAAACGTTTCTACTAACCATCAGTTCTGTTTGTTTCCCAAGCGCACCCTCAATACATATATACTTAGTGGTTTGTGTCTATTATGCTTTCTAAACACATTGTTGTCATCTTACTTTAAGAAAGCACATGGCTCCAGAAGGCTGCATTGAAGACAAACACAAGCATTAATTTAGCAGCCTGACCAGCCAAGGCACAGATGCAATGGGTGACAGCTGTTGTCCTTTACAGTGCATGTGCCATGGCAGCAGAGTAAAACTTGGGAGCAATATGCTGCTGTTACCAAGTGTGTGCCCTCATTTAACATGCTACAATAATCCAAGATGGGTGAAGACACTTGAAATGACCTTTGTGGCTCCAACATTAATGAAAACCCAATGTGCAAACAACTGCCTCATGGCAAGGAGGACCCACAATTGAGCTAACGCAAAGCTTCAGACGCAAACCTGTTGCTGAAGCTTGTTGCTGCGATCCTGTTTCACGGGGGCTTGCCTACAAACTAAGTCCAGGGACCTGCATTTAGAAGCTCCGTTCTCTAACATTCCATGATAACATCCAAGACTACAGCCATCACCTGAGACTTTACAATTTATCCCAGCCCCTGGATGTGAGTGTGGCACCTACCAAACTCAGACTTTACACTTTCAACATGGCCCTGACGCTCTGCGTTGGCCCTTGCAGGCTCTGGTTCCCATGAGAGGTAAACCTGGGAGCATACCCCAAAGCACCACTGGATTATAGCCTTCACATGGCCAATGCTGCCTGCTTGGCCTCCTGGATTGATTCTTTCCCCACAGCCCAACAGCACAGGCTTTAGACCTCTCAGCATAAAAAAAGCAGTTGCCAAGTTTAGAAAATTCAGGGGGAAAGCTTAAAGACCTCATATTCACCAGCAAAGACCAAAAGCAAAGAAAAAACAGCCACTAAGCAATTAATTGAAAAACTATTGGCAGGCCGGGCCAGAGTGTTGCCGCTGCTTTTAATGATAAATGATAATAAGACCAGTCAATGCTATACAAACACACCCTCTAGAGTGAAAGCACAAAATGAGACATACTATTATCATAAATAGATTAATTAACTAGAAAGAGAACATTAAAGAACAGAGGGTTATTAGTGTGCAGCCAATAGCCTATTCCAGGCGTGAAGTTGATGAATATAGGTGGCCAGAAATGCAGCGCAAAAACAAGGAAGCATATAGGAGAAAAATGTTTTGGAAACTACACAGCAATTATCTCCTCCCATGGGTCCTCATGCTGGCTGCAGGGGAGCTGCAGGATCTGGGAGCTGTGGGGCTCCAGCACTTAGCTGACAGCCTCCTGTTTGCATGCAGCTTAATGTCAAAGGCAAAACTTGGCCAAAATATGGTGAGGCTATACACCTGCCTGCAAAACACAGCTGCCTGGTAGGAAGCTTCATAGCTCACGCTGTGGAATGACTTGGGATATGTAGCAGGAAGTTATTAAAGTTTCAGAGAGAAATGTTTTGAAAAATGGGTAAATACCATAGTCTCCTCCTATTAAGAGTTTCCCTGGTGAAAATATCTCTGCTTTTCCCAACCGCAATTTGTCAATTTTGCATTTCCCATCAAGAAAAATGTTTGCCATTTAGAAATACTGAGGAAAATTCCGTACTAGGTACAGGTAACAATGCACCTAAATACAGAGTTTACTCTGTAATCTCAGCTGTGTTGTGTTCACAGCTGACATGGCAAAAATGCCTATAAATAAATATACAAGTTTAGGGGGGTTACCCATCTTTGTCCCCCAGTCCTCTACAACCCCATGGGGTGCTCAACAGGGAAAGATGGATGTATTTTTCTACAGCAGAGAAAACAGAAAAAGCATGCATTTCATTCCCAGATGAAACAAAGTTTTCTAGTTCACAGCTGACTTCATTTGGGAAAACTCTCATGGCGCACAGGCTGTTCCCAGAAGGCCTAATCCTCTTCATGCTATCACTGAGGTGAACTGGGAATGGGAGGGCTGTGGACCTCTAGAGATGTTCCCAGCTGGGACAGAGCAGAATTTAATCCCAAAAGCTCCATCTCCAGCATGCCCAGATAGGAGGGGAAGGAGCTGTCAAGGTCCATGCAATTTTTATTCCTGATTTAGGAAGAGTAGCACCAATGCAGGGAACTCCTGCATGGTCCTGCAGAAATCAGGGACTATCCTATGAATAAATTCAGTGTAGCAGGCACAATCTACGTTAACAGCAGAATGATATCATTATAATGCTGAGAATAACATTGGTATTTGTCCTGTAGTAGGGCAGCATTTCTGACAGGCTCTTGGGGATTCCACTTCTGTTAATGGAGATCGGGTGGTTTCGTCTCATCATCTTTTCTCGCCTGGCGCTTCATGCTAACTGCAAATAAAGGCTCAGCATCCTTTTGTGCAAGAACTGGACTCTGCAGTGCAGACAGAGCCAGAGAGAAAAAATGCATTGCATTCCCCCCATATCTAAGGAAAAAAACCACCAAACTTCCAATCCCCATACAGCTGGCTTATTTCCTAAAGCAAATTAAGACCAAAATGAAATTAAAACATACTCATATGAAACACAAACACTTTAAAAACATACTGCCATAGGCTATCATTGTTATTATTACAATAGCTCTAGCAGAAACCAAGACCCTCCCTGATGACAGACAACCTATGTGGCCTTTATGGAGAGATAGATATATGTAGACACATACATGCTTTTTAATATAGATGTAACTTGTAACATAGACAGCATAACACAAATGTCTAGAGACTTTGCCACATGCCAGAGGAATACATCACCCAGGCTGTTTTAATCTCATCTTTAATTCTCTTTTTACCTTCCACAGAATTTATGAAAAGTTTGGAGAGATCCACAGTATCTTATCAGATATTTATTTATTCATTTAAAATATTAATATGGGAGAATCCCATTACAATACTGACAAACAGGAGCACGAGACAGAAGCAGAAATGTACTGCAAACCAGCTGTATGTAACACCTCCCTAACATCTTTCTGGGTTTTATTTCCTTATTCCTTTGAAGCCAGCTATGGGGAAACCTTCAAGTGCTTTCTGGTCTTGCAAGGCAAAATGATATCTGCTGATATTTGGAAGAGGTTTTGCAAAGGTTTCAGTCTGGCAGGGATTCAGAATGAGACAAGACCTCTGGTTTCAGCCTCTTCAAGTTTTGAGTGCTTACCTGGAGAGGTCTCTAAGGAGAAAAGCTTTGCTGAGCATACTGAGTATCTGCCCTCTATCCACATAATCACCTCTTCTCTTATTTTGAAATGGACAGGCACCTTTCAAAAGTGACAGGAAAAAGTGTGAATTTTCACCAGGGAAAGGATCCATAATCCCAAATTTCTCAAGAGAATGCTACTCACTAGTCTATTTTCTTGGAGTTGTTAAGGCCTTTAAGTCTGATTCTGCCTGCAAATTAGTATCTGCAGCTTGCAAATGGTAATTCACCTGCAGCAGAATCAGGTTGGGTGTAAGTCATGGGGCTGCTACCTGTTGTGCCAGCAAACTCAGGACACAACCATAATGACAGTGACAGCTCTCACGGCTGGGTCTAGAAAATTCAGACTCCTTTTGGGACCCAAAAAAACACACCTTCCTCCACCTTCACAGTGAAGAAGGCTGCTTATTTTCATAGATAGCGGGCTCTTGTATTCCCCAGGTTTAATTCCGAAGAGGATTTGATTGGATCCTGCTGTGGATCATCTGGGGAACCCTTAGACACCTTTGTTTCTGCCTCCCACTAAAGGCAGCAGTGCTGCTGCTGTTAAAGGAGACAGAGCTCCTCTGAAAAGCTGATCGTTGCAGCAGATCACAAGGCGGGGGGTGTGTGTGGCGGGGGGCGGTGGGTGTGCGGAAATCTGTGCATACTCCATTTGAGCAGGAAATTCTCCACCTAGTTCAGCAAGAATGAGAGCAAGTGTCTTTCACTCAGAAGGGGGATAGAAAATGTGGCTTTAAGCAATTAACACAATAGCAAATGTCCCTAGCATTGCCCCATATGGTGTGCAATTTAAATCATCTATCTTGTTCTCTAGAAATGCTTCTGAAATTGATACATGACAATTTTAAAGCCAACTGAAGTTTAATTAATGTAAATTGTCTCAACATCTGAGACTTAAAATAGTAAAAAAAAAATAAAAAAACAAAACAAAAAAAAAATTACCAAAAAAACCACCATGGGTTCAAATCAAACATGTTCCACTCAGGCTGAGCCATGCAAGATAAAATCAGGAGAAAAAAATATATATATTGTGATACATGTTGGAAGCGCAGCTTTTCCTGTCACTTAAGAAACAGTGCCCAGGGGATGGTTCTCCTTTCTCTGTGTAGGACACAAAGGGTGTCCCTGAAAAATGCACCCTCCTTGTGCAAACATGGCTTGCACAGGGAAATCAATATTAGCCAGGGAAAATGGAGCACTGAGGGTACCTACACATGCAACTCAAACAGTGAAAAGTACCTCTGATTCTGTTCGTGGACCTACATGGGAAATTGTAGAGAAAATTAAAGCCCTGAGCAGCATTTTGAGTTTCAAGCTCTGTATGCAATCTGTACTGAAAGCTATATGTTGTTTGCACTTGGCAGAATAGGCTGAAAGGCTCTGGGGGGGTGTGTGGAGGGGGAAGGAAAATAATCCTGGCAAGCCCCCGGCTTCTCAGTGTGTGACCAACAAATGGCCTTAACAGTGATATGTCCAAGAGCAGCAGCTCCACTATAGCCTCACACCCTTACAGCCAAATAGCCCGAACAGTGACATATCCAAGAGCAGCAGCTCCACTGTAGCCTCAAGCTCTTACAGCCAGCTGGCTGGAGGGCTGGGACTTGTCTCTGCAGCTGCATATTATTATTATTATTATTATTATTATTATTATTATTATTATTATTATCAACAACACCAATAACAATAACAACAGCAACATTAAAATTCACTGTCCACTAATTCTCCCTGTTGTGAGAATATTGTGTGTAAGTGAACAAATGAATAAGTTTGGCCAGGGCAATTCACATCACTGAAATCTATAGCCTATAAATACAACAGGAAAAGCAGGAATCACACAGGATGCCTCACTTGCTCTCTTTGATTGCAGCAGATTATTTGCCTGCAGCTTCCCTGGGCTCTCTATTCCCCCATTTCCTTAAATTGTTGTTCAATACCCTCCTGTTGTGAAATGGCACCCCTTCAAGGTATAGTCAGCTCCAGGGGTCTTCTGACAGTAGGGATATTACTGACCCGAGGTATTTCTAACTCCAAACACCAAAGAGAAAACAAGCAAAACTGGGAAAGCGGATCTGCTATCACAAGAGCACATCTGCAATTACAAGGGATGCTAGAAACCCTGCATTTGCCTGTCTGGTTATGACATTTTCATTTGAGCCTTTCCTCTGTTTCAGAATGCACATTTGCCACCTATTCTCTAAAATGATACATATTTATTTCTTAGGTTTTTGAGTATGGATCCAGTACCCTGAAATAGATTGCTATGAATGACTGAAATGTCCCTTAATGACTGTATTGGTCCTCCCACATGTGCTCTAATCTATGCGCTCATTTAATTTCCAAGGTACAACAATACGGCCTGTATCTCTTGTTTGCAGGAACAATAAATACTGTCATAATGAGTTTCCTTTAAAAGTTTGAATTTATTGGGGGGGAAATAAGAGTAGAATCAGGGTAGTCTGCAAACAAAATAGTGACTTTGTACTCCCTGTTAGGTTTTCATTCTTCTATGCAACATTTCTGCATTTCTTATTAATGAAGGTTTCCTGCTGCAGTGTGCCTTATGTGAGGTAGAATGTATTTAATTTGATATGTAATTATTATTATTAATGCAGCTAAGCTTAGTGTAACAGTTTTTCTTATCTCCAGGGTAAAACAGTTCTCAGGTGAAATCTGTAGCTCTTTAAATGTCTTGCGTGAGAACTGCTATTGATTTGGAAAGGGTTTCGTTTGACTGAATTGTGTTATTGCTAATGATTAATCAGTGTGTGCTGCAACGTGTCCCCTGCCCAAATGGCTGCAAAATTCTGAAAATTGAGATCCAAATTAGAACAGTTACCAGGTTTGGGTTGGGTTGCTTTTTTGGTTTGAGTTGGTTTGTTTTTAACTAACACACAGCTAGCAGCCGCAGAGAAACATCTCCTGTAACATATTAAATGTTTACGTGTGCACAACCAGAAAAAAAAGTGATTCATTTTTTGCCAATATTGGTTGAGTTTTTCGAGCCCACTGCTGCAATCCTAGAAGATTCAGCTCAAATGCATCTGCTTTACGGGTGAAGCAGCTTTTCTAGAAAGCTATTTAATACCTCAGAATGATTTCAAGACAGCAGTTTTGTTGTGAGCATTAACATCACAAATGCACACGCATAAAGGTACTAATTACGGTGTGCTTTTCTCTTTCATTAATGACCGGGTTTGTTCTAGCAAAATGTAGGTCATTTCGTTCTTTCTTGCTTCTCTTACTGTCAAGTTCACGCACAGCCGTTTTCTCAAGCCGTCTCCTCTGTGGCCATTTGTATTTTGCTCCAGTCCCCAGATCTTCAGCTGCAAGAATATTAACCCTGCCTATCAACTGCAAGGGAGAACAGTATATTCCCGACTTGAGAATTAATTTAAAAGCATCCCTTTTTGACAACGTAAATAATCCTGCTTAATATTGAGTAACAAATACTGACAGTTACTTACAAAGGGAAAAAAAAAACGCTGAGTGATTCTCTATGCAGACAGAGCTGGCACTTACACATGAGCTCATCTTAAATATCAACACAGGCACCCCTGACAGCCCTTGGAAACACACTCTGGCAATAAAAACCTCAGGGTGCTAGTGTTCACTCTAAGAATATCTTTCTCCAAAAGCGTATGTATGTACATTACCGGCATCTAAACCTTGCAAAATGCCCATCACACCCACTATTTCTATTAAACACATTGCCCACTACTCTGCCTAGCTGCTTTTTATTCCACCTTGCACAAGAGAATAAATTACAGCTGCATGTAGCAAAGCCAGATTTTTTCCTTTTCCTCCCCCAATCCAAACAAATTTCCAAAGACAAAAGGAAAGCTTCTAGTGCTTGGTATTCACCCTTTGCCACCCACGTATCACACATAATTAGCAAGTTAAACCTACAAATTAGAGGTCCTAATTTGGTAATTATGCCACAATCTGGTACTTTTTAACCTCTTCTTGCCCAAACGAGAACATTCCATGTAATCCTTTGCTGTTGCAAAATACAGTCCTATTGTCTGCCCCTACTGCTGATATTTCATTCTTAAGTGAGAATTTACAGGAAAGTTGAAAGTATGCTAGTTTGAAGATTTTGCTCTTATTGCTCTGCTTCACTTAATATCTACAGCCAAGACTCTAGTCAAAAACTACATATAACATGCCCACAAAATACAGTCAGCATACATTCTACCTCTGTCTGCACACAGTAAGATGTAAATGCTTTTTGTAAACTCTTTTTAAAATACAAAATGCAAAGAGGCTTTGCTTACAGTGGTTCTAAATGTCTAGAAGAAACCCACTCCTTTTATTCTACTGGTGAAACATCCAGTTACTTTCTGTGCAGTGACACCAGAGTTACATTTACCTAAAACTGTGAAAGTGGAGCTCTAAAATATTTGCTCACGTTAAGCATGTAGGGAATGACTCTTAAACAAAATACCTCCAGCCTCTCAAAGGAGCTTCCCAGAGCAGGCAGCCAGTTCAGTGAGTTCTTCAGACAAAAAATGTGCCAAGCTATTATGGGCATGCTCCAGAGTTTCAGGAAAAGCACAGCAGCACAAACAGCAGCAGACAAGAAGCCCCGTTTGGAGAATCTCTCATTTTCCCTGACTCTGTAATCAGCCGTTTGTGAGCAAAGCTTGAGCCTCTCCAGTTCCTAATCAGTGAGCGCAATGGAGAAGTGGATGCTGGATGTATTTTTCTATTTTGTGCCTTTCAAAATCGCTCCACATCTTGGAATGCTTATTTAGGGGAAAGGAGGATTCTGCCCAATGCTTTAATGTGGAGGTGGGATGTGGAGAGCAGGAGGAAGTCTTAAAAATTCTGCTCAAATGCCCAGTAACGCAGGTAGACACAGGGTGCCGAACGCTCCTGATCTTTAGCTTATTTCCCGCTGCATTTGTTATCAACATTATTATTCCTTGGCTATGGCTGTGCCTGCGGAAGGTGCCTAAGCATGCACCTCATTTTAAGCATATGAGAATTCCCAAAGGGATTAACAGGGCAAAGAAATATTTGGCATCATTGCTCGCTCTCCCAGACCCCAAATGTTGATTCTCACCATGTCCTGCAGAGCTTCCTGTTGGGATAGTCTATTTAAAGAAAGGTTTGAAAACGAAATAATTGCCTTTTTATTTTGTTCCCCCACCACACCTCTTCTCACAGCACCAGGCTCTGAGTATCTCTCCCTTCGTGCTGTTGGTATGCAGTTTGGACAGTGCTTTATGGGAAAGAAGAAGTGCAACAGAGCTCTTTTCACTGAGGTAATGAGCAATATTAACTAACCAGGGCAAGGCATTTCAAATTGCTCTGGATCTATCAGTATAATCAACAATCCAATTAATATTTTTGTCTACTTTTTCAAGTATGGTAACTGGAAAAAGTGACTAAGAGACTTTGCTGGTTTTACTTAATGGTGCTATAGAAAAATGCTCGTTCATTCCTTTGATGAAGTCTCTAATGGAACAAGTAAATCAAGGTCAGTTTTTGCAAATTGTGACATAAAACCTGATAAATAACTGACAGCACTTTCTTTGCAACACTTTAAATGAGCGATTTCCCAAAATGTCAGGAACCACGGTAGGAATAAAAAAAATAAAATGTTGAATAATAAAGGCAGCTTTTGCCTGATTAAATTGCTTGAGAAAATGTGCATGGAAAGGTGAAAAAAAGGCTTTAAGGAAACATTGCACTGTTTTGCAGTGGACTTCTTAGTTCCAAGTTAATGAAAATGTGCTGCTGAAAGTTACTGGTTTTTTTCTTTATACACTTCAGTCTGATATCTTAAGATAGCTTTTAATGCCAAGTGTTGACTTTATGAAGGAGATTTTGGAAAACAGAACGCAAACACAGCCATAAATAATACTACTGCATTTAGCACAGCTCTGGTTTTCCTTTTCAAAGCATTGCTTTTTTAATTTACAGTATTACCCAAAGCCACAGCAAATGGCATTAACTGGCATGCCTAAATAAAAACCCAGATAATATTCACTATTTATTTTGAAATGGTTGTTGTCAGTCCCCTGATAACAAAGAAGAAGAGAAATATCCAGCCTGAAGTCTGTGTGAAAATTAAAACGAATACAGAAGAGAAGCTGTCATATTCGATTTAAGGATTACAGGAGGCTGGGCTACCTGCTGGGGAGTCCACAATAATGAGGGGAGAGACTTTCAATAATTTTTCAAAAGCTTCTGAGTGACTGAATAAACTTGCCAGAAACTTACTGTGTTCAAGGAGCCACCTGCTTCTGGAAAGTTTCTCCTCTTTCAGTTCCCCTTTCCAGCAACGGCATTTCCCCAAGTGCTTTACTGCAGTGCAGACAGCTGAGGAAGGAAAAGCCACTAAAGAAAAATCAAATACTCGGCCAAGAACATGCTGCAAAGTTCAGTCGTCCTGCAAACATATTGCAAAACTAATCTTCCCTTTAGCTAAATAGCTGCAACCTCTTCGCTGTGAATTTGCCTCTCCTTTCCTGTGGATCCCTTGCCCTGCAGCCTCCTAAAACTACTGTGATCTCAGCTCCTGACAGTTTCCAGCACTTTTCCTTTGGTGAACTCCTTCAGCATCAATTTTAAATGTGTCTCCCAGATATGCCTCCCTCAGGCCTCCCCCTAAAGATGGCTGCATGGCGTGGGGAAACATAGTACAGCCCTCGGAAATGATTATCCAGTCAAACTCACTTCCACCTGGGCTTGTGGGACAATCTCAGCCTGGTTTTGAAATTCACAGAAAGCATGTGTAGAAAGTCTAAGAACTGCTAAGAGACACATAAATATAATCACTCGTCATTTTGGATCCATTAGTACTGAAATATCTTAGCAGGTAGTTCCACCAGCTCCACAGCATTTTGCCATGAGAGTGGTTTTTTTTCTCTGCTATTTTTTTTTCGTGTACATCTCTTCCCAAGCCTGCTGTGGAGCCTTCTCACCTCTGCAAACACTTGCTGTGTAAAACATACAACCTGGGTGAAGCCAGAAGGTATGTTTTCATGGTATGCAAGATCTCCAGCACGTCACTCTGGGCAAAGACCCACATGCTGGTGGGAGCTGCAGCACCCTGGGGACATTTCCAGCACTTAATCTGTGTGCTACCACAGAGCAGGGGTGGCTCTGAAGCAACGAGGATTTTCCCAACCCGTAATTAAGGGCAGTGAGATGGAAACATTAACCTCATAAATAAAAGAAAACGAGGAGGTTGCAGCAGGTGCCAAAACTATCCTGATGTATTATTCCCCCCACCATTTCAGTGTTTCCTATGGATTTTCAATCATTTCAGCTTCAGAAGGAAAAGAGGGGATTGAATAACCCACAGACCATCCCAGAATCCAGGCGAAAACTGTCAAGTTTATTTGCATTTTATTTCTTTGTAGCTGGAACAAGTTAAAGTGGGAGGTCAGGACCTTAAGGAGGGGAACAGGACCTTCACTGTGTTCCAGCAGACAGCAAGGCTCATGTGTATCAAGCCTTCAACAAATGCTCCCAGACCTGAGTAAAACTTTGTTTTTCTCACCAGAAATCACAGGTGATCTGATCTCAGTGCCTCTGAGCAATCCTGCCACACTCCCTAACCAATGGGGAGGTGGGAGCGAAGGCACCCCCATGTTTCATGACTAAAACATGAGCCACTGCCAAAACACTGGCAGGGTTACCCACCAGAGACCCCACGTAACACTGCATTTTACTGGTGTGGGAAGTGCTTTCGCCTGAGGTAGCTTTTGTGGAGGCCACGATTGCGTGCAAACCTTCACTTACAGCAACACAGGGCAGCTCAGCCAATGTTCATACAAGTGTAAACTTACAGCGAAAGGCAGGAGTCGCCGGAGATGTTACAGTGCTCGAGCCAGTCAGCATGACGAGCGGCCTCATCTTTTATTGAAGTCCTCTCCTCAGAGGAGAGCTAAAAATTCACTCAACGCTATCGGGAAAGTGTCTGTTTTGGTTGCAGAGAATGGTTCCCGATCACGGAAAGATAAAAACATCAAAATAAGCTAATAGGGATATGCCTTGAAATTTGGTCCCAGTGGATGGGGGGGCAGGTTTCCTGGGGACGCGTTAAGCACGGCTCAGGGCATTGCTGCACGCAGGCGCATTGGAGCCAAGCGGGGCTGAGGCAGGCAGGGAGGAGATGCTCCAGAAAGGATCTCAAACAAGGGAAAAAAAAAAAAAAAAAGGAAAAAAGAAGACGGGAAAAAAGAAAAATAGATCCTCTCCTCTCCAGTCCCCTAGCCAAGGAGCAGAGTGCTGTTGTGAAGCAGGACTAAAGCATGGCCGGGGTGAGGGTATCAGCCCATGTAAGGAGCCTGGACCAGCTCCCTACTGCAACCTCCCTAATTCTCCCTTATATCTCTACTCTCACACAGTTACTCTGTTAATACTTATGAACCTGTTCATGTAAACCTTAAGATTGGGGTTTATTCTTTTTCACTTTCTTCTCCTCTTCCTCCTTTTAGATACCTTCTCAGTTGAGAGGTTGACATCTAATAAATTAGAGTCTTTAGGAAATCAGAGCTTATGTGTGTGCAGTGGTGGTGTATTGAGCCTACTTTCCAGTTTCAACCAGCTTTTCCTTTCTGTTAAGTGCTTCCTGCAAGTTTCTCGCAAACTAGTTTTGAAAGAAACACCTTATCAGTGTGTCTACTGAGGAAAAACTATCAAAAGTGCTCACCCTACTTAGACATGAAAAAATCCACTTGAGAGTGAGCTGGACTTGACCAGGCTCCACTAGTTCTGGGCTAACGCAACTTGTTTTTCCAAACCTGGTGCCTATTTCCCCAGTTCCACCATTTTTAAGCTCCCAACTTGGTCTCCAACACTAGGTTTCTTAGTGTAGTAGTACAATGCAGTGTAGCAAATGATGTTAACATGGGCAAGCAAGAAGATCAAGTTCCTCACCAGAGGAGTTTCCTATCTAAGTAGATATAATCCAATTAACATCTGTGCTACAGTAGTTAAAATTAAAATGGGGGAAAAGAGTAAGATCAGACTTCTAAACCACAGGTGAATAACCTGCTAGCATGAGCTAAGGCTCAGGCAGAGACTCTGCAGAGGTCTTTCCACCCCACACAGCCCTACGCAACAGATTTATCTTCTCTTTCATCTCTGATCCTGCCAGACACTAATGGTTTGAACAGTGCAATGCTTTCTTTTAAAGCATATCTAACTCACAAGCAGACTTCTTGATTATATTTATCCAACAGACCTGTTTTAAAAGATCATTTAATAAAGTTCCCTGCCAGAACCAGGTACAAGAGGTTAAGAAAACATGCATTTAAGCAGTGTGGCTTTCTTAACTCAGTACTAACTGTGCATCAGCCCAAGCTCTCCCTCATGCTTTCTGAGCATTCTAGCAGTTAATTATTGCAATGTGAAAAATCACGCAACAGTATGATGATACTTTAAATTGATATCTATGAACACACAGAAGAGTTGTATCATATAGCCCTAAAGCAGACCTTAGTGAGTGAATCCGCCCACTATTCACTCAGTGGTACTCATTTTCAAAAATAAATTGACTGTAATTCTTTGTGCCTGTCAATCTGCTAGATTTTGAAAGAGAATAAAACCATCTCCTTGCAATGCCTATGCTTGCTTCTATGGCCTCCTCACAGCAAGCTGTGAAATGAAATGTTTCCAAGCTTTTATTCCACTGATTATCCTTTTTCTCTACTAATTAGCCGTGTAAAAACAGACTGAAAACACTGAGACTGGAAACATCACCTGTATTACCACCTTTATTTTTCACTAACATTGCTGCATTCACCAACAGTAGGATTTAAAGGAAGGCATTTTATGTTTGTATTTGTGCCTTATTAGGGCTGCACATCCTCCTGCCTTCTTTTTATTATCACAGAAAGATACACTACACTGAACTAACTGACACCTCCAGTAATGTTCTCTCTTACAGGCACCTGTCATGATGATTCCATGGCTTCTCTGTCTCCTTTCTGATCATCAAGTGGAAAGTGTTCTCCATATCATTATGATTATTTTCCTGGCTTCTAGAGCAGTGTAACTTGGCTCAGCCTCTATGAAATCTACTGAGCTATGCCACTTTACACCAGCTGAGGACCTGGACCAGATTATCTCGACAGCTCCTATGAAAGCCAACTATGAACAATGAAAGAGAAGTATAAATAGAGCAGTTTCTCTCCTCAGCCATAAAGCAGTACTTTCAATCCTCAAAATGCACCACCATGAGGTTCTTTATCACTGGCAAAGGCTCTGACTGCACCACTCAGCTCTTAGAAGGTAGACGCAGGGACTGTGAGAATGAAGACCTTGGGCCCACTGTAGGAGAGGATCTGGTTCGAGACCATCTTCAAAATCTGAATGCGCACAAGTCCGTGGGACCTGATGGAATCCATCCGCGGGTCCTGAAGGAGCTGGCGAATGAAGTTGCTAAGCCACTGGCCATCGTATTTGAAAAATCATGGCAGTCAGGTGAAGTTCCCGATGACTGGAAAAAGGGAAATATAACCCCCATTTTCAGGAAGGGGAAAATGGAAGACCCGGGGAATTACAGACCAGTCAGTCTCACCTCTGTGCCTGGCAAAATCTTGGAGCACATTCTCCTGGATGGCATGCTAAGGCACATGAAAAACAACAAGGTGCTTGGTGACAGCCAGCATGGCTTCACTAAGGGGAAATCCTGCCTGACCAATTTGGTGGCCTTCTGTGATGGGGCTACAGAACTGATGGACAAGGGTAAAGCAGTTGATGTTATCTACCTGGACTTGTGCAAAGCGTTTGACACTGTCTCACACGACATCCTTCTCTCTAAAATGGAGAGATATCAATTTGATGGATGGACCACTCGGTGGATAAAGAACTGGCTGCATGGCCGCATACAAAGAGTTGTGGTCAATGGCTCGATGTCCGGCTGGAGACCGGTAACGAGTGGTGTCCCTCAGGGATCGGTGTTGGGACCGGTCTTGTTTAACATCTTCATCGCTGACATGGACAGTGGGATTGAGTGCGCCCTCAGCAAGTTTGCCAATGACACAAAGCTGTGTGGTCCGGTTGGTATGCTGGAGGGAAGGGATGACATCCAGAGGGACCTTGACACGCCTGTAAGGTGGGCTGATGCCAACCTTATGAAGTTCAACCAAGCCAAGTGCAAGGTCCTACACCTGGGTCGGAGCAATCCCAGGCACAGCTACAGATTGGGCAAAGAAGAGATTCAGAGCGGCCCTGCGGAGAAGGACTTGGGGGTGATGAGAAAACGAACATGAGCCGGCTTCAGTGTGTGCTCGCAGCCCAGAAAGCCAACCGTATCCTGGGCTGCATCAAAAGGAGCATGACCAGCAGGTCGAAGGAGGTGATCCTGCCCCTCTACTCTGCTCTTGTGAGACCTCACCTGGAGTATTGTGTGCAGTTCTGGTGTCCTCAACATAAAAAGGACATGGAACTGTTGGAACAAGTCCAGAGGAGGGCCACGAGGATGATCAGGGGACTGGAGCACCTCCCGTATGAAGACAGGCTGAGGAAGTTGGGGCTGTTCAGCCTGGAGAAGAGAAGGCTGTGTGGGGACCTCATAGCAGCCTTCCAGCATCTGAAGGGGGGCTATAGGGATGCTGGGGAGGGACTCTTCGTCAGGGACTGTAGCAACAGGACAAGGGGTAACAGGTTCAAACTTAAACAGGGGAAGTTTAGATTGGATATAAGGAGCAAATTCTTTCCTGTTAGGGTGGTGAGACACTGGAATCGGTTGCCCAGGGAGGTTGTGAATGCTCCATCCCTGGCAGTCTTCAAGGCCAGGTTGGATGAAGCCTTGTGTGGGATGGTTTAGTGTAAGGTGTCCCTGCCCATGGCAGGGGGGTTGGAACTAGATGATCTTGAGGTCCTTTCCAACCCCAACTATTCTATGATTCTATGATTCTATGATTCTTTTGCTAAATAAATAAATAAATAAATAAATAAATAATTATTTAAATTGCCTTCTGATTTATTCACACTGGGTCTTATTTTTTCAAGGCCTTTCTCAGAGGATCTGGGCAAAAGTTTTTGTTATGGTCATGAAAGCTGGGGTTCTTTAGGACTTAGAAGTTGTCAAGTCACACAACTTATAAGAAGATCTTCAGAGCCAGCTGCAGGGTTGACACCAACAACACAGAAACAGAAACAACACCAACACAGCCCAGTAGCCAAGAGTCCAGTGGTAAGAAACCCTGATAAAATAATGCAGTGCTCAAAGGCTTTCAAACCCAGCCTGAGCCAGCAGCAAAGACCTGTCTCCTTGGGGGTAGGGTTGGATGATGATATTTGCTATTTCCTTAGCATGGGGCTCTATTTATTTTAGAAGAATAACTTCTGCAGAAATCCCCATCACAGAGAATGAAAGTTTTAAAGTACTGCTGACACCTCCTGGAAAACTTTGAAAATCTCCTAGATCAGTTGAAACTAAAACAATGCCTCTGTCATACTTTTGTCTGTTCTTCTAAATCTTGCCAAAGGACATTTTGTAGGTACATCAGCCAAGCTTTAAAAAAAAGCATACAACTAAGAGAAAAGTTATTATTACTACAGTTAGCAATTTGTTTCAAACGTTGTTCTTCCACGCTACATTCTCCATGTTTCCTTTAAACAAGAAGAAAATTAATTAAATTTTTTTTTTTCCATGCTTGTCAAACTCTCCTCTGCCAAGGCAGCATTTTTCAGGGCTCCCTCCAGATGCTGGGCATCCAACTGCTGAGCGCAGCGAAGGGAAGCAGAGGAAAACAGTCTGAGGCTGTGCCAAGCATGACCTAAGACCCCCTTTGTTTGGGGGGTTTTATGCTTATACACATATATATACACATATATATACACACACATATATATACACACACATTTTGGGGGGGGGGGGGGTGTTTCCCTCCCGTTTTATCTTCAGAAATACATGCTGCTCAATCCATTGCAAAGCACTATCTCAAGCACAGCTGAGATTAATCTATTTTGAGACATGCAAAGGTACTCAGTGAACAAACAGAAGTCATCCAAGTCCCTGATGTATCTAAACCTACATTTTTTGCCAGCCTTTGCCAGTTCTCTCAGGTTTTTAACACAACATTGATAGGACCATGTATTAAAAAATTTATAAGGGATGCCCCCAAATCTACTCCCCAAATCCAAGAGTAAAACTTCAAGCATTTCACTGAAAGAATAATGTGCTGGCTTTCTCATTCATTTTCTCATTTCAGATAATTTCTTTCCCATTTTCAAGCTTAAGTCTGTAGCTGCATGTACAGGAAACATCAGGTTACATGTCAAGTTGAGACTTATCTTGAAGAAACATGTGCATTTTGGGGACAAGCTTTGTCAGAAGCACCAACTAATAAGGAGACATTTGAAGAAATTAGGAGAATAAAAAAGCAGCTGTTGTACTGATGGATTGATCTTATGTGAACTGCCCAGCTTTTCTTTTTTTTTTTTTTTTCTTTGGAAAGTCAAACTAAAAGAAAAAAAAAATTAAAGAGCCTCCTGCTGAATAGGTGTGTGCTGGCTTGTACCCCTGGCTCAGCCCACCAGGGAAAAGACTGCCTCACTTTTATTTCTATCTATCTCCATCACCATCAAATCAACTCCTTGGTTTCCCTCTCATCCTTTTAGCTCTTGGCTGCTGCTGAGCCTCCCAAGGCTCAATTCACCCCCTGAGGAGAGAAAATGCTAGCTGGAATTCCCAGAACAGAGAACAGAGGATGAGAAATGCGACCCTGGCTCATTTCATAGCCTTTTAGTCCAGGCATGAATGACTCCTCAAGATGCAGAAGGATGGAGCCCATGAAGTGATGCATTCGTCATGTAACCAGAAGCTCTGCTAAATAGATACATTTTTAATTTCTGTTTTGCTGATTTTATTTCTTTCACTTCAGAAAAAATGTTCTTGTCCTTCTCTGTGAGTGCATGCACATTATTTATTTATCGCCCTATGAATATCAATTTGATTCTTGTCCATAATTAAACTCTGCTGCTCTATATCAAATGTACCCTGTCCAATCACTTCTAATATCTGTCACCACCCCACTAGGGCTGTGTTGGCAACAGTCCTGCAAAAAGGATGCTGCTTTTTGGGCACACTTTTGGGCCCAGCGCAGCCAATGCAGCTCCTGCCGCAGCTGGATTTTCCCTCCCAGGCTCCCAACACATTTTCTTCTCTTGATTTTCAAATGCATGCAGAGCTAAGCATTTCAAGAAGGGTTCGAACTTGGAAGTTTCATAGAATCATAGACTGGTCTGGGGGAAGGGACCTTCAAAAGTCATCTACCCCAACCCCCCAGCAATGAGCAGGGACATAGAATAGTTAGAGTTGGAAAGGACCTTAAGATCAATAAGTTCCAATCCCCATGCTGTGGGCAGGGACACCTTGCACTAAACCAGGTCACCAAGACTCCATCCAGACTGGCCTTGAACACCACCAGGGATGGAGCATTCGTAACTTCCTTGGGCAATCTTTAACTAGATCAGGTTGCTTAGAACCACATCCAGCCTGGCCTTTAATGTCTCCAGGGATGGTGCATCTACCACCTCTCTGGGAAACCTGTGCCAGTATTTTACCATCCTTCTTTCCAGCCATCTCAAATGGAAGACTCCTGAAGCCCAGGTCTGAAACTTTAGGGGAGAGTATTCGTTTCATCCAGAAAACAACAGCATCAGGCAACTGATTAAACACTGATACGGGAGGCCTGACAGCAAAATCAGCAGTCTTGCCCAAATAAATATTTAATCAAAGGGATTGGTTGGTTCCATTACTGGGGAAAAGTTTGAGCAGGAGCTCATTTGTGCAACTCAACTTTTTTAGAGAAAGAAAACCAAGAAAAAAGAGAAAGCAAGAACTGTTTTTGTGCCAGCACATTTGCAGCAGCAGAAGGGACCCAAGTGGGGAATGTGGTTTTGCTTTTTTTGGGGTGTTTTGTAGGGCTGCATGCTGATCCTATTTGAGTAACATTGCCAGCCAAAGAAAAGGGCCATAATAGCTCTTTGTGCGGGTGTTTGCCACATCAGAAAAGAACCTGTTCATTCTCTCCTCATCAGTGTTGATTTACAAGCTCTTGCCCGTATGTTATCCCTCAAAAGGAAAAGCACAGAATAAATGGTTTTGGTGGAGTTTTTGCTCAACATTTTGCGGCTTTTGCTTTGACATATGATCAGAGTGGGTAAGCAGAAAAAGCAAAGCAGCAGCACCTGTTTATTGTGAGCAAGCTGTCCTCTCCACTTCAGCTTTTCTATTTATGTCCCAGTGTACAACATGGCAACCCACATGGATTAGAAATTAAACTGTAAATGAGCCTTTTCCACTTCCTGCCTAAGTAAGGATTAGCATATTTTAAAACGTGCGCAGGGGTTTTGCACTTTCTGTAATGAAACCTGTTCAAACAGATAGTTGATACGCAGCCACTAAATAAACGTCTGACAAGAAGAACAATGTTCTCTCTCAAACAAATAAAAATAAAATATTCCCCTCCTCTCCATAAATATTTCCAACATTGACACTGCCCATTGCAGTGGGAAGTCTCCATGACAAAGTTGGAGCACGTAGAAAAGCAGACCAAGCATCCAAGCCCAGGTAAGAAATACTGAAATCCTCCAAGAGCACAAAAGAGAGGGGAAAGAGGGTTCGAGCAGAACCTCCTACCCTTTTATCCCACTGAAAAAAAAGACTTGCCGTCCATGCTGTGGCATGGAAGAAAAGTCCCCATGTCTCCTTGCCAGAGGCACCTTTGTAGCAAACAGGCATGGCTGTGACGAGAAACGCAAACCAAGGACACTTCTCCTTGGGTTTTGTCACTATTATTTTCCAGGTTGGATTAACCCTCTTCAACCAAACAACTTTTGCAGCGCCCCTCAACCTACCAAACCCCAATGGCACCCCTGCAACTTTCTTCTGCACATAAGCTCACCCAAACAATGCAACAGCAATTACTCAAATAACACTTTATGCTCAATAACCCAAATTGAGCCTAATGAGTTTGTGAGTGCATGAACAAACATCATTTATCGCATGGGGAATGGGGCACCTGCTAGACCACTATGTCCTATGCTTGGCCCAACTCCAGTAGCTAATTAATCTGTCATCTTTTGTTACATCGCTACAAGGCATGTAAATAGATTCTAAGTAAGTCCCACATCTAATGAAACAATATCACCGCCCTGACAGAAGCCTTGGTGGCTTGGTCCTGATGGTCTCATTTCAGTTCAAAGGCACTTCAGCCTCCAATTACAGTGGGACGGCCAGCCAAGATTATTCATTTGAATACTGCAATGCAGCTTTTGTTCTTCAGGTTTTTTAGGTGATGAGGCAGAGAAACAGACGAATTACCATCTGACTGTAGTTTTGGGTAGAAATAGAAACATTACACACTTAGTTCAAAAGTAAGTAGCTGCAACAGATCCCTTAAAAAATTGAAATAACTCCAAAATTAAAACCAGGCATCTCTTAAGTCTCTAATAGCAGATGCAGCGTATGAACCTTCCCGGAAAGTCTTAATTTCCCCTGTATGCTGAAGCCACATGCAGCTTGGCCAGCAAGTAAGGCAAAGGATTTTTGGAGAAGGGAAAAGGGTGGCTCTATGTGGAAGCAGCACCCACAAATCATCAATTTGCAGATGTCAGCTTGGTTAGAGACAGCACACACCAGCTGACAGTCATGGCAGGTGAAAAAGCACATATTGCCTTTCAAAATGCAAAAAAGGGCTTAATGTAATTTGTGGGGGAGGCTTTTTGTTTTTCATCAGAAAGCATCTGCCGTTCAGTCACCAGAGCTAATGGCCCTAGCTGCTGCGGTATGTCATTTAAATATGTAGCTGTGCTACCTTCATCCCAAATCTAATGGCATGGGAACTAAAAGAGTGGGATTTGGATGTACTTGCTGATGTTTCAAACTCTTCACCTTAAGCTAGACAGGTATAAACTCATCCCTTTGAAAAAGAATATTTAAAGGACAGGTTTCTTGTTGGAGACAGAAATCTGAAGAAAAAGCCTCTACAGATCCAGTCAGAGTTGGCAAGTTGGGCAGTATCAAGTCCCACATGACCAGAAAACCTTTGTTTTGCTAATGGGGCACCAGACAGACCTAAAATACAGTCAGACATTTGTGTTGTATGTAAACAGCTTTTGAATACTTCCATTAACAGGGATCTCATTTCTTCTTTCAGGAAGGAAAACATCTCCAAGGTATCTCTTTTGGGTACACAAAAGAAGGACACGTTTTCCACTCAGAAAACATGGTCCTGTCCTTCACACCAACCATGTACTCTGAAAGTTTGCCCTTCAGCAACACTTGTTACTTCACTCTGAAATATCTTTCTCTCAGTTGTTCCTACGCACAATAAATGGTATATACCCTGCATCCAGCAAAGCACATGTGCGACTGGGGAGTGAATTACCATTTGTGGTGGCGAAGCAGCTACAGGACCGCCCTTGCATACATCATTGACCAAGCAGCTAGCTGGAAATACACTGGCATGAAGAGAAGACGAGCTACAAGAAACCCAGCTGAAGTGCTTTAGGGGTTTGTGCAGCACAAGCTTTGACCAAAAGCCCATAAGGAGCCACCACACTCTCCTGTGGCATGAGAAAGCACCTTACAAGCTCATCTTTGCAGCGAGTATTTTCTTCTCAATGCTTGGATTCTTTTTCCCCTCTTAAAATACAAAATTATTTCAGAGTGAACTGTAAATTGCATCTTAAAACATATGGCAGGTTCACTTTTAGGACTGGCATCAAACTCATTTAATAGGAATATTTTCTATATTTCTACTTTATTACAAACCCAAGCAGTTACTGGGCTTATAACATTCAGGACAAAATAAGTACCTGATCCCAGCAGCAATGATTTTTCCCTTATTTCCTGCTGCAGCCAAAATCCTGGAAAATTAGTATTTTGTTTTTAAACCATGGTCAAGTGCATGTTTAGAGAAGGAGATCATTTTTATTTCATGCTTCTAATCAGCTTTCAACTTGCCTCTCTGGAGAACATAATATAGGCACCTATAGGGTTTGGCTGAAATCGGCAGCAGCCCAGAAGGGGTTAATCCAAGACGCAGAGGTTAAAACTTGGCTTGCTGACAGATCACACAAAGGCCATTTGGTATGTCATGCTTTCAGTGGTTACTTAAGGGAAATTACATATAATTAATTTGCCATAGCTATCTTCTTTTATGCTAATTAAATGTCTGAACACTTACTTTAAAATAAGACTTTTTTTAAAAATTAACACAAGTATTTTTTTTGGAAGTCAGCAATACCATGTTTATTACTTACGTAAATTCCCTTAATTATACCCTAACTAGGTTATCTTCTTTATTGCATTTCAATCCTTTTAAGAGTCAGTAGCTCTTTAATTAAGCTGAGAGAGTAAGAGGTGTCTTGTTAATTGTAAATTAAATAGGTTTAAATAGACAATAGATTGCAAATGGTAGATTTAAGTGCTATCAAGGAGTCACAGGGAGGCTTCAGCATAGCATCTGCCTTGCTTTGTTGGCAAAAAAGGAAACCATTCAAACCCTCCTACCTTTGCTCCAGAGAGATTCCAGCACACTGGTGTTTGTCAGCCTTCAAACAGCTTCTCAATGAAAACTTTAAGAAAGAATAAAAAGAAAAATATCCCTCCTATCAATCCAGAACCACGACGATGCTGCGAGCAGTGCAAGCAGCCCCACTAACAGGGAGGCTCAACTTTGAACATTAATTCATTACATTATTCCAAAGGAGATTTGCAGGTAGCCATAGCACAGACTGGTGTGGTTCACGTGGCACTTGCACCAGATCATGGGTAAGTTCACCTCTTTGTGCACAACTTACTTCCTGTGCCTTATAAAGATGTCAGGGATGCTCTGAATTATAGACATATTGAAAGATGCATATTCTTACATACTTACATGATATTGTTGGCATTAGCTCTGAGACCAATAAATCAAATACATTTACATACCTAGAAATAAATTATTGTTAAAAGCCGTTACTGCTAATCATTACCACTAATGTCCCAGTGTTGCCACAAAGATGAGCATGCCTATTATTCTGCACTAGGGCAAAGTGTATACGGTGCATGTGCTTTTTCTTCCAAATTAGAAGTCAAATTGATCATCTCTGCCATTAGGAGTTATGGCTCATGGAATTTTATCATTCCTATAATGTGCTGTGAAAATGCAATAAGGGAATAAAACAGAATGGCAACTTACAGTAATTTGTTATGAAATGCAACGATATCGAATGTGTCTAGAGTGTATTGATAAACAGATCTATTGTAACAACCACTGGATATTATGATCGCACTAGTGTTAATCTTCCTGAGACCAATTTTCTTTCTGGCACATTGGGGAAGCCGGATGCACAAATCCCATTAACGTAAATGGGAAGTGAGGGCAGACCCGTGACCAGTGTTTATTAGTGTACATTCTTGAAGTCACAAGACCTACAGCAACATATACAGGGCTCATACACACCCCCTGGCATCTTTTCCTTCACTTCATGTCTCAGCATGAAGGGTAGCACTGGTGTGAATTGGAAACTTTTACTGAACAGCATTAAAATTAATGAACACATACATTAATATATCACAGTTTAAGATACTCCTAAATGTGTTCACTTGATTTAAAGAAACACTCTGCTGGGGAAGGATAAATAAGCTTAAGATAAATAATCCTATTTTTGCATATCTAGATAAAAACAAGCCCATACTTCAAGAAAGCACAGTCATGCCTGTGAAGGACTACATACCCTCTCGAGGAAGGCACAGCCAAGCAAATGTAGTCAAGAGAGGACAGACACTGTGAACAGATCTATTCCTCAGCATTTATAGCACAGGGGATTTTTCATCTTGGGCACCCACGGAGATGGGGGGAGCAAAAGTCAGTATTTTACAAATTATTTCCGAAATAATAGCTGACTTTTCCTAGCTCACCAGCAGCTACTAGCGAACAATTAGCTTGCATCCCCTTGAGCTACTCACTGCAGAGATTTTTCTACTTCATTCAGAAGCCTTTGTAAACGGAAAACTAAAGTTTTCCTGTGGCACTGCAAGGAAAAGGAACCCAGGGAAGACTTATTAACAGCCACAGCCACACAAATAAGTGGGCTATTTGTTGTAGCTGACAAACAAGAGCCCAACAACTTGGACACCAAGTCTTAATTCAGCAGTGAATGCTGCATCTGCCCTTTAGAGAAAAGGAGCTATTCATAGTTAGTAGACAGTTACATAGCATGTAATACAATAAAATTTTCAGGTTGAGAAGTGTCAGTGCCTGGGACCATTGCTAACAAAAGACCCACGTGAAATGGTGCTGCACCATCAGCACTAATGAAAATTGAGGCATTTTTTTGAGGCTTCTGAAGGGATAATGCTCACAGCTGGGGAAAGCAGCTCTGTCAACACTTGTCTCTCTTGTCCCAGGACTCATCAAAATCCAGCCTTTGCCTTTCCTAAAGGTACTGCAATGGCTGGCAGTGCCACAGCATCAGGACTTAACTACCCTTTGTGTAGGGTCATGCTGGAGCAGGGCAGGGTCAGCCCTTATGGATCTGTCCACAGCAGCTCCAACCTGGACAATGTCTTCTACATCTCCATAAAAACCGAGACTGCATTTTCTAGGGGCTTTTTTAAGCTACAGTGTTTGAGTTCTAATTTGAGGAGGACTGTGAAAAGGAAAAGATGACAGCTCTGTTAGACATGTGATTTTCAAGCTGACAGTTTCTCTTTCGTTTTAAGGAGCTGAAAAACATTTCCAGCGTCAGACAGATTGAGTTTTAACAACATGACAAACAGGCCCATTTGTTGATCTCAAGTCCTCACTATCCATCTTCAATTAACATGGTAAAAAGGTGGCTTGCATCCAGTGTCAGATATTTGCATAAGCAGCACATGCCCTCGCAGTTGGAATCAGTGTTTGCCATTGATAGATCAGGAAGGATAATTTATGGTATGACACTGGGCTCACAGAATTGGAAGAAATCAGGTACCTTGTGAAAACATAGCTCTCTTTCAAAATCCAAAAGTCCCTCTAAGATTTATAGTGAGGAAAGTAATCATGATATTATAAAGGCACAGGAAAATAATTAGTAATAATTAACCATGAAAAAGTGCAGTTGATTTTGGAGCCCCCATAGAGCACCCCAGCAATGCTACTAATGCAGATATGCCAAGGCCTGCCCAGGATCTGTTCGCAGTGGACAGACACTGTGATTTAATTTCTCTCCTATTTCCTAATAAAATTAGGATTGGCTAGTCCTAATTTAAAACCTCCTCACAACATGTGAGTTTTTGCATAACAAGAAAAGACAGAAAGAAACAAATACATTTCAGAAGAAAGAAAGAAAATATCTCTAACTGGGAAGATTTCAGGATTAGCACAAAGGAAGCCTGTGCAGAAATTATTGGGTAACTGGTGTGCAAACCAGACATGCAAGTACAGGTACTAGAACAATGCAATACCATAGTCTAGATAGTGACACTGCGGATCATTTCTTCTTATTTCAGCCATCTAAACATTTATCATATCAAATGGAACAGTGTTTATTACTACATGAAGGTGTTTAATGAGATAGGTGTTGTTAGTGGGGGTTGAGCTCCCATAAACACCCAACAATTTAGCTCTACTGCACATTGAATGAATTCTCATCCTTGTGTTACTACCCATACAGACCAAAACAACAAGGAGAAAAATCAAGCTATTTTCTTACTGGAAAGATGATTTTGATGTTACTACTGATTCCAATACAACAGCAATACCTTAGACGTTATTTAAAGTGCTTGAGAGTTAAAACTAAAAATGGCCAAACTTTCCTGATAGAGTCAGCAAATCCTGAGGTCTTATTTATTTTAGAAGACCTGAGGGCTGCTGGAATAATTGGAAAGAATGCAATGTCTAGTAACATCTAGGAGCACATAAGTGACAAATGCATACTCTAAATCCAGATTTTCCGGGGTAAATAGTAACTGTTTCTCTCTCTCCAAGAACAGAAACTACAAGAAGGGTTTATAGTTGGAAAAAACCTGTCCTCTTTTTTGTACAACAGTGGTGACTTAACAGACATTTTAAAACCGAAAATAAAATCAAACCCAAATATGCTTGGCATGTATACTTGCCAACTGTCTTCTACAGCAAATCGAGCCATGTGAATATTCAATATCCCTGTTTTCCTCTGTATGCAGAAAATAAAATTCCAGACCAAAACATTCTGAGCAGAAACCAAGAGATGCTCATTAAACCAGCCTCCCAGTCATCAGTGTCTAATCTGATGGCTGCTCTCTCAAATCCTGCCCAACTCCAACCCACCACACAGAAGTCCCAGAAGATGACATGCCCCACAGTCAGGGGCTATTCCTGTCCTTCCCACACAGCACCAGCACTGCACAAGCTCCTATTGGTGCTGCTGCATGGGATCAGGCTGACCTGAGCAATGCTGTGGCAGAGGAACCAGGTTTTCATAGTGGCACCACTAGCAGCATCCAGCAGCCTCCTTGGGTCAAGCTTACTTGGTTCTATGTTACTCTTCTGCAACAGATGGCTATGACTGGTGGAGTCCAGATAAACCTACTGCACAGTCCTATGTAAACTTGAACATTGTGGCACTCAAGCTTAAATATTATTGCAGGAACATAAAACAGATCAAGGGTCCCTCTGACTCTGCAACCTGTCTCCAACAGCAGCAAACACCCAGCAAACTAAGAACAGGATGAATGTATAAGAACCTTTCCCCAGGTACCTTCTGATCAAAGATCAGAAGCAGTTAATGTTTCTGGCTATTCAATAACCCCCAAGCGATCTCTCATTCAAACACTTAGTCTCTTCTGAAAGAAATCCTGGACAAAATTCAAGAAAGCCAATACTAAGCAGACAGGCTAAAGTAAAGCTTGGCTTCAGCAGAGCTGAGCACAGACAAGTACTGACTGAGACCTGTGTGGATATGTGCCAAAACACAAAGAGCAGAAAATGGATAAATGAGAAGTTTGCAGTCTGGGTTCCTCGCAACACTACAAGTAGGCTCATCTTCAGAATGTGGGGTATATTTAGACCAAAACGAAATGTAAATAAAAGTATTAACCCTATTCAAAGCAGCATACTGTCAATAATGTCAAAAGCAATACAAAAAGCTTGTTCAAGCTACAGAAAATTTAACTTCTCATTTTTAACGAATGAAGACTTCCAATATCCATACAAGTAAAGGCAAAGGAACATTAGCTCAGCACAATGAGAAAAGCTCCCTCCAGTGTACCATTGGACCTCTCTCCAACCTGTTCCTCACTATCCTGGCTTCCTACTGCAATAGCTGGTGTAAATAATGCTGTTCTCGATTTTCTTTCCCCTTTTAACTGAACTTATCCTTCCATCAGAAGCTATTAATAAAAATGTACTAGGAAAAATCTAGTTTCTACTGTATCTTACATATTTAACATAGCTTAGCTGAATACTTAATCTGAACTGTGGTATCAAGTCATGCTCTAGCACCATATAATAAATTCTTATAAATTGCTTGATTAAAATAAACAACAAACCATATATCACACAGACAGGACAAACTATTCAAAGTCAGTTTACTGATATACACACCCAATCCCCAATTTCTCTTGTCCCAGATGGTTTGATTTAACATTTAATGGCACAGATTATCATCTTGTTCTCACTGAATTTATTAGTAATCCTCACAGTAGAGTGTTAAGCTAGTTAAATTGTGTCCTGGGTTCAGCAGTAGCAGTCATTTTTCTCCTTCTTAGTAGCTGCTGCAGAGCTGTGTTTTGACTTTCAGCCTGGGAACAGCACTGATAACACCGACGTTTTTAATTGTTGCTCAGAAATGTTTACTCTGACCAAGGACTTTTCAGTCCCTCATGCTCTGCCAGGGAGGAGGGGAAACCAGGAGGAAGCAGAACAGGACACCTGACCCAAACTAGCCAAAGAGGTATTCCATACCACAGCATGTCATGCCCACTATATAAACTGGGGGCAGTTACCCTGAAGGGCTAGATCACTCCTCGGGTCGGGCTGGGTATCGGTCTGCGGGTGGTGAGCAGCTGTATTCTCTTCCCTTGTTACTTCCCTTATCATTATTATTATTGGTGGCAGCAGCAGTGGTTTGTGTTGTACCTTAGTTACTGGGCTGTTCTTATCTCAACCCACGGGAGTTGCTACCTTTCAGGAAACTCGTGAAAAAAATGCTGTGCACAAATTCATAGAATCATAGAATAGTTAGGGTTGGAAAGGACCTCAAGATCATCTAGTTCCAACCTGCTGCCCTGGGCAGGGATCCCTCACACTAGACCATGTCACCCTAGGCTCTGTCCAACCTGGTCTTGAACACTGCCAGGGATGGAACATTTACCACTTCTTTGGGCAGTCTGTTCCATGGTCATCACCAATCCTTGTTTAGATGTATGAGTTCCCTTCCTCTTACTGCTCCAATTCTCTGCCCTTCGCTATTAAAACCGAGCCCTGCAGCTGAGATTTCCAGTGAGCATGAGCATCTCCAGAGCACCAAGACAGCTGCAAACTGCCCAACCTGCTTCCTCACCCATTACACCTACTGCTAGGTCTGGGCTTGTCTAAGCCTGCTCCTGTCCTCCTTTTCTTGTGTGGCTGCTTTGTGGTAAAGCAGCCTGGCTCATAACTCAGCCATGTGTCTGAAACCCTCAGCAAAGTTGGTTCACTGCAAACCCTTCCCACTAGACAACTGTCATGGGACCTTAAAGAGTAGTTGGGGATGTTTCTTTGTTGGATTCAGTTTAGTGCCAGGAGAGCAAGTGGGAGATGGAGAGGGTGGCTGAACAAGTGCCAACAAGCAAGGATGCTTGTCATCCTACAAGAGTGGGATATTCATGGCTGGCTTTTGTAACATCACTGGAGTTGAGTCAAGCTGTCTCTTCTTCTTCTGAGATTTACAATCCATAAACCATGAATAGGCCAAGAAGCTCATTGTGCTGGGTGACTACGTTGCCCCGAGTGATTAGGAGGCATGTTGCAAGTTAATAAGGTACAAAGTCTAAACTCAGGGGGAAAAGCCCTCACATCATGTTACTTGCTGTCATGATGTAACTTTTGGGTGAAGTGCCGGGGTTTTTCGCATCTCCCTGGTACTAGTTTGCTCATTAAGCACGGCTAGAAATAAAAGTCTCTTTCAAACCCTGGAGATGGAGGGAGGAAAGTCCAAGTCCTCTATGAAGCTGACTGAATTACCATGCTAACTTCACTTTGCATTTTCGACAGGAAGGCAACAAAAACACATGACACATGAATTTGCTTTCCATTAATTAACAGCTCACAGATGCAACTTTTAATTCAATCTTTTAAAGCTACTTCTTCTCAATTGTAGCAGGGATGGCTCCTTGCTAGATACAGAGGACCCAAACAAAGTAGATCTGTAAGTTGTTTTCTCCTGCTGCTAATACAAAGCTCCCATTTAAGGAGGATAAAGGCAACTCCTCCCTTTGCAAGTCATCATCCCCTCTATGTAATTACACAGTTTATTACTGCTTAGCTTCACCTTTAAAGCCCACCTGTCATCTAGACGAACAGAGACCTAGTGTGATGGTTCATGTGCTGCAGATAGCTGCATGGAAACAAAAATGCTAATCATGAACCAAGCAAAGTCTCAGTGAGAAACACTAAGCAGTCGGGATGGATGCATAGGGCAGGAGACCAGGCAGAGAGTGATCAAAAGAAGCCCACTTGTCCAAGTCAGGTGAATAATAGGGGTGGGCAGTTTCACCGGGAGCAGCAGACACATGGGAAATATGTTTTGCCAGAAGTCGATCTGGAGGACATTAAAGTAAATAAAGACACCCTTTAAGAGAGCTTGGGATCCGATTTCTACATTTTCGAATGAGCCACATCTCATACAGCAAGGAGTTGCATTAATGGCAACACTGTGCCAAGTCACAACTCCATAAATAGCAAGGGAAGCTCACTTGTGTACCCTCTGACTGGGTGCCAAGGGCTCCTGTCCTGCCTGCTCACAACCAGCTCAGTATTTTCTATCTTGACACCGGCACTATGGTGAGACTCAGTGGCCTTGATTCCTAAGGACAGGAGCACCTCTTTCCCTTGACTTGGGGAAGAGCCCCTGGGTGCTCCCCTCCACAGTCAAAGCAGGGGGGTATTGCAGCACAGATGTGTTTTGCATTGCATGGCATGACATGAGAAACTAGCACTACATCTGTGAGAGCAAGGAGATAAAGAAAGCAGCAGAGACGGGCTGTATTAAGGCATATGACTGTCTAAAACATGAGAATAAAATGTTTCAATTATATGGCTAACACCAGGCATTTAAATCATATCCAAACAAACAAAATCAAACTAATTAAGGCAAACTGACCATGCAAAACACATTTACTCACAGGACTGTACTTTGTGGGTTTTACACATATGAAAAGACTTTAAGAAAGGTCAGTTTAGACTCGCCAGCATAGCACAAAATAAATATGCACTTGATCAAATATAAAAGGCATCAATAAAACTTCATTAGTAGTACTAAAACAGAAGATTGAGGAACTCAAAGTTTAGGGCTAAAGCGGTACTTAGGAATACTCATTTCACCTCTGTCATGAGCAGATGTCACACAGCAGTTCTCCCATCTTATCATAAAACCTGTACAGACCTGGACTAATTAGTTTCAAAGTAACAAATTGTCTCAATTTGAATACTTGGAGCCCATAAAGACCCACCACATTGTCGTGGTTTAAACCCAACCACAAACCTCATCCACTCACTCTCCCCACTTCTTGCCCTCCCCCTGCTCCTGGAGGGACGGAGAGGAGAATCGAAAAGAATGCAACTCCCACGGGTTGAGATAAGAACAGTTTAGTAACTAAGGTATAACACAAATCACCACTGCTACCACCAATAATAACAGTGCTAAAGGAAATAACAAGAGGAAAGAATACAACACCTCAGCACCAGCCGACCAATAACTCACCCCACTCCCCCCAGCCGAGCACCGACCGATACCTCCTCCAACCCTGCAGTCCCACACCCCTTCTGGGTCACTCCAAGTTACATCCTGGGCATGACGTGCTGTGGTATGGAATACCTCTTTGGTCAGTTTGGGTCAGGTGTCCTGCCTCTGCTTCCTCCCAGCCTCCCCTCCTCCCTGGCAGAGCATGAGGCTCAGAAAGTCCTTGGCCAGACCAAACATTCGAGCAGCAACTGAAAACATCGCGTTATCACCACTGTTCCAAGGCCAAAAGATCAAAACACAGCACTACTAGCTCCTAAGAAGGAGAAAAATGACTGCTGCTGCTCAAACCAGGACACACATTTTCTGGGAAACTGTTCTAATGATTAATATGTGCCTGTTTTAAAAATAAATGAGCAAACTTTATGTCCGAGATGAACTCCAGTTCTAGTTTCAGCTCTAGCTCCTGCCTCTTGTTATACAGTTCTTGGCAATTAAAAAAGCCTTTTAATATTGGGTCACTTCTCCTCCAGTGAAGTGACTAAAGCAGATCTCAAATCGCTGCACACCAGTATCATACTGCCTTTTACCTTCCTTTTACTGGTTTAAATTCCCAGAGCTCCCAGAGTCCCTCCCCCAAAGGTGTTCATGAAGAGCCCTACTGACTTTTGCAAAGAATAGGACTTTTCAGTAAAAACAACTCAATACCAGATATCTTCTTTCTCCACCAGCAGAGCTGGCCTGTCTCAGAGTCTTTTTTCTGCTTAATAGATAACGTGTCACTGGAGGATTTGGGAGAAGGATTTTTTGGGAGGAGAGTCTGGGCCAAATTCCTAAGCAGCCCTGAGCTATGGGCTATGAGAGACACAGTTAGGGGAAGGAAAAAAAGAACCCAACAGAGAAAATCAGAAAGCAGCAGTGTAGAGGGGCAAAAGAGGCAAACTAAATTTAGTAAAGACTGGTTATTTAGCACAAACAGCCAGGCATTCTGAACACTACTTGCCTCAAACACACGGCTGGTGACTGCTCTAGTGTGTAATGAGGGTCACATGCTTTCACTTAATCTGATGTCTGGAGGTACCATTGCAGGGAGCATTATATCAAACTAATACATTTCAGCAAAAAATGTTGTTTCAACAAATCACTACTTTGCAGTGGAAAAAATACCAACATTCAGGAAGGTTTCCTGAACAACTCTGATTGAAGCATGGTTAGCAAAAGCTTGCTGCTCAAGACTTGAAAATGATAAGAAAATGTTTGCTGTTACATGTTTTCTCTTCCAACCAAGCTGGCTAAAACATGCTTTTACATGTATTAATATATTAGCACAGAACCCACTCTTGTCAAGGCAAAAAAAAAAGAACAAAATCCTGAAAGTATTTGTTGCTGAAATAACACTGGTTCTAAGGTTGTCTCAGAGGCATGGATGGCTGATCAGTTGATGGGAGAGATGCAATGTGGTTTTCCAGCGATCACCGCAGAGCTGACAGTATGCTGTGTGTAGTCCAGGAGAAAAGAAACCAAGCAAATTAAAAAGCCTGGAGAATTAAGCACATCTGTGTTTTCCAGTCTGCAGTTACCTGTCTCAAAGGCTCTAACAGGTGGGCAATGGTGTCTACAATTGCTGTCAAATCCTTTAGCGTGGTGAAGGATGCTGTCTATCTAGGTGCCCAAATATGGATTTGGAAGCTCAGTGGTACTCACCTGCTCTGCAAATGTTGGCCATAAAATCCAAATCATATTCTGGTAATTCTGCAGAAATTTGAAAACATTAATGATTTTTAAAAATCACACTGAGCTGATGAGTGATGCTGTCTCTCACTAAACCTGACACTTCTATGCATTATCATTTGTCACAGTCCTCTCATCCATATCCTGTGTGCTTTCAGGCTCTCAGCCACACAACATCTTCAGCAAATGTTGTTTCCTGTTTACAGCAAGTATAAGCAGCACTACTGTAATTTTTCTGTGTTTGCACATGATAATACTGAAGTTTCCTAAAACTGGCAAGGAATTCAGGCGCTAGCATCCCCCCGGAAATACCACCCAACTTGGGAATCTCTTCCCAATCTCTTCTCAAATTCACCTTCTGGTACTTTCTTCTGTTTCACACCAATACTTGAATAGGCAAGCCATTAACAAAGACATGCTTGAGTTTTGCAGCTTCCCAAGCATCAATTTTCTGTGGGATGAATTTTCAAAACCTTTCCCCATGTTAGAAGGCTATTTTAATTTTTGGATGTGACTTAACACCACTGGACTTTACTTCTTCACAGAGCAAGTCAGAAAGGTGATATGAGATCATTTAAAGATGCTCACAGGGGCCAAACTCAATTTGCAAAAGCAGGGAATAAAAATTAAGTCACATTAATTTTTCCTGACATATGTTAATTTATGGAGATTTTCAGCCATGAATCTGGAAAGGAAAAAGGGTATAGCGATACAGAATTAAAGTACAAGCTTCGCTATAGATAAATCAAGGTGCCAAACTGGAAGTCATGGTTACTGAGCTCTATTTCCACTTGTGCCCCATGCAGGGTTGCAGAGCCACCTTTGACAAGATGCTCTCTGCTCCCATTTCTGAGCACTATCCATAAATACTTTCTCCCACTACCACTCCTTAGACTAGAAATCCCTCAGAGCAGCGATCACCTCAGCATGCCTGTATAGCACCAAGCACAGCAGCATCCCGCTCAGTCTAGACAACAGCATAATGTGATTTATAAACAATGGTAAAAAAACCAAAGTGGCATCCTGCAGCTCCTACCAAAAGCATCAGAAATACAAAGCAAAAGACACAAGGACTGTTTGCAAAAACATGATTTCCAGCACAAAGTACTCCTTAAGGTCAGGAAATAACCTGCAGTTTAGAAGCCCAAATCCCCTTTGAGCCTTACCAACCTGACTGCAATGAGGTTTTTGCCCACATGTGAAACGTGGCATTTGGTCAGCTGCAACACAGGGATGTCTTGGGGGCAGGATGCCGGCTGGCTTTGCCCAGATGTGGAACAGAACCTACCCTCCACAGTACAAAGACACCTTGGTCTTTGCCAGGAGACATACTGGGTTTTCACCCCCAGAAGTAGGCACCTTATATCTATTCTTGCTGTGAATTTATGTCCTTCCAGCCCCAAAAAGGAAAAGAGCCTGAATCAACTGGTCCTCACCTGAGGACTTGCGAATGCTAAAGAGGGAGAAAGATATCCTCAAGTAGTAGATGCAAGGAGAGAGATTTGTTTCTAAGCTCAAGGAGTGTAAACCCACTTCCTTGGCCTCTTTTGGCTCTGTCTGCTTTGCTGCTATGAGCTTGCCCTCTACCTTTTTATTTTTCTTAAACAAGTCTCATGAGATCATCAAGCTAATAGAAAGGATTTTTATTAAATCTGGTAACTCATAGTAATGTCAGAAGAGTGAAAAATATCAACCTACTGAGCATGGAAGTGAAGAAATATGAGTTGGAGACAATTACAAAATGTTAATTCGACAGCAAAGGTGCAATTTTTTGAAGGAAAGAACTATATAAGGCAGATAAACAGAAAAAGAAGAAAAAGCTTACCATAAACTTGCCAAAGAAAGATCATACAAGACTTAGCTGTTGTCTTTCTCTAAAAAGATAACTCATTTTCTAGATAAAGGACATGCAAGAATGGAGACTACTCAAACTTCAATAAAGCATTGGTTATAATGTCACAGGGGAAATACCCAAAATGGAGAAAATGGGGATTATCAGATGGATTGGAAGCAGCTACCAAACCAACTAAGAGGCAACAGATTGCACTGGGGACGGATGAACCAGCCTGGAAGGTAAAAATTAGTTTGGGGAATAATTTTCTGTATTATTTAAATTAATAGTTCCTACATGATTTCTGGAGCGTGCCGATGTGATTTGCTGATGATATGATATTGGAATGAACTTCCATCCCATGGCAAAGCTGGCACATTTTGCAGCCAAATTAGCTGGTGGACACCTGAGGGCTGGAGCTGAGCAGGGTGCTGGGTGGTAAGCTGGGATTGCTGATGAAAATACCTTCTGGGAGTTTCCTGCTTGAAATGATGGCAGGAAAAGCCTTGGGAAGTCAGGCTGACTACAAAATGGCTTGGAACCACCTGTCTGAAGGTGCTGTGCAAAAGTCGACCCTGCAAAGATGACAGCTAATGATGGACCCATGCAATGGGCACAGACTGGAAAGCAAGAGGGAGCTCAAGTGCCACCACAGACTCCTGTGGTCAAGACAGGGAAAGTTACAGACTAGGGCTAGTTGAATAAGGCTAGTGGCCGGTCTAGAACCTAAAATAACTTGCTGTGTTTTGCATTGCAAAACAAAAGCTGAGAGGGCACACAGCTTCTACTCATCTCTCAGAAAAACCAGAGGTGGCAATTTAAATCAGTATTAACATAAGCATGGCTAGATCTGTCTCCACCGTAAAGAAATTTATCCTGTAAGTGTAATGGCTCCTAACAAGAGAGACAGCAGACCCTTGAAGTAGGAATAAATGTGGACATAATAGATGCAGATTAGGAAATCAAGAATAACATCTTCTTTTCCCCACTGCAGTACCTAATTTTCCTTAAGCTGTGGAACCAGCAGCACTGCTTCAGATTTCTCAAATACAGTGAAATTGTGACATGATTTTCTCCAAATATTTTTAAACACAGAAATTAATGCCTGTTTTAAACTCATGCTCTTGAAGACTGAGAAAGCTTTTCTCCTATAATTAAACTTGGATATTTAAGCCAAGGGAAAAAAGCATCAGCGTGAAGACACTCTCTTATGTTTCTATAAAAAAAAATACTATTTTGATACAATTAAGGCTCAGGCAACCTGCACTAGGAATAGCTTTAAACCACTCAAAGATGAGGTACATCCTGCTAATGGAGGAAAACCCTCACAAAAGCATCACTCTCTTGCTGACTCCTCAGTCCTGAGCCACCCAGGAGCCCTGCAAAACACCATCCAACAACAAACGTGATAACAAACATGGCATCTGTACTAAGAACTGAAAAACTCAATGCAGATCTTACGTAACAATATAATCTCTGCCCTCTCTAACCTTGTTGTGTTTCACAAGCTAAAAAAGACCCCTTGCTTTCCTCTAGGAGGTGCTTATCACCTGTCTATCCCTTTGCCAGCCTAGAGTGTAATATTTACTTTCAAAGATACTTTAACTGGTAGACGTGTATGTGAAATTCCAGCAAATGCTTTTAGCTTACATCTAACTGTTCAAAGAGCTTTTGCACCCAGAAACATACTACTATTTTTCAGCTATATTAGCTGTTTTAACAAAAGATGGTACTTCTGTTGCCAGCATTTTTTGATCACTAGACAGAACCACCAAGATGACTTTCAGGCTGCAGAGGGTGATCTCTTCGGGTATGCAAATTGAAAAAGTCGTAATGTCACCCCAGACAAAGATGCAGAATATGAAGAATATGATTCCTTATTCCTATATTTTGAGAATATGATTCCTCATTTCTCATAAAAGCACACAACTGCTCAGTGAAGAAGTTTTGAAGTTCTGATAATCAGTTTTCCAGTAGTTTGGGCAGGCTTTCACAGCGAAAAATTGCTTCTTCTCATTACAGAGCATAGTATCACCTCTAATGCTGTCTGCATAAACAGAATTTAAAATAAACCTATAACAAGTTAGACAGCTAACACTTAAAACTTAAATCTAGTGTTTTTAACTTCATCTCTTGGGAGAGGTTTGGGTTGCTTTCCAACTTACAGGAATAAAACATAGTAATAATCTTCCCAGGATATGTAAGGCACAGCAGAATCTTCGGATGCCAGCACTCATTTCCTGCTTCATCACAGATGAGTTGCTTCATTTCTTGTTCTTTATGAAATTTACCCCCATACATTTTGACTGTTTCCTCATGACCAAGTCTCCAGAGGAGCTGGTAAAAATTTTCTGACTCTAGAAATCATCCCCATGAAAAATGGAGTTTTAAAAGAAATAAATCTATTGCCATCCAAGAAAATGTCACTTTTGACGGGATGCCCATATTGTCTGTTGTTTAATGAAAAAATGCCTCTACAAAAATTCTTGAGATTTGCTGGTTTTAAAACCATGCCCTGAACAATACAGACCCGGGGTTGTTTTCCTTTTACACATTTATATCCAGACAGAATTGAGGAAGAACAAGATGAGAAGAGAAAGCACAGAATAACTCTCTCCCTTTCTCGCACTGTGTTTCAAGCTCTTCTTGACGGGAGTTAGAAGGGGAAAATTAATTATCAGCAACTTATTATCAGCTCTGAAATTTCCATTAAAACTATGGGACACAGATTTAAATAGATCTCACTTATTGCACTGTCCATTTTCTGAGTATTGAAAAGGTGTGTACAAAGGTAAGCAGCAAAACAAAAGACACCTATGCCCATTCATTTCAATAACAGCTAAAAGGAGAAAGGGTGACCAGCTCTGAAATGCAAGGACACAGAAGATAACAGGAACACGATGTTGGGAGAGAGGGAAATCTCCAGGTCCTACATTTCTCCTTCCCTTTCCTCATACACACTCCTACCCATTTAAATAAGATTCATTTAAGAGCACGGCAGTAGATGTGGATGTTAAGCTACACCACAGTCCCCATGTTCTGGCTTAATTCAAAACACTATGACTCAGCATGGCCACTTGAAGACTCATACATGCATTACATTGCTATATACAGGGCACAGGTGTCTATTGCTGCTAAATCCTAGAGATAGCTAGAAGAAATCTGCTTTCCCCTAGCATGGTGACACATCATTTCCACATATGCTGTTTCAAAAGGTTGAAACTGCTCAGTCACCCACTAGTTAAACCTAGTGGGACCAATAGTAAGAGGGATTTACTACCTGTCTCAGTGAATACATCTGCAGCAATCAAAGCTTGTATTGGAAAATCTGGCACCTTGAGTGGAGTTTTTCTTCTTTACATTAAGGAAAGGAAATGCATTCATTTCAAGGGTATAGCCTAGGTGTGAATATACATGAACCACAGCATCTTCATGTGAACATAAATGGGAATGAGTGCAACCAGTGGATATCTTCAAGATGGGTAGAATTAGTAAAATATAGAATAAATAACTATTTTTGTCTTCCTCCAAAATATCAAGTATCACTTCACGTAAATATTTTCCCAGAAAATACCTTTCCCAGAAAATTTAGCTCACTTTCCTGAGTCCATTATGCAAGTGTACATATATTTAAATTTTGAAATATCTTGTTAGTTTGGTTTTGGTGTATAGACTGTTTGCATGCAAGTGAAGATACCAGACAGCAAAAATAACCAAAGCGAGGCAGAGCAGTCCGTGGTCATCACACATGTATTGCCACCTCATAACTTCTCTTATTTGACAGCTGACACAGACTCCTGCCCCCCACGAGGCTGGACCAAGCGGCAAAGCCTGCTCAGAAAACCCACATATAAACAGGCATATAAGCAAGGATGTAAACAAGAGAATGAACAGATTCACACCCACCCCCTACCCTTTTCTACCGGGAGAACATTATGTAGATGTTTATCCCCTTGCTTGGAAAAGGTGATTCCTACCTCTAACAGGCCCCGATGGATTATGAAGGAAAGTCAGGAAAAGACACTAAAGCGGCTGACCAAACCCTCCCTACAATTAACCAGTTTAACCAGTGTGATCCTCGGCAGGTGGAGAAGGAGGACTTCACTGAGACTTTAACTTCTTTCCTGCTCCAAATCACCCTTAAGAGTTAAATTTCTCTCCCCAAAGTACAAATTAACATACTGAAAAGACTGACTGATGGAATGGAAACGCCAAGTTTATCTACCAAGCCCCAAACACTCTTCCCCAACATGTATTTGCAAACTGGCAGTTGCATAAGAGCAAAAGGAGCCCTGAGAAGTGTGTGTGTGATAATCACAGCGTAATCACTGCTGATGAAATTTGATGTTCTTTCATAATCGCTGTAATTTTAAGTGGATTGAGTGCCATTTAAGTGACAAGAGTGTTATGATGGATGAAATATATGCTTCCAAAGTTATATCAGCTTCTTTGACATTCACGGCGTAGAATGCTTAGTGGCATTTAATGTTTGTAAATCTTCAGAAATAAGTTAAATATGTTAATTACCACTGGAAAAATCTCTCAAGCTGAAGTACTCAATGACTATCACAGTTGTTTTTAGTGCTATATTCTCTTTTTCCTATCCACTAAATAAGCATGACTTATCAGGTCAGTGATTACACTCAGGATTTGCATTTATTTTGATCTGTTAGTCCTTCTACGCACACCACTAAGCTGGCACCCAGCTCACACTGGCTGCTTTCCCCTTGCTCATATTTTTGGGCACCCCAGCCTGCTGGCATAGCTCCTGCCTTAATCTGAGCAGGCTTGTGTCTGTGCAAGGTTCCATATGCTCCCACCCTTGTCCTCGCACACACAGGTTGGACAGAGTCTTGGGCAACATGGTCTAGTGTGAGGCATTGCTGTCAGGGGTGTTGCAACTGGACTATCTTAAGGTCCTTTCTAACCCAAACTATCCTATGATTCTACGCCTGACAGCAGGTTTCAACAGAGACCCACAGAAAAGCAGCTGGGCAAGCCCAACATTTCCATTCCCTTTCCCCAGTGCATCAGATCATCTCTGGCTGTTACATGGGACAAGGATCCAGGACCAAACCCAGCAAAATGACTACATTTAATCCAAGCTCAAAAAAAAAGCCAGGATCAAGAGTGGAGGGACACTGAGTGTTACCTGATGACAGCCTGCAGCATATCATAATCAAAACAGGTGACAGGACAAGGCTGCTTTTACTGATGGTATCGTTTTCCAGCATACAGGCCACAAAGCAGCTCTCTGGAGAGAAACCAGCTGCTATCCATCCTTCAAAGGAAGCACTCCCCATTTCTGTGCCCCTCCCACTGCAAATGCTAGACAACAGATTTTACACACCAAAACCATTTCCTGCCTAGAAATAAAAGTTAAATTTCTTCAAACGTAACATGGGGTAGTTGCTCTGAACCAGGAGCAGAAGTTATCAGAAAAGGGCAAGCGATCAGGGTACGAAATAACTCAGCAGTGTAATCATTTCCTGGCATCTCCGCAACCATTTCGGAAATTGCCCAGGTGAGATTTCAGTGAGAATGGCAGGCAATGAACAACAGCAATGGTAGGTCAAGGCAATTGACTTCTTTACAACTTAAAAAATCCTGTGTAAATGACTTGGGGTACTATTTAAGCATTTTAAAAACAGGTAAGGCATCGAAACGAAGCAGAATGTTTTGTAGATTAAGCCTTCGCACACGCTCAGTGATTACTTTCCCTCCCCTCTTTACCTTCTTTAGAAGGCAAAATTACTTCATTTTACTAAACTGGAACCTCCAACTTCTTATTTGCAAGTAAAGGCAAAGAGAATTAAGACTGCATATGCACAACTAGTCTGCGAGAACCACAGGGCATCCAACTGGCTTACTAGGTCAGGCTGCTAATTCAACTCTTTCATTCCTTGAGCTTTCAATAAATTATCCTCTACAATAAGGCCCCAAACAGCCCTCCTCTGCTAATAGGATGAGGAAAGTCAGGGTAGAAAACTATAATCCGTTTTAAGCAGTACATCAGGCACTGACCAGAAACACGGCTTGCCAAAATCAGCCTTTAGCACTGTTATATTACAATTACCTGACTGTAATTACCTGAAAACGCAGGTAATTGTTTATTACCTTTTGTAATTACCTGTGTTTTCACAAAATTACCTGAAACTCATGAAATTAACTATTAATAAGTTAATGCACTTATCATTTGTTTCATTGTCATAACTGTCACTAGTTGTTAATTTCAAATGAGCTGCAATTCTAATTTTTACAATTTGAGCTTAAAACCCCATGTACCAACAGCCTCATTAAATTTAGGGTGGCTCTAAGGCAGCAGAAAAGCCCAGCTGAATCAGGGATGAGGCCTCTGATCCAGCAAAGGGACTAGAAAGCATTCTCATTTGGCAAAGCGCTTCACTTTGAACACAAGCCTATTCCTAATTTTAAGCCCACTGAACTGCTATGCTGAATAAAAGACTAAAATCCCATCCTACAAACTCTTAGGCATGTTATGGCAAAGCAGCATCATTGAAATTGAGAGGAATTTTGTAACTTGAGATAAACTATTCACGAGGACATTTGCAGGTTGGGTCCTACCCAATTCCAGACCATTGAGATATTTGTAATGTTGATATTGCCTTCAGAATATTTCCCTTGTAGACTGAGCCCATTTCCATCACATACAGACTATGTTTTATGAGGAAAGTATTGGCAGCTTTGATATGAAGAAAAATCCTCTGGGCTGTATCATTCCCTGTAATAAAATAAACTAAGATAGAAGCAAATGGAAACCTGGAATAAATAATGTAACCGAGCTGTATCATAGAAACTATTTACAGGCTTGAAATAATCAGATCAACATGCAAGTCAAAGTTTTGCAGTTAAAGACAGATTGCTAAACCAGCTCAACACAGGAGATGCAGAGGGGTTCCTAAACAAGCTCAGTTCACATTTGAACCTTTGAACCTCATGTAGCTTGATACTGAGTCATCACAGTTCCTGGTGCTCAGCATGGCAACTACTCAAGGCTGAGTGACCCAAAGGGGTCTGAAATAGCAGTCTACTAATCTTTTCCCCTCCATCCTTCAAGTACAATATCTGCCTGCATGGCAGGCAGGCAGGCAGTCATATTTGCCTGTGTTAGAGCTAATAGGAAAAAATAATTTTCCCGTTGAGGTTGTCACTACTAATGCAACCCTGTCTTCATTTGTGCCCCTAACACAAATCTATGGACTATTCCATCTGCCCTTTCTAAGGCTGAAGCGGCAACTTCATTTGCTCCATTCAGCAAGCAATAAGCAGCTAGCTCATAAATGGGTATAATAACACTAACACAAACACCAGCTGAAGAACCAGCCATTTAATTATCATTCCTTGAACATACACTCCTGACGCCAACATATCTCTGAGATGGCAGTGAAGAAATTGTTCCTACAACTCATACTGCTGAGTATCATTTTGAAAATGATAGAAGTACTTACAAATCAAAGGGTCCATAGAATGGTGTATGTGGTCCCAGTTACCCCAAAAGTTAAGGATGTACTTCATTCAGAGTATCTGATTCAGCCAATGGCTCTTGCAGTAATGCAAAAGCTTACAGCTACATAACACATAATGGATCACCAGATCTAGTTTTCTCCAGGGAAGCTGTACTTTCTGAGAAGAGAGGAAGCACGGGATAGATGGCTCAAGAAATATATTACTAAAAAGATTTAAGAAAAGGAAAAACTTGAGAATACTTTCATGCAATGTGTCATAAATTTCCACAAGGATTTATTATAATGCTACTGAAATCAGTGGGGACTTTGACATTGCCTTTAAGAGGGATAATGTTTCACCCTGAGTTCTCAGACACCGATCTGATCAGGTTAAAGTTACAACATATCATTTTCCTGATTGTAAAAGAAAAAAAACCCCAAGCCATTCCATTCTCACAGAGCCAACTGGCAAAAACAATTTTCTAACTCCAAAGATATTCATATTAAACCTTTTCAGAAGCTAATGGCTTCATCTGATAATGTGCAAAAAGTTATAAAAGAACTCTCAGTGGCAGATTCTTAAATGTATTTATTTAAAAGTTACATCACAGTTTCCCCTCCCCACCTGTGCTTGCTCCAGACATAGGGTCAAGCACCCAAAAGAAGAAAAAGAGATTATGAAAAATATGTATGACAATCTGAAGAAAATAAAAGCTTAAAGAATATAAAAGCTTAAAGAAAATAAGCATTTGCAAAAAATTTGAATGCTGATGCTTTTCATTGAAAATTGAAAGTGTTTAATTATCCACTAAGCAAGTTTTTAGTAGTAAATTTGCCTGTGACAGCCAGCAATGCAGCCTTAACAGTCTGCAACAGGGGAGCAGGAATCACAGCCACTGCTGGTCAAAATTTCTGCACTGCTCCTGCCAGCATTTCCCACGCTATTTTCTAAGGAAAAAGTCACCAAAAATTCTGAATTAAACATAAAATTATGTCTGAATAGTTCAGCCAGCAACCAATGGGGCTCTTAGGAGGAAAGCTGACTAGAGATGCAAAGGGAAGAAAACATAATAGTTTATGTGCACTCTCTTAAGCAGAGAGAAATGTTGTTGCCTATGCTTGCTTGCGATACAGCCACATTTCTGAAGTTTTACTGCAACCATAAAGAGAATGAAGGGCTCTTCTGTGTAACTTAATGGCATTTAGTAGCCAGAAGTCACAGACACACAATTCCTAAACTCCTTGGAAAATCCCAACCAACAGAACAGTGGCTGTAAATGCAGGCACACTGCTATCAAACCTCTAGTGCCCAGTGCCCTGCACAGATTTTGCCTGCCTGATCCAGCTGTGGTATGGATTTGCTATCCTTAACCACAGGCAGGCCTTTCCTGTCCAGGTAAGCGACTGCTATCACTTGTTTCACAGAGGTGTTCGAACGCTGCTTCCCTGCAGATAGCAGAATTTTTGAGAAAAGTCAAGTGGATGTGAATCTGAAATCTGTAATGAGAAAAAAACTGGTAATGCCCAGACCTGTCCTGCTTTTACCAGCTGGAGTACATTTATACTGTACCAGTTTAGGTAAGGTATCCTCTTCGTCAAACAGGAAAATGGCTTTGGGCAAAGCAACTCTCTTTTCCCGCTCCAGTCTCATTTGTAACTCATTAGGATAATGAAGTGGGGAAGCCCACAGAAAACCTGGAAATAGTCCCAATAAAATTCACCACAGCATTGCATGGGAGAAAATTCCCAAGTAAGAAAATACACTATAATTGGACCAAAAGCCTAAACATGCTATATCATTTTCATCAGAATTGGAAGGCAGAATCTCACTAGGGTAACAGGAACAGAAATGATCCTTTTCAAAGATAACTACACTAGCTAAAGTATGGGTAAGGCTACACGCTACACATAAAACATGGCACCTCATGCCTGCCTTGAAGTCAGGAAAATTCCTCTTAGGACTGAAATCTCAGCCTTTACCCTCCACAACACACCATGAGCCCTCTGAATTCATATCCAGAAATCAAACTGGGAAATCAGGAAAAAGTATCTGAAGCCCACTACTGGATACTCATGCTCAACTCGTGCATGTTAAAGTAGCCCCCCTTCCTGCGGGTGCAGACCTGCCTCATACATGTCACCACTGCTTGAAGTCTGAGCATTTTCCAGCTTGTCTTGTGAGTGAGGCTGGCTTGCAGTGCACTCCAGCTGGAGAAAAACCTGTGCTTTCATTTAGTGAAAAAATACCATGGCTGTGAAATTCACTTTTATGGCAGGAAAAAGAAAAAGAAGAGTCCTTTTGAAAGCTTCCATTACAAGATGTGAGTTAGAGCCCCCTGAGCTGGCACCAGCCTCCTAATTAATCAGTGTAAGGACTGTAGAAATCCTGGCAGAAGTCTCTGCCTGGCTTACCACAGGAGGTTTTGACCTGGAAATGGAAAAAAAACTGCATTTTGTGGTCCCCCTCCAGTCAGGTGAACTCAGAACCACTAAGCCTTCTTTAAAAGTCTATTTGTAAAAGTTGCACACAAACCATGTGCACACACACCCACCCTGTAGTTTCTGCCTCAAAACCACACAGACTAGTTTTCAGGGTAGTGCTTTGAGGCTGAATCCTGTAAAATCAAGCAAGGAATGAAAAGGAGAGGAAGAAAGAGGGATGGCTTGTAAAGAAAGCATCTTCTGAGCAGGAAATCAAGACTCCAGCCTGGGTGTGTTCTTTATCGGTCTCCTGTGTCCAGGCAGCTGCTGAAAAGCTTTCTGGAAGCAGCACAGCCTTACATCATATGCATGTAAAACTTTAATTTTGCATTTAAAAGCTTTCCTGAAACAGGCCATCTTTGTGTATATTGAAGTAATTTCTTTCAAATGGGATTTTTCTTCTGGATTTCCTATGTTATTTACAAATAGATAGATAGATAGATAGATAGATAGATAGATAGATAGATAGATAGATAGATAGATAAAGTTTGTTTTTCAAACCTGGCTCAAATGTTTTCTGTTTCAGAATAAAGCCACGCTAAGGCAACCACTTATATGTATCTTCCCATATAACTACTCTCTGAAATTCAATTTATTTCTGCCCTCATTTTTAATAACTCTTTAGACAACAGAAGTTTCTCATTTCAACTGTGCCTCACTTTAGAGCCGCATTATTACCTCCTGGCCATATGACTCGTTTGTTTTTAATATACTGCTGCTTTTCAACTGCATTTCTAGGCCCTGGGCTTTGGCAAAATTTGGCTGTGATTAGCAATGTGCTGTTCACTTGCCCTCCATGCTTGGATGCATCAAGCTCAGATACTCTTTTTCCACTCCTCTTGACCTCCATGCTTGGATGTATCAGTATTCTGTTTCCACTCCTCACTGTGGTTTTGGTTTGCTTTTTGATTGTTCGGGTTTGGGTTTTTTAAATGCATTTAGCAAGTTACCTATCTCTGCTCCAAATGATACAAGACTCTACAAACCCAGGAGGCAGTTGGTTTATTTTTCACCACAAGGAACGCTTTATCCTCTGAGATTATTAAAGCGTGGCGGCTGCCATGTGTTTAGCTAGTGTTTAGATGATGCAGTGTTCAGTCAGAAGATTTTACCAAGACAAACTGAAATCATATTGGCCCGTTCTCATAGCCTCTGGCACTTCTTGTGACTATCGGCAATGGCAATCCTTGCCACCTCCAACGTAATTTTACTGTTTTTTTCAAAGGCAGATCCATAGCACCAGACCCATAATTTCAGGGAGAAAAAGAATATTCAAAGGGAAGGGGCATGCAAACCTGGAGACTGGAACATGACTACCGCCAGGGGAAATCCAGATTGCCAAAATCAAAGTGGGTGCTTTGCTTAAGCCATAGGTTTTGGGGGGAGGCGCTGCTCCCTCTGGACCTTATCTCTATAGCACATGCTGGGGGAGTGCTGCTGCTGCTCATTTTGCTTCTTGGCTGAGCAGAGCTCAGTTTTCAATAAACCCATCTGACTTCAAATGACATCCAGTACAAACCTCTTTTTCCTCCTCTTTTTTCTCTCCCCTTTCTCCTTTGCCCATAAATCAAAGAAAGGATCAAATGGACAAAACAACAAAGTGGTAAAGTGCTCACTTCAGGGTTGTAGCCAATCTAATTAATTTTTCATTTAGGTCTGATGTATTAGAGGCCAATCAATCGAGGATTATGTTTACAGAGTTGTAGAAAGAGAGGAGACCTAGTCCCCATTTGTTGTCTGGGCTGTCCAAATTAGTCAGTTAAACGATCCTGGGGGAGATCATAAAGGATATGAATAGGTCCTTGTAAGCACCTTTCTTTTAATTACAGACCAAACAGTCAACACTTCCTGCAGTGCTTGACTTCCTGCCTGAAGGGCATAGCTGGCTTCTTGGAAGCCAGAAGGATGGTGGCCACCCACCTTTGGAACAGTGCAGAGTTTCTTCATCCCTGAGAGCATCAGAGGAGCCCAGCAGTCTCAGGATACATGCCCAGCAGGTCCAACCAGACTCAACAGGCTCCAGTCTCTCTTAATTCTTAGGGAGCAGAAAAAAGGAGTATAAAACCGCAATCAGACCTCATTTTCAGGGCCATCTGTGTTTCCAGAAGGGCACAAAAAAAGGTTTAGGGAAATAGTGTCAAATCTGGCTGTGCAGAATTTTTACTTTTGACTTTAAAAGCCCTTTTTTGAGGTGATTTAGCAGATCATACCCACATCAATCACATTTAGGCTTTGCTACTGCAGCTTCACTGATGGACTTTAAATTACAGCATCGACAGAGGATTCTAGGCTTACTCCCCCAAAAGTGCATGACTTCTGTGAGGTACCTGTTTTGTCATTTATAATTAGCTGGGCTACACAGACAGTAGATGGTTCTTACAATATTAATGGCTCGTAATAGCAAAGAGTCAATGCAATGACAACTAAGTTGATGGATGGCTTCAAATGATATGAGAAATACAGGAGGAAGACAAGGAAGAGAGTCACTTGGTCAGCCTGACATGACCTTTTGCTACAGTCATTTCACGTGGCAAGTTCTCAAGTACCTTTTCAGACCCAAGATGACCAGCACTGAAAAATCACCCTCTGATTTCTGTGTTCAAGAGTCAAATGGGGGGATGCAGGGCTTCTACTGGCTTAGGTGGTGCAATACAGCTCCTCTGCCCTGCGACGTGAGTGTTGAAATGCAGACCTAGTGCGTATGACATCCACTTTGCACAGCAGATGCCAGACACAATAACTAGACCTTTCTGTTGTAGTTCTTCAGGACAGAAGCAGTTTTGATCACTCCAAATATTTCAAACTCTTTATAACATTATGACTTTGAAATTTCAGCAATTTACTGCATTAAAATCGCAAATTAGTGAAAAGTTCAGTATGGTAATACAGCAGTGCCTCAAAATACCTTTCTCTTCACCTGCTACAGCAATGTACCTGCTTGCTATGCAATCTGCTTCCATTTTTGCAAGTTCACAGAAGACTATAATTTCATGTATGAGATATGTTTGGTATCTCAGGGAACTGAGGGCATAAGGAGCAATAAATAACAAAGAAACAGAGAGGGGATTGGGCCTTTCTTTTGTATACAATGAATTTCTATATTGAGAACAGAATTTGAGAGTTCTCTGATTTGACATCTATTACAAGCTCACTGATTAGCCAGATTAAAAACACAAAAAGCAAAGGGTGGCAATAGTCCCAGACAGCTGCATCCCCTTGCCCCAAAACATGCATTGATCTATCTCAAATACACTGGCACAGAGTGCCATCATGACAGCCATTCTGTCCCAGCCTTGTCCCCTGTGTCTTTTTTGCAAGGGAGAGTTTAATCTGAACCAGTTCAAGTTGACTCAGAGCAGCTTTCAGGGAGATAAGTCCTGGCTTAAGAGGGACTAAAACTCTTACACAAACACCTGGGTGCCTAATTGCTCTAAGGGGAAAATAAGGAAACTGGTGAAATTTTCTCAAATGGTTATTTTTATTGTATCCAAATCAACTTTTCCAGCAAGATGACTGTACTATAAACACCGAAGTCAAGCTGCCTTGAAAATCCAAAGCCTACAGACACACCAAAACCATACAATTCTCAACACTGGAGCTAACAAATCCAGCCTTATACCAGAAAAATCATTTCAGTACATCTGTACTCACATACTACAGAACTACTGCGTTAGGTGAAGGTACAGTAAACATATTAACTGGTCCCAGCTCTTGGGGCCAAATAGTATTTGTGCCCCAAAACTGGACCTCGTGTGACATAAGAGAGGTTGCTAGTAGACTATTATCAGTAACTAGGCTATCACAATACATACTTAAAGCGTCTATTGCTTTAATGTGAATATTACAAACTAGAGATGTATGAATCTCTTGTACCATATTTCTGCACACTGCAGGAGACCTAGCCTCATAAATCACACCCAGCGATCTCCTGAGGTGTTTAAGCAAGCAAATTGAAGAGCAGCATCTTTTCCTTACCTCCTAGGCACTACCCACCAGCAAAAGCCCTTCTGTAGTTAGCTTTCCTTGGTAGCCTGTGCCAGGAAATGAGTCGGGTAATTTGAGCCCACTCTAGGGGCTGTCATGAACCGTGGTGTGGATTTCCTCCACTAAAAGTATGTGATGAACCTGATCTATGGGCACGAATAATGGCTCTGTGGCAGATGGGGACGTCTTTGGGGCTTACGCAGGTGCATCCGCACAGGCATTTGTCTGGCAAGGATAAAATGTGAATCCACAGTTCCTCTGAGCAAGGTGGCAGCTGCACAGAATAACGCCAGTGGATAGCAGTAACACAATGCTGTGTGGTTTGGTATCTTCCATAACAGGATTCAAGATAAGATGGGTGCCTATCAGTCCCCAAAGCCATAATAGAAATCCCTATGGGGTCTAATGAGCAATCCTCTTTCAGTCACATTAGAGTTGTAATGTTGTATATGGATTTAGCCTTTTAATTACCAGTTGGGAATAAAGCTTTAATCCAGTGCTCATGTTCCTCAAAAGAAACTGCTTTTGAAGTGACAGAAATCCAAACTGTTGGTCTGAGAAAGTTACTTTAAACCTTGAGCATTTATACTACATTTTTTCAACAAGGAAAAAAAAAAAAAAGGGAAAAAAGAAAGATTAAAATAAAGCACTTTAAAAAATAACAAGACAGCAGAGTATTAACTCTTTCCCATTTGTGAAGCTATTGATCAGAAATGGTAAAGTGCCAGTAAAAAGTCAATCCATTCCTTCCTGGCAAAAGCTGTCTGCAGCATCTTGAAAAACAGTGAATTCTTATCTTTGCACTTGGGACCATACAGGATGGGAACTAAATGCAGTTGTCAAGCTAAGTGCTTCATTCTGCTTGCTTTACTCAGTCCCCCATGCACCCTCTCTTCTGGAAGAACAGTTGGGTATTTCCCACCAAATCCATCCAACAACTACCTAGATAATTTCCTGCCTTGCTGTCGAGGAACATTAGGGCAACAGAGGCAGATCTTGCCTATATTCAATTCTTATTTACTAGACCCTGAAGTAATTAGCTGCACAAAACACAGGAGCATGTAATCTTCTGACCCAAAGCAAGATTTTCTGCCTCACCTCCTTGAAATTCTTTTTAAGGGCTGGCCTGCACCTGCAGCTCATCCAGACTCTTGTTCCTGGAGTGCCAAGAAGAAGTGCCCGGGCAGGTAAACATAATCAGGGATGGTGCTCAAACATCAGGTGGTGTTCCAAGAAGCCTGAAGAACGGGCTAAATGGTGTGACAGTTGTCATGCAAAAGATGACAAGAAGCTGCTAGAGGTGGACCCTGAAGAAGATGAGTTTGAACCTATGGAGGCTGACTGACCTCCAACATATGTGTCAGGGCACACAAGGGCCGTATTAGCACAGCAGGCCTGCGCATGTCCTCAGACATCAATAAAAGAATAGTGGAGTTTCAAGTGTTGCTTGAATCATTCTTCCCAATCCTACACTGTCCCCATCCCTAGCCCGGGAGCCTCTGGAAGTGGTTAGTCTTCTGCACAAGCACTGTCTGTCAGTCCTGAGGGGAGGAGAGGGTCTGGCTTTCCTGGGACTATTGCATGGGAATGAGAGCACGAGCCTGGCTGAGGGCCACCAAGGCCATTGGGGACCTGGAGGTAGGTTTTATGCAGTCTGAGGCCAAGAAGCCTCATGGGGAGTTGCTGCCTTCAGCTACCAAATGAGTGGCTGAAGATGGACTCAGATCCCCTCACCACCCCACAATATGCACAAGAATAACTCCAGCTCAAAGAAGCTACGTAGGAATCAAAGACAAAAAGGAGAAAAGGGCACAATGAGCTCTCTCCACTATATATTCATGGCTGCAAGCCCCAAAAGCACCCCCACCTCCAGCATACGCAGCCTTCCCAAGCTCCTTAACTGACAAATACAGAATTAGCACTAAAGCTGCAATGAGACAGGCATACAATTCTTGATGATTTTTAAAATTCAGTTGTATAATCATCAGCTTTGGGCCCTCCAAGGAACAGGGCGGGGGGGAAGAAAGGGGAGAGCCTTGCTTTGAGAAACATCCTTTACTCTTGGTCCATATCTGAAAGCCACCCCTTGCAACTATGAGGCCCAGGAACGTGTTGTTCTTGAGAATAAGCAAACATTGAAGGCTCATTTCTGAGAAATCGCCATTTTTCATGCTGGCCACATCAGCACGTCAAGCAGGCCATGTGCATCTGGGAGGACAGCTGATTGACATTTCTGACAGAAGACCTTATGCAGCTCCCCAGACTTGGCACATCAGAATTCTTCAGTTACGCAAAACCTCATTTCTCGTAACAGCATCTGACACCAGACAAAGCTAAATTGGTTCTGTACACATTTTCTTACCTCTCTTTCATCATGACTGTTCAATCTGTATGAAATCAGAACAGGAAGGAAGAAATGCCATGGAGATGAAAAGAAGAAGGAAACCCATTCCACAGTATGATAACCCACTTCAGTATTCAATACAGAAAAGAAATTGCTACCCACCAAGAGCAGATGTTCCTTACAGTTCATAAGCACCCATCAAACGCTAAGTCCCTGGTCATACATTCACTTCCCTACAGCTTTGATCTCTAATGTTACCCATGTGAGTAATCTCAGTTACTTATAACACAACTTATAAACATGCACCTGTTGTTATTCGAATCAGAGCAGCATATACAGATTCCAGGCAGACTCTGGGGCTCAGCTCTCCTAACGTACATATAAGACACTTGCACGCACACAGAAAAAGAGCCTGACTTCCGAGAGCTGTAAGCTACAGGTTTTTTCCTTCAGTTCCCATAGCAAAATGGACTTCATCTCATATGTCACAGGCTCACCCACCCTAAACAGGTTCTGAGGACCTCATCTCCAATGTTACGTGAAGTAGTCAAGTAAACTGACAGGCCTTAAAAATACCTTTGAGACCCTGAATATGATTTCCCAAGGAACCTAGTTCACACACATCCTACTGTGAATCTGGCTGTGGCAGATATCACTTTTTGGTTTTAAACTACTAATTACTAGTTACTTACAATCAGTAGTTACAAACTACTAATTACTAGTTATTGCTAATTACTAATGCCTATTTGAAAACAAATCTTGATTTCAATTAAACTGGGTATCACATAGCAGATCAGTGTACTAGTCACTGTGTGCTTCGTGACTGAATGAGTATTCATTTAATAAGGCAACAAAATAGCTGAGTTTTTGCAACTGCTTAGCAGTAGCGCTACCCCTGTGTCATGGTTTAAACCCAGCCACACAGCCTGTCCACTCACTCTCCCCCCATCTTGCCCTCCCCCTGCTCCCGGAGGGATGAAGAGGAGAATCGAAAAGAATGCAACTCCCACGGGTTGAGATAAGAACAGCCCAGTTCTTATTACTAAGGTATAACACAAATCACTACTGCTACCACCAATGATAATAATGATAAGGGAAATAACAAGGGAAGAGAATACAACACCTCACCACCAGCTGACCCAAAACTCGCCCCACCCCACCTGACCGAGTACCAACCGATACCTCATCCAACCCTGTAGTGCACTCGCCCTTCTGGGTAACTCTCGGTTACATCCTGGGCATGATGTGCTGTGGTATGGAATACCTCTTTGGTCAGTTTGGGTCAGGCATCCTGTCTCTGCTTCCTCCCAGCTCTCCCTCCTCCCTGGTAGAGCATGAGACTCACAAAGTCCTTGGTCAGACTAAAACATTTGTGTTATCAGCTCTGTTCCCAGGCCAAAAGTCAAAACACAGCGCTGCACCAGCTACTAAGAAGGAGAAAAATGACTGCTACTGCTGAACCCAGGACAGTATCCACCCCTTATTCCATACCATTCACGTCATGCTCAGATCCCACATTTTCAATATACCATCACTCTTATCTCAGTGCACTCTTATCTTAGTGCATGGACCAGTCCCTATAAAGCTGCTGAGTCCATCTGATCCGTGATGTCAGGCTCCATCTCTTGTAACAGTCTCTCAGAGCAGGAGAGGCTGTGTGCAGTGTTCACACTTGTGAATAACCTGGGCAATAGTGTTCATTGCTAAGTCCACCCCTCGATCATGAGTCCATCTCTATGTTGCATCTATGCCCTGATGGCCTGAAGTGTCGTGGGCCCACCGGGCCAAAAATTGTTCACCCTCCCCTTCAGCAGTTTCTGCAGCTTGTTGCTGGGGACTCCATACTGCTGCCTTCCATCTCTGACTCTTCCAAAGCACTGGAGGGGCCCAGTGGACCAGATACTCGCTCATACTGTCCCACACACCCTGCCACTCATGGCTGCCCAACCTTGGGGAAAATCTCATGCTCCTCCTATATTGTCATCTAACTCTGGACAAGACCCAAACCCGACTCTGCTTAACTTTTGAGATCAGACAAAATGGCCGTGGGTAGAACACACTGTGTGTGTGTGCCAACACGCTGATCCCCATCACAGTCAGCAGGCAGGTCCCAAGGGTACCCAGAGGCCATTCAAACCCTTCAGAACTCTCCAATGACGCTGCTGTACTTGTCCCTGGGGCTGGTGCAGCTGCTGTGCTTGCCGGCTCTCCCACCACCAGCTTCTCTCTTCCTGGGTGCAGCTCTTCCTGCTCTGCCTTGCTGGGAAATGCTGACTGGGCTCCTGCATCCTCCTGCGGCTCGGCGGGCGGCTGCCGGGGGATGCTCTCGGCCGCCGCGGGGCTGGGCTCGGCCGCAGGGCTCGGCTCCTCCGCGGGGCTCGGCTCCTCGGCCGCCCCCTCCCGCTGCTCAGCAGTCGCCTTCCTCCCGGCCTCGGGCCCCGCTCCCGCCGCCGCCTGGTCCCCGGGGCCGCTCTCCCGGGCCGCTTCGGCCGCCGCCGGGTCCCGGGGCCGCTCCCCCTCTGCTCCCCGCAGCGTCACGAAGACGGAGGCGAGGACAAGGGCCAGGGCGGTGAAGAGCTGCGGGACGGCCGGGTACAAGTCCACGGCCACGTCCATCTCTCCCTGCTGCCGGAGCCCAACCGTATTACAAGCCATTGCCATAAAGTACAGTGAAACAAGAACCTTAGCCCCAGCCCCACGCTTGATGAACACTAACACAGCAAATACCAGCTCTAAGTAATGTACAGCATTCTGAAACTGTGAGAGCAAGAGGAACAACTTTGAGAGCCAATAAATCAGCACTGTGGCGAGTGACTATTAATCCAGTCAGATCTGTCGTTATCTCAACCCTTCGTGCCCCACGTTGGGCCCCAAAAAGAACTGTCATGGCTTAAACCCAGCCACACAGTCTCTCTCTCACTCCCCCCCTTCTTGCCCTCCCCCTACTCCCGGAGGGATGAAGAGGAGAATCGAAAAGAATGCAACTCCCACGGGCTGAGATAAGAACAGCCCAGTAACTAAGGCATAACACAAACCACTACTGCTACCACCATTGATAATAATGATAAGGGAAATAACAAGAGGAAAGAATACAACACCTCACCACCAGCCGACCCAAAACTCGCCCCACCCCACGCGACCAAGCACCAACCGATACCTCATCCAACCCTGTAGTGCACTCGCCCTTCTGGGTAACTCTCGGTTACGTCCTGGGCATGATGTGCTGCGGTATGGAATACCCCTTTGGTCAGTTTGGGTCAGGTGTCCTGTCTCTGCTTCCTCCCAGCTCTCCCTCCTCCCTGGTAGATCATGAGACTCACAAAGTCCTTGGTCAGACCAAAACATTTGTGTTATCAGCACTGTTCCCAGGCCAAAAGTCAAAACACAGCGCTGCACCAGCTACTAAGAAGGAGAAAAATGACTGCTACTGCTGAACTGGTCTTGTTTAACATCTTCATTGATGACATGGACAGTGGGATTGAGTGCACCCTCAGCAAGTTTGCTGATGACACCAAGCTGTGTGGTCTGGTTGATATGCTGGAGGGAAGGAGTGCCATCCAGAGGGACCTTGACACACTTGTGAGGTGAGCTGATACGAACTTTATGAAGTTCAACCACAACAAGTGCAAGGTCCTACACCTGGGTTGGAGCAATCCCAGGCACAGCTACAGACTGGGCAAAGAAGAGATTCAGAGCGGCCCTGCGGAGAAGGACTTGGGGGTGCTGGTCGATGAGAAAATGAACATGAGCCGGCTTCAGTGTGCGCTCACAGCCCAGAAAGCCAACCGTATCCTGGGCTGCATCAAAAGGAGCATGACCAGCAGGTCGAAGGAGGTGATCCTGCCCCTCTACTCTGCTCTTGTGAGACCTCACCTGGAGTATTGTGTGCAGTTCTGGTGTCCTCAACATAAAAAGGACATGGAACTGTTGGAACAAGTCCAGAGGAGGGCCACGAGGATGCCCAGGGGACTGGAGCACCTCCCGTATGAAGACAGGCTGAGGAAGTTGGGGCTGTTCAGCCTGGAGAAGAGAAGGCTGCGTGGAGACCTCATAGCAGCCTTCCAGTATCTGAAGGGGGCCTATAGGGATGCTGGGGAGGGACTCTTCGTCAGGGACTGTAGCAACAGGACAAGGGGTAACGGGTTCAAACTTAAACAGGGGAAGTTTAGATTGGATATAAGGAGCAAATTCTTTCCTGTTAGGGTGGTGAGGCACTGGAATGGGTTGCCCATGGGGGTTGTGAGTGCTCCATCCCTGGCAGTGTTCAGGGCCAGGTTGGATGAAGCCTTGGGTGGGATGGTTTAGTGTGAGGTGTCCCTGCCCATGGCAGGGGGGTTGGAACTGGATGATCTTGAGGTCCTTTCCAACCCTAGCTATTCTGTGATTCTATGATTCTATTCTAACCCAGGACACCCTGGCAAGACCAAAGGACTGAAAATGCAGCAGCTCCTAATATCTGGTCTGTGTCTAAATGAGAGCTGAGCTCCAAGATGGCCAGACCCTGTTATTTATCTTGAATTGTGAGCCAGATAATACGAAGAAAGCTGAACTCCATTAAGCTAAACACATGTATTCCATAGACTTGTGCTTTATACATTTTTTTCTATAGCAGAAGAAGCCTCTCCTATTACTAATACAGTTTCCAAAGCCAGCTTTTAAGGAATGAGAATTTGGACAAAGAAAGCACGTTTCAAGCAGTACACCATATGCAACCTGTCATCAGAAGTGATGGATTAACCAGGACATGAATTTCTTTGACAGCATAGCTTGAAGGACTTGGTGAGCCCAAGTTCTTTCCCCCTCAATCATGATGGCCTTCATGAGAGATTTCTTGTTTGTCCCCTCAGCCACATTTACAACATGCCTTGAAAACTCCACTGCAACTCCCGTGCACCCAATGAATTGCTGTTGTCTTCCCAGTCCAAAATCCATCCACTCCCAACGGCCAAACTGGTTGTGCCACCCAACTAAATGAACCGGATTGTTCATAGAAGTTTGGTGGTAGCAATACAACACTTTTCTGTTCTTAAAGGATATGGTAGAAGGACTGTCATTTGTAAGGCTGTACTTCTAGTTACATCCCATGTTGGAAAGCTTTCCTGCTGCTGGACAGCAAAAAAGTTTAAGACATAATTAGCCGTCTGAGGCCATCCATTATTTTAATGAGTCTGCTGAAGAGCACTCTTCCCTGATAAAAGGCATATGGAAGGCAGTAGTCCTCATTATCTCCCAAAGAGAAGCAAACTGCAAAAGGGGGAAAAGAAAAAACCCTTGTACAAAAACCAGAGAGAAGATGTAGACTGCCTCTGATGTCACATTTTAATCCAGCAAAGGCAGAGGCACTGGTAATGTTGCCGTTTTCCCAGCAATGACAGATGGTGGAGACTCCTCTCACTGCAATGTTAGAGATGGCATACTCTCTGAAGCTACAGACTTTCACGATCTCCATCCATTTGCAAAAGTCATCTTCAGAGAAGAGAAAGTTAGAACAATGAGCACACAGGCTCACTGTCAGCAGCAGAATTAATTGCCTTTAGTAAGACTGACTCCCTCCTCTTTGCTCTTGCTCTGCGTCAAAGACACACATCAAGCTTTCTCCTCTGAAAGAACTTTTGCAAAGAGATGAGGGAATTGCTCTTAGCTAGGTCAGAAGAAGCAGCAGGTCTTTAGGGAAAAGGGGCCTAAAGCACTCAAGCACAATGCAGGGTACAACAGCATCACTCACCACACCCAACTGCTTAGCAAGGCTCTTGCTGAGCATCTGCCACCCAAAAAGCAGGGTAGGCAAAGCTCTGCCAAAAGATAACAGAAGTGCTGGCTGTAACTTCAGATCTCCTGTACAGAAGAGGAGGAGATATGGCAGGCTGTGAGAAACATACTTGGGAAGATACAGAATGGAGGGAGTTGAGGGAGGAAAAACAGAGATGTATGCACACAGAAGCATGAACAGATTCAAAGAGCTACAAGAATACAGCACAGGGGATCTGGAGTTACATAGGCACCAGGAATCTGTGAACATGCAACATTTAAACAAGTGGACTCTGTGTGGACTTCTGAAGTTTAACACCTCTAACCTTAGAACACCCTCGGGCATCTGGCCAGAGGATTAGCGAGATTACTGAGCTACACAAAACTCAGCAGCAACACATACACATGCAGCAGAACTAGTCTGTTTGTAACCAACATAAATATAGGCCATCCTCTGCATATAACCCATGATGGTAGAATACCTTCAACAGCACTCCAAGGTGGTCTTAAATGCTCTGGCAGCCAAGAAGGGTCTCTCAGTCTTGCCTAGTGAGCTCCCAAATGTTGTATGCTGCATCCTAAACAAAGCAGCTGGGAAGAAGCCCAGGGGTAAGGGCTGAAGAAGGCCCTTGAGTTGGTTGCAGCTGCAATGAAAGAAATTAATAAGCCAAAATTAATAAGCTCATATGCCTGTTTTGTTTGCAGCAGATCTGCAGCGGGACTCAACCCAAGAGAGTCTTCCAAATGGCTGCCAGTGTGCCCACAGTAATTGTGCCAGACTGATTACTGGCTTGAAAGGTTACCTAAGCAAGAGTAGTTCTGACTGGGAGCACAAAAAGAACATGTTACAGAGGTCATAGAAGCACTAAACCTATTATCTCACTATGTAATAAACATCGTCCAAAGCAAAGAGATTATAATGCATAAGAAGAGCAGAAAATCCTGATGTGCCAAGTTATTTTCAGCTAATCTGCATTAATATGGTAAACCAGCACATTAGCACATAGGATTAAAGAGGAACCCCAAAGCCAGGCAGTTTGAAATGTTTTGTTTCGAGAGCAAAGATGATTGTTTCCAGCATCAGAACAACAAACACTGCACTCCTACATCTCAGGCAACAAATCATCTAAAATAGCTCTGATACTCTTCTCAGTTGCATGTTGACTAAAGCAGGATAAGCACAGAAAATAACGATATGAACCATCAAGACAAAGACAAATGCAAATAAACTCCTCTACAGCCCCAGCCTCTCTTGTTTAGTCCAAAAGCTCCCATGCTGTCAGCACATCTTGCTTGATGCCCTGCCCCTAGCCATGCCTTTCCCTAGCACATTTTGGCAGCCAAACCACTGGGAAAATACAGGGAAGAGACACAGTGAAGCTGGATTAGGAATCAGCAAGGTAGTTTATCCTGTTTCCACTCTTAAACCACAGGAGTCAGGTATTGAAGTGCCAGAGCACTGCAGAGGGCCCTTTCCTCAGCTTGCAAGCTATGCACAAAGGTACCAAAGTATAGCAGAAAGCATCCAAAGACCTCCTACTGCTGACATCTACCCAATGATACAGTACCTCCAGCAGCAACCTCAAGCAAGAATAGGCAAGTGAACAGCCAATAATACCCTAGGTTAGTGACCATGGATCTAACCTTTCCTCCTGCAATTCCCACATGAAGTTTTGGTTCTGTAAAGAAAAAAACAAGTACTACAATATTTGTTATGCAAACAAGATTAACAGAATATGACAGGTCTGATGAGAATGGTCTGGCTGCATGAAGCTAGGAAAATTTACCTAATTAATTTACAGCTTCAGCATTCAAGTGTGCTATTTTGATTTGACTCCCATTAGGCATTTAGACAGCTTGGCAACATCAGTATCTGTTCATCCATCTTCCCTAAGTGTATGAAGAACTGAAACTATTCTTGCTATAAACATAGAAAACAATCCTATCACAGACAATTTTACACTCACACCCTAACGATTGCAGCCTGAGCTTATGAACCAGCTCTGGGCTTTATAATCACTGTTTGGATTCATCTGTTAATGGTTAGAGTTTGTACTCCTGGAAGCATAGATCCCTTTCTGCTCTTTAGGACTCACCTGCTTCTATGTAAGCTTACAATATTCATTTTTTATGTTGCCTCAAGGGGATGTGCATGATGTCAAGAAGTCTGCTCTTTGATGGTTATTCAATAGGCACTCAGGTCAATAGCCAATATATTATTTCATTCAGCCTCGTATACAAAGGAAATACCATTTATACTACGCATATATTAAGCAGATGTTCCTTTTAATTAATCAAGATATACAGCCTGGCCATAGCTCCTATTCCACATGTGACAATAAATAACTGGTGAAACTGTAAGCTGGAAGGGAGTTCTGATACAGATGAGGACCACTTCAATGCTCCCGAATCACATGCTAAATAAAATCTAAAAGTGAAGACACATGCAAAATTGCAATGTAAAGTCTCCCGAGTCTTCAAAAATCACTTGTGGAGTTTTCATTCCAGTAAGCAAATGAAGTGCTACTGATTGGGCTGGTTTGAGTTTTGTTTTCTTAGTGGGACTGCGTCAAACTTTTCTTCCTCAAAAGGAATGCTGAAGCTGTTCAAAACATCTGGGAGGATTTTATTATTAGAATAGTCCTGTGGCAGGAGCACATGAAATAAATCAATTGCTTTGTGTCCCCCCCCCCCGCCCCCACTTCTTTTGACCCCTTTGTACAGCACAGTCTGGAATAGCAAAAAGGATCACCAGCAGATAGACAGAAACTAAAATGGGTTTCTCCCACTAAAAGAAAAAAAAAAAAAGAAAAAGAACAGAAGAAAACAGTAAAAACTCCTTCAAGGCTCAATGTGGCATAAGGCATGACCCTCTGAGAAGGTAAATGGATAGACAGGTACAGCTGGCATTCACCATGTGGGAAAAATCTCATTCGCCTCAATTAGGTGGGATGTCAGGGCCATGCAGAGTTTTTGATGCTATTTTTCTTTGCTGAAATAAATGTGTTTGTCTACAGGGAGATGCAAGAAAGGGGAACAAGGAGATCTCTGAATGCAGCCTTTGTGGCATTCTGCCTAATGATTCACCTGTCTATTAGTCACCCAATTTCACAGTTCATAAACTTTAAAGGTTTCAGTTATGAAAAGGTCCAGTGGTCCTGGGATAAGAAAGCACTCGTCTTCCGTAAAGAACAAGAAAATGGGTTTATGTGATGCTGCTCTAAGCTGGTTTTAATTTTCAAATACACGTATGTGTGAGAAGAGAGGAAACCTGTTAAAGAAACCCCATCAGCCCAAACACTGCCATCCAAAACGGAGAGATGCCTGCCTGTGTCAGCTTGCATGCTAAGGGACCAATTGTGTCCATTTTTATACACTTTCATGCCAAAGTTGTCTTTTCTGACAAATAAGAGCTATATAGCTGCAGTCTGAGCACCAGACCCAATGCAAAGCTGGATATTTGTGTCACCACTCCCACTGCTATTGAAGTTATTCCTTCACTGGAAAATTACTAAGTCTGTCTTCATACTGTTTATGGTCATAGTTACAGGATTTGAGCTGCACATTTACAAGCTCTGTTGCAAGAACAATGCAAAATTAAATCCTAACATTTTTAAAGACATTGGTCGCATGTCACAGATGAGGTGCCCATAGCATGAGGCTTTCTATACCCAGAGAACATAAAAACAGCCACAATAGGAACTCATCAAGTTTACTACTGCAGTTTCTCAGGAGGATTCCTGCTCTTCTGTAGTCATTGCTTTATGCAAGCAACGACTTAAATAGGAAGAGTTAAAAGAAATTTTATTCCAGAAATGCTTTTTAAACCCTGCTAACAGTTCACAGATAATTTCCCTGGGAACATGAACAAAATTACTTTGAGAATGCAAAAATCGGCTGGCAAATGCCAATGGCACAGTAATGGATACCTGCTGGAATTTGCACTATAGCCAGAAATTCATTTGCCATCACCCCTCAAGCAAAAGCCTGAATAAGCAGATGGATTACTGAGGTAAAGGTCAACATCTGTGTTCTGCTTTGGGACAAACAGGCATAAAAATGAATGCCCAGATGTCCCCAAACATTTTAGGTATATTCCTACCTTCAGTCTCATATCAGCTGCCATGACTAGGGCTAGCAGATACCTGCTCTTGGTTTGCCACCGGTCAAAATGTGGATGGGTGCCAAAAGGCACCAGAGGATCTTTACCTCACAAAGGGGGAGCAGTCAGAGATTCTGCTCTGTAAAAGGCAGAGAAAGGCAGGGAGCGTTAAAACCTGTGATGGTAAGGCATAGGCCCAGCTGGAAAGAAAGAATTTGGAGTCTGAAGGAAATCACTTGTACTGAGGATCACAAAAAAGAAGCTGTGCAAAAAAAGAGATGAGAATTATCTCTTGAATTTATCAGAATAGCAGAGGTCTGAAGTATTTAAGAAAACAAGCGAGGGCATAGCTCAATTTCCAGCATTGTCTTGCCTGCTGACCAGGAACTCATGCCTGGAGTATTTTTCCAATACTTGAAAGCACGAGAGTAGGAATATAATAGAAATATATTTCAAAAGGATAGCTGGTGCACTGTTGGCATTTGGTCCCCAGACCTGGGGCCTTCAAAAGAGACTGCTCAGGTTCAGGAATATGCCAGAAACCAGAGTCCTTCATGGATGAACCATGTATAGCCCCATGAGCAAATGGTGATCCACAGATTGTCAGGCTTTTTGATTCCAATTCTTTGAGGTATTGCAGTGACATTTTAGAGATGCAAGGCCACCACTTGGAAGGGAGGGTGAAATGAGATTTCTTCTTCCTTTGGTAATGAATGATGAATATGCTTTGCTGACTACTGCTCAGGAAAAGAATAATTGCCATTTAAAGGCTTAGTCAAAATGTAGGCTTCAAAACAACCAGCCTGATTTTAAAAACAGCCAACCATTTAGCATGACAGACAAGTCCCATTTTTCTAAATTAAGCATGTTAGGTTGGATTCATAAAGCACTATTTTGACTTTTGAGAAACATTGGAAATCTGATGGGGGCTATATTTCCAGTCCACCAATAGCTGCTGAGTTCTAATCATCTTCATAGATGGGCTAAGTCATTTAGCACTGCAATGGAAAACAAATCTTTTCCAAGTTGAGCCCTCAAAGGTTAAAGGAGATGCAACATTTCAGAAATGTCGCAAACGATTTCTTGAAAACACATGCAAAAATATCAGAATAGATGCCATTTCCGAGAAGAAAATAAACTGCAGGAAAGAATGCAAATTGACAAGTGTCATTATTCTTTCCTTGACCAGTCCTTGGTATCTCTCAATTGTCCTACTTTATTTTTTTTAAAGGGAGGTTGCCATAGTGATATTACAGAACCTGCAAAACTGTCCCAGCTATTCATCATCAGAGAGTAAAATATATTATGAAATGGGTTTTAATATATTATAAATTATACATACTGCAATACCAAATTCTATTATAAAACAGGCTTTAAATAACATATTGTGGAGCTAGAGTAGCTGTCCGACGGTTCAGGTGGAAGATTGCTTTGTATTACAAAGTCTGATTTTTCAGTCTTGCTAATGGCCCCGAGAAGGAGTCATCCACTATGAAATTTTATCTACAGGCTTTTATTCATTGCCTCGATACTTCTGAGCAGCTGGGACTGGAGGGAGATATGGGGTTAGATTCAATGCCTTTGCCTGGGCACCCAGTGTCATTCAAGATGCTGTAGCAGAGCTGAGGCTTTCATGTGAGGACAACAGAGGCAACAAAGGTGCTATGGGAGAACTTGGCTTTCATGGACAGCAGGCAGAGGCCAGAAGTGTTGCCCCAGGGCATATTTAACATCATTAGATGCCTATTTTAGACCAAATTGAGCCAAGGAAATGTATTTTACTTTACTCCAGGGAAAGTGAGGTTAGAAAGAAAACAACAAGATTCACTTTTAAAAAGTGTCTTGCCATAGCATCTTTTCCCTGTGTTTAGGAGGGCAATGGGGAGCCACACAGGGGAAGAATCATGAATTTCCCACCTGAATTCTTCCTTTCATCCCATATAGCAGCACACTTAGTAACTACAAAGTCAGTTTTAATTTCTCTGGGCTAGAGAGAGCCTTTTGGATCTAAAGCCTGATAAGGAAGGTCTCTTCAGTTCTAGGTTCAAGCCACAAACCACCCAATCCTAAAGTACTGGAACACCTCTCTATGCACTAAAAGCAGGAGCCTGCTGCATTGCCTTGGAGACAGCTGGTGTTGCACCCCAGTGCTACAGTCTGTTGGGACTATTAATTCTTCCAAGGTAATTTTATTCCTACAAGGCATAAAAGAAAAGCAAAGAGGTATACTAGGGAAAAAAACTCCCCTAAGTCCTCAGAGGGACTGTGGTCACCGGTGTAGAGATGCTTGCAGCAGCAACAAGAGTTGCACACTGGTGATAAATGGCTTGCTGAGCATAATTTGCACACAGTTTGCACACTGAGGCACATAGGATGAAAAGCACACACCGGCTGCAAAGCAGACATTGCTGCCTTACAGACACAGGCTGTGAGTTCTGGCAGAGGCAACTCCTGTTGCCCTTTAGAGCAAGGTTCTAAAGCCAGCACCTCAACACTACCACAGTGCAAGTAATCCAATAAACAAAACAAATAGTTTCCTTTGCTGAGCACTAACTTTGAAGTGCCTAGCCAATTTTATACCCGCTTTACATTAATATTTTGAGCTTAAAAGTCACTGCTTGCAAGATTGGGTTGCTGAAGTACAAACACTTGCATGATCCCAGGAAAAGCTAACAGGGACTCAAGTGTCTTATCAGTTCCGCACCAGCTCCAAGGTGTTTTTATTAACAGACAACTCTTCTGGGTGCTCCTTAGCAGCTGGATGACTAGTGGCCTGCCTAACACATATTTAAGTGCCTCATACTGGGGGATTTATGCTGTTCTTCAGCATGCTGTGTCAAATACAGTTTTCCTGACTGCACTTCAGGACTGTGGCTTTGAAGCCAGCAAGCAATAAGGACAAGAACCTAAATGGACCATGTCTCTTAGCAAGCATGTCACAATCATGACTATTATTATCTGTCACCCTGAGACATCAAGTACTGTGGGCTTCACTAGAGCCAAGTGTGACTTCTTTTCTCCACAGGAATTCAATGTCTTACATATAGAGGGCTCACATTACTCTAGAATTACACCAGAGCTCTGCGTAAATCTCTGTGGCATTTACTGTTTTTCCAAGCAGCAGACGTGGTGCTTTCCCCCCTCCTCCAACTTGCTAGTGGAGCAATGCATTTCATTAATCAGGCTTTTATTCATGCCAACTCAAAAGGTCAGAACCAGTAGCCTGAAATAGTTTCCCCATTTTAACAATGAGGTTTTCCTGCTGATGAGCATCAAGCAGAGCTGAAACCTCAAAAAATAAACATTATGCTTATAGGTCCCTTAAGAGTGGTAAATTCTCCATCTATCTTGCAGCTGTCAAGCAGGAGAATTGTGCACAGTCCTCCGCTTGCTGCTACAGATACACCAATTCAGACCTAAGCTTTGACAGCTTTGTCCTTAGTTTTAATTACATACCTCGTGCACATGATACACAAGAGCCCTGACATTGTTTGGGCTTATCCTAAGTCTCTTCAAGAATATGCATTTTTCTTGTGTGATCTGTAGGTTGTTTATGTCTGTATCAGAAACCTACCCTAAATAAACTATCAGCCTGAGGCTTTTATGCTCTTACACCATTCAAGGGTTCAAACAGACAACACCTTCCCATTCAGAAGATCACAACAGAGCCAAGAGAGTAAATCTGCTTTGCTTTCTTGCCCTGTCTCAGAAGAAAAACTCATGCTTGCTTAGACTAAGTGGCATTGCAGCATTTGTTGCTTGAAGAGATGTAAATAAAGATACAGACTTTATAGGAAGCTTAGTCTGCTTCTGGATAGACAAAACACCAAAAGATTTCTCCCTAAACTGCAACACAGTTTAGCCTATTATGATCTTGTCATTCTGACCCTCTGTTTGTACTACCTTCACCAGCATTACTGGGATCCTTGGTCTGCAAGTGGCATCTGTTCAAAGTAACAAAAATTGTTGCTTCTGGTTGATGCCCAATTAAAAAGCAAATTCCTAAGTCATAAAGGAACTAGGAATTACAGCATCCTCGAATACAAATGCCAACTCAGAGGCATTCAAAAACTCAGGGGCACCTATGATAAGGATCAGGCTTCTCTTTGGTGTGCCGAGTCAGGCATCCAAAAAACATGAGTTAACATAGAAAATTCAGGCTTGTTTTTAGCAGTGCTGTCCAATGCAGGGATAAATTGAGCCATAATTATTCCCCTGATTCTCTTCAGCTAAACTAAAAATCCCATTTGCATTGAATCGTAAGTCTTCTGGAGCATAAGGAAAAATAGACAAAGATGAATCAGCATTTTTTGATCAACAAGTTTCTCTGACATCAAACGAATAAAACACAAACTTGAACCAATGCAGGCCAGATAAACCCTCAGTGGGGAGCGCTGACTGTATGGGATAAGCTGCTCAACACGTTAGCTTGATCGTCGCTTCATACACACTAAATAAAGCCCCATGAGTCTGCTGATACTTAAATTAAAGCAAGTATCATTTAAATTGCAAACCGATTCTAGTCAAGCATGTACCTTTGAAAAATCTGGGAAATTTAGCCAAAAGAGATAAGCAATGAAACCAGCAGTAATTTATGGAGATGTAAGGTTGACAAGTCTTCCAAAAGAATGTCTTGATTATATTTCAACATTCTGAGGCATGTGGGAACAGAGCCATATATTTTTCAAGGCAAAGAGAGAAAGCATAGAGAGGGGGGAGAAAAAAAGGATCATTAACATGTGTTGCTTGGCTTACAGCTGTCATCTCATCTGACTACACAAAAGGGGGCAGCCTGGACAGGATGCTTGTGCTGTCTCAGGCTGTCACCCACTGCTGTCATGAGATGGCAGGATGCAGCCTGACCACCTCCAGCACACTTAAGCTTGCAAGTCCGTGGTAGTCACCTCCTTTGCAAGTTGTGTGATTACAGACAAATACAAGAAGAAATGATCCTGCAAAGCCATGAACTACCCTATGAAGAAGCCTAATAGTTCTTGCAGTCAGCAAGGTACTTGCTCTGGGTGATGAAGCATGTGGCTTTGCATGTATTGCCTACTGTAGCTTCACTGCTTACTGAAGCTGGAGTAAGCATCTGAATAATCACTGCCTGTTCAGAAATACACCACAGAGCTTGGAGATGGGAGTGAATGATGTCAAATGGTGGTGACCAGGTGTGATATGGTCCCACAATACGGATACACAGGGAGAAGAACATGGTTCACACTAAGCTGCCATGCTTTGGGCACACTTTCCCTTACTGTGTTAAGGATATTTAGTGCAGAAGGGCCATTCCACATTGCCAGTTCCTCATTTTCAGCATCTTTATTCAGAGCTGCAGGCCCTGAACCCAGAACCCCATTACAGAGAGACTGGCATTGTGTACTGTGGAAAGAAACACTATTAAAAAACAACACCTCATAGCACTGCCAGAGTTACTGCAGCCAGGTGTGCCCTTCCTCACCAAGGTCCGGTGCCTGAGGCAAGATCTCTGAAAGCTATGTTCCCTTTCCTCCATCTCTTCAGGTGCTGCTGGTACTCATTCACATCCAAAAAACTGCCGCTTCTCAACAGCAATAGAGAACAGATGAGCCCCAAGCCCACATGAAAGCTTCTAAGGGTGCAAGGGCAGAGAGCTCTAGGAAACTGGGCTCAAAATCGAACAAAACAACACCTGCAGCTATTTTTGCATGTATTTTCAGTACCTGAATACACTGAGCAGCCTCACCAGCAAGAAGTCTGTTTATTTTTTGGAGCAGATGCAGACAGTGGTGCAGCGTCTGGCTTCATCAAGACCCAGAAACAAGAGCTAGCATGAGCGAAAACAGCCTGCTCTTTGCTTTGCAACCTCTAAACTGCATTACCATAGAAATGAGACTGGCTTCTCTGCAAGACTAAAAATTCCAGGAATTTATGAGTTAGTGGGAAAACTTTTGTTTACTTTTTTTTTTTAATGGCTGTTTTCGAAATGACACACTGTATTGGATTTGCATGCCAAGGTTTTGGTAGCAGGAGGGCTACAGGGGTGGCTCTATGAGAAGGTGTTAGTATTTTCCCCTATGTCCAATGCCAGCCAGCTCCAAGATGGACCAGCTGCTGGCCAAGGCCAAGCAAATCAGCAACAGTGGTAGCACCTCTGGGAACACAGCTAAGAAGAGGGAGAAGAGGGGAAACCCTGTACAGCTGCAACTGCAGACAGAGAGGGGAGTGAGAGAAATCCTGGGCAGACACCGAGGGCAGGAGGTGCTCCAGGTGCAGAGCAGAGATTTCCCTGCAGCCCATGGTGAGGCACAGGGTGAGGCACTGTCTCCCTGCAGCACACTGAGGACCCCACGCAGGAGAGGAGGATGCCCAAAGGAGGCTGTGACCCCATGAGAAGCCCACACTGGAGGAGGTTTGCTGGCAGGACTGCACCCCATGGACGGGACCCACACTGGACCAGCTCATGAAGAACTGCAGCCTGTGAGAAGGACTCACACTGGAGAAGTTAATGGAGGACTGTCTCCTGTGGGAGGGACCACACACTGGAGCAGGGGAAGAGTATGAGGAGTCTTCCCTTGGGGAGGGAGGAGCAATCTGTGATGTGCTGACAACAAGCCCCACTCTCCACTCTGCTCTGCTGCTGGTGGGGAGGAGGTAGAGAGTTTGGGACTAAAGTTAAGCCTAGGAAAAAAGGAGGGGTGAGGGGGAAGATGTTTTAAGATGTGGTTTTATTTCTCATTATCCTACTCCAATTTGACTGGTAATAAATGAAATTAATTTTCCCCAAGTCAAATCTGGTTTGCCCGGGACTGGTGAGTGATCTCTCCCTGTCCTCATCTCAGCCCATGAGCCTTTCAATGTATTTTCTCTTCCCTGTGCAGCTGAGGAGGGGAGTGACAAAGCAGCTTTGGTGGGCACCTGGTGTCCAGACAGGGACAAGCCACTACACACATGAACAATCTGTACAGATACGTTCACATCTGAAGGATGCCAGCCTGTCAGCCAGGGAATAAGGTTTTTAAATCTTTGTTTCCTTCTTAAAAAGACGAGCTCCAACTGTCTTTAAAGCTAAGACACAAGCTAATCATTCCAGCACAGATAATATTCTTTGTTAATCACTTAACTGATTTTTCACATTCCTATAGAATTCTGTTGAAATCAAAAGGTTTTGTGAGTGAAACATCACTGGAATATTAAGTGACTTAGGACAGAATATACTAGATGATCAAGACTATTTTCTTAATAGATATTTCCATCTTGAAGAAGGGATTCTGAGATTTTCCATTCAATTAGTCTGGTTTAATTGGACTTGGTTGGAAAGTAGATGGAGGAAAGAAAAATCCTAGTGATGTCCAAGATACCCGTTCATTCCCCTTGTAATTTAAACAATCAAAATTGCACTGAAATTACAGAATCCAAACAATGACACAGAGCTTTAAAGTCAAGTCATTCATGTCCTACTTCCATCAGTTCCTTTCACATGAGTGGCATTTTATTGTGTGAAGAAGAAGAAAAAAAAATACCAAAACACAACAAAATCGTGAAAAAAAGTAATATCATTTCTATTCACATTATTTTTGTTCTGCGGATAACAGCTGGGCATCGCTGCTGTCAGCACAGGGCAAGCATAGCAAAGAACAGTCATTGCCTCAACATCTTTATATTCAGGACAGCTAAGGTGTCCAGAAAATGACAGGAAAGGCCACAGATACATATGCAGAAAAGCCTAGGAGGTTTTCCTGGCTCCCAGTTTAGCCCACCAGGCCACGTCTCCCCAGGGAGAACGCAGAGGAAAGGAGAAGGGCACTTTCACAGAGTTCAGCTGGTACTAAAGAAAAGCCAATTTTCTGAGCGCTGGCACTTCAGTGATAGAAATAGGCAATGTGAGTTTGTCTTGCAACAAGAGTAAAGAATTTTTACCCATGGTAACCAAATAGCGGCAGTGGAGGTTTTCCTGATCTCATACTAATTTTCAGAGGATGCTGTATGCTCTCGGAGGGGAGACCAGAGAGGGATGGCACATGTGGTTTTCTCTCACTGTTTGTTATCAAAGGACCAAATTTCACTTGCAGTTCTAGCTTATGCTGTGAAAACAGGAGCCTCAACCCAGTAATAGAGCTCATGCAGCACACTTCAAAGCCCTTTGTCAAGACGTTACTCCCTACATCAAAACTGCAAAACTGTGTCAGGACCAACACTGTGGGAAGTGTCTCTTGTTCTTTAGCAGCAAATCAGACAAGAGGTAACCTCGAAGTGCCTACATTGCAGCTCATCTTACAACTACCCCAAAAGGCACACAGGGTAAGTTCTTCTTGACGTCGTTTTACACCACCAGGAGACACTCTTTAAAAGTTCAGTTTATTCATTGAGATCATGGGTAACGATTATTCAAATATGAGAGGCCAATTACTCCAATTTTTATTCATATAATAAGGTTTTTGTTCTTTCACAAGTAACCAGCGAATGAGAGTCATGGTGGGAGGATTTGGCCTTTGCAATGTCCTATGATGTTGCTATCAGGATTATTGCAACAGATGTGGAAGAAACATGAGCTGTTGGCTAAGTAACTCCCAAAAGAAAGGATTAAAGCAATAGAACAAGTTATTTTCCCAGATCCTGCTAAGCATTCAAATTCCCAGTGTCCCATTGTTTATAGCAAAGAGCATAACAAGAAGAAAAGTGACACAAACATTAATCTATCCAGGTGACTGTGATTGACAATGAGCTGGTGAAGGACAGCCCTGAAAATGGATCTATGAAGAGACCACAAAACTAATTCCTTTTGTGATATAATCCTGAATCTAAGCTACAGTAGGAATGCTAATACATTAATCTATGTCTCTAATGTCACCATTCTAATTTAATACATTACTAGGGAGATAAATCTCTGAATACATCCTGCATAAATAGCATGCATTGTTATGATTTCCTTAATAAACCATGGAAAATTAACATAGGCATTGCTAGCAGCTTCATATCCTGATGCAAATGCAATTTATTGTTTTGTGGGATGTAATGCTATACCCATATACAGGCAAGTTATGATATTACACTAATTTTTGCAGACAGCTTTGAGACAGTTGACAAACTAGAAATGTAATGTGCTGTCTGATCCTGTCCTTTCTCAATGCAGCTCTTTAACATGAAGTATAGGAGGGCTGACACAGGACCAGTAAAGGACATTTTCAGCCAAAGAAGCAGGGTGGAAGATGGCAATTTGCCTTTGTGTTGATGTGGCTGCAGGGTGATGAGTTTGGGAGGCAGGGGACAAGCACACAGATGTAAGCTGCTTGCTGCCTCCTGGGGAAACACTGCTCAGCCCCTTACAGCAGAGACAGACAGAAAGTGGCAGGACGCACCATGTTTCTATTGTACGCACTCACACAGTAGGTCTTCTCTCCACTCAATACACTGGTGCAGTACGAAACAGCTGCTCATCCTAATTTTACACATGAAAAGGAGAGGCATGTTTTTGCTGGTTCCAAAACATGATGTCAAGACATCTGCTGGGCTCATGCAGGTCTGCCCCATGACTGAGTAGTCCAAAACGGCTGGACTCTTATAAGACAATGCACCTTGAAGCAAAGGACACTGTAAATTACAGCCTTGAGATGGAGCCAACCCATTAACAACCTGCAGTACCATTTTATTTAGTCTCATAGTCCTCCCAGTTTGACAGTGCCAGAGAATGAAACAGGAAGCATCCTGATGGACCACCTGGTGGATAAAGAACTGGCTGGGTGGTTGCACGCAAAGAATTACAGTCAACAGCTCAGTGTCCAGCTGGAGACCAGTAACAAGTGGTGTCCCTCAGGGATGTGTGCTGGGCCCGATCCTGTTCAACATCTTTGTTGGCCACATAGACAGTGGGATGGAGAGTGCCCTAAGCAAGTTTGCCAATGACACCAAGCTGTGTGGTTTGGTTGATACCCTGCAGGGAAGCAATGCCATCCAGAGGGACCTTGACAGGCTCAAGAGGAGGGTCAATGAGAACCTCATGAAGTTCAACCAAGCCAAGGGCAAGGTCCTACACCTGGGTCGGAGCAATCCCAGGCACAGCTACAGGTTGGGCAGGGAAGAGATTCAGAGCAGCCCTGTGGAGAAGGACTTGGGGGTGCTGGTCGATGAGAAAACGAACATGAGCCAGCTTCAGTGTGCACTCACAGCCCAGAAAGCCAAACATACCCTGGGCTGCGTCAAAAGGAGCATGACCAGCAGGTCAAAGGAGGTGATCCTGCCCCTCTACTCTGCTCTTGTGAGACCTCACCTGGAGTATTGTGTGCAGTTCTGGTGTCCTCAACATAAAAAGGACATGGAACTGCTGGAACAAGTCCAGAGGAGGGCCACAAGGACGATCAGGGGACTGGAGCACCTCCCGTATGAAGACAGGCTGAGAAAGTTGGAGCTGTTCAGCCTGAAGAAGAGAAGGCTGCATGGAGACCTCATAGCAGCCTTCCAGTATCTGAAGGGGGGCTATAGGGATGCTGGGGAGAGACTCTTCATCGGTAAAGGGCAAGAGGTAGTGGGTTTAAACTTAAACAGGGGAGACTCAGGTTAGATATAAGGAAGAAGTTCTCTACTGTGAGAGTGGTGAGGCATTGGAACAGCTAGCCCAGAGAAGTTGTAAATGTTCCATTCCTGGCAGTGTTCAAGGCCTTGTTGAACAGAGCCTTGGGCAACCTGGTTTAATGTGAGGCATCCCTGCCTATGGCAGAGGCATTGGAACCAGATGACCTTAAAGTCCTTTCCAACCCAAACCGTTCTGTGATTACCATACAAATCTATGGCACCTTGAATACTGCAAGCAGAATTCACCTCACATGCCAAAAAATTACAGTATATCTGGACAAAATATAAAGAAAGGCAGCAATAATGATTAAAGCAGTGAAATGGCTTCTATGTAAAGAGAGACTTAAAAAGAATAGAGTTCCAGCCTGGAAAATGCGATATTGCAGAGGTCTATAAAATCGTGAGCCACATGGAAAAGAGTGTAGGGAATGACTGCTCAGCATTTTCTGATGCAAAAACTAAAGGCCATCAAATGAAGTAAAAAAACATGAAGTTCAAGAGCAAACCAAAAGAGGTACTTCTTCACAAGATGTATGGTTGAACTGTGTAGCTGAGCCACAGGATACTACAGATACCAAAATCTTAGTGAGAATTTGAGAAATTAATTAAAGAAAAATCCATCTTGCATTAGGATTAGAGATGCTACCTGTGGCTCAAGAAATCCCCCAGCCACAGACCAGCAGAAGTGGAAGAGCTTCTTGCTCTGCCCAAGCACCCTGAAGAACCCAGCTGCACCAGTCTGACTCAGCCATTGCAGCCTGGAAAGGCGTGCTTCTGTGCCATCACACTGAGCAGTATTTGACTCTCTACTCATGCCTGAGCCTGTTTGCATAGAAAATGAACAGCTTGCCTACAGAGCTGTAAAAAGTCACCGTCCTGCTACATGTGGTCCATCTGCATGTGGAGCACAAAAGCCAGGCTCAAAGGCAGTGCCAAGATGTCAGCACATATTATACGGTGTAAATCACAGCAGTGAGAATGCCCCCATTCTCTCAAAAAAGAAACAACAGAGCTCCAGCTCAAAGAAAAGACCCAGCCTCTCCTTAATAGCACATTTAGGCTCATTTGCCAGTAGGGGCTCAGCAGTCCAGTGGTGGAAGCAGGAAACATATTTTGGAGAGAAGCAGGCTCTGCCCTAAGCAGAAGGTAGCTACAATCATGCTGACCATTTGCCTCCCTGAGGTTTGTTTGCGGCAGGGCTAGTGTTACCAGGAAGGAATGGCAGGACAAAGCTATGGCAGTGGCAGGTTCCCCCAGCACTTTTTTGCCTTGATCCTCCCTGCCAATCCCAAAACCAAAGCATCTCACTGCAGTGGAGCCCTGGAGAGGTGGAAAGGCGCAGAGCGGAGCCTGGATTTATGCAAAACTGATTGCATAAATTGCACTCTTTCTGCCCTTATGTTCCCAGCTGAAGATCTGCAGCATTGGAGAGATTTGCCATTAAGACACATATTTGGTGCAGGACCACTGAGATGCTTCCTTTCAGGATAGTGATGCTTCCAACTTGGATATTTTTTTCCCTTTGCAGTTATAGCTTTTTCAGTCATTGTTCATTTTAAGTTGAGACAACCCAGTAAGGAAAGAAAAGCTTTTGTGCAAATGGGTGCATAAACTTGTTCTCTTTGGAAAACACTGAGATCATCCTGGAGAATGCAGACCTGATTTCTGATACAACACCTGCTACCTAATGCAGCAATGCACATATTACCGGAAAAAAACCCTCAGCCTTCACAGAAATGTCACTAGCTAGTACTTGGAAATAGGCCAGAGGTAGCAGCACTTCTCAAGCAGTACCATATGTAGAGCACTCGAAAGAGGGGAGGAGGAGGGTAGAATGAGTGTTTCAGATGAACTGCTGCTCTCTGGAATACCAGAGCATGGTACTACCCCTAAATTAGGAATTATTTCAGATTCAAGGCACAGATTCAAGTCAAAACAGACTTGAAGTTTTGTGTCTTCTCTATACCAGTGAACTTGCAAAACCTCAGAGCAATGTATTGCAGCCCACAGTTCAGCATTAAGCGTTTGTAGTGTTCACAGTACGTACCCTCTGAATGTGATGTTGCTAACTTTGCTCTTCTGCAACCTCATGACCACTCTTCTCCAGGATGGATGGATTCAAATCTAAAAGGTTCACTGCTGAGCACCACAAAGGTCCTCAGTATAGGTCACGGCAGCAACACTGTGTAAGGTAACAGACTGATATCTCCTTTTACCACACACAGTGAGGAATGCAGAAGGGATCTCTATACACCTGCAAACCTGCTGCATTTGGGTAGCACAAGTCTGGTGTGCAGCTGGATGTGAAGCCCTGCAACAAGTGAGGACTTCCCCCTTCTCTACAGAAAGATGTAGCTGCCAGAGAGTTTATACTTGGCTTTGCTTTCTTTGACCAAATGCTGTGCTGCCATACTGCACAGAATTCAAGTCAGCAGGGCAGGTGTGATCTTTGCCAATACTATGGCATGTTTGATTTATTTTTATCTATAATACACACTCAGACTGTGGCTTTTGGCATCTTATTTCCAGATCAATAAGAAATTATTATTGTGGAGAAAGAGACTCAGGGAGTGGTTCTCATTCACCCCCAGGCACAGGAAAGCCAGATTATTCACACAGACAACTCTCTCCGAGTTGTGTTAGGAATGTAACGGCCAAGTTTTAGGAAAACCTCTGGAACTGATGCCAGGCCTGGAGCTGAGACTGTTGCAAGGTGTCACTCAGATGGATCTGCCATTCCATGAGGATGGCTCAGATAGCACCAGGCATCTCACAGAGTGCTACATGTCTATACAGAGGCAAGCAGATCACAGCTGGTTATGCTTTTGAAAACTTAAATATTGAAAACCAGCAATAATCTTTCTTTTCTCTTGTGCTTTATCAAGGTAGTTTCCAGAGCCATTATAAGCACCTGTGACTTAAACATCTCTTTCCAGGCCCAACAGGGTACATAGCTCGGTAAAGATTGTGAAGGTGACTGCAGCAAAATTAAGGCCTATCCAAAACTGACTCTTGGGGTTATCTCAGGTCCACAGACTTTAATAACAAGTATATAATTTGAATTACCTAGATTTTCTGTTTCCTTACAGGCTCCAAAGTTTAAGAGAGAAAAAGATTTGATAACAGACACATAGGATAAAAAACAAAACCTATTTCTGTATTTCTGCTTTATGGGAGGCTCCTGCAATTACAGCATCCCATTCCTGTTCAGAAGACAGCATTGAGTATTGAGGTTTGAAATATAATATGAACAAAAAGTCTCAAATGTTTAATTTGGGGCTGAAACTTTCAATCCAGCTTCCAAGTGTTTATCTGCCAACATATAAAAAAAGGCAGGAGGAAATTGCTAAATAGAAAAAAGGGCTCATAAAATAGCACTAAAATAATCAAGATTTTACTTGCTAGAAATCTGTTCTGGAGAATTTTTTGGACAGATATGTGAAGAAATAAGTCTCTCAGATGGCTTCTTTGAGAACCAATTTTAGATAAACATTATGAAACCACGAGTAGCATGATAAACATGCATGCCATGTTTCTTCACCCAGCCGCAGCTGGGAAACCAAGCAATAAATACTATTTATTTATTTTAATAGTATGCTTAGTGAAAGTATTACCAATATTTCCTAAGCTTAAAATCATCCCTGAATGTATTTTACTGTGAGGCTCAGCATTTTTATAGTAATTTACAACTTTAAAAGGGTAAACTCTATTGCTCTCTGTCACACCAACAACTGGGGAAGTGCAGAATGTTACCATACGAAGCATGATGAAATTTATTGCTACAGTCATTAGTACATATTGATTTTGTTTATAACGACCCAAGGGGAATACTAAACCGATTATGCCTGTGCAGGGATCTCTCAGTCTCTGACAGGATGCAGACATGGCAATGCCAGTTTGGAAACTGCCACTGCTGCTCTCTTTCCTTTGAGGATGGGAGAGACCAGCATGGCTCCTTTGGTTAGCAAATCAGAGTTTGCTCCATTTTGTGGCTAGTCTGTGCATTGTTTCATCTTTAGGAATTTGCACCTCTCAGCCTTCACAGTACCAATACTGATTCGGTATTAATAAATACATGATTAAATCATATCAACTTCTCATTAAGCATGCTTTTAACAACTTAATTCAGATAATTTTACAGTGTTATGAGTCCAACACCTCGCCTTGAATCACAGGTATCAACAGAAGAACTGGTCGAGGGCTTCTCTTGAAGTTATTTAATTATTTCTACAAAATACAGGTGAAAAGAACTTCACACAGGAAAATCTGAAGCAAAATGTGTTTGATTTAAAGAATCAGAGATTTGCGTTTCAATATTTAATTGAAAAGTGGGTTTTTTCACCCTACAATTAGGTCAAAAAAAGATGCTGAAATAGAGTTTCCCATACTCACATGATTTTAAACACTGAATGTAGCTCAGAAGTTTCCCCTAATTATCCAGAAAAGAATGATACAATTATTCCATTCCATTCTCGATACCATTTTTACTTAAAAGGAAGTTGTGAATGCTGCATCCCTGGAATTGCTCATGGCCGGGCTGGACAGGGCCTTGAGCAACCTGGTCTAGTGAAAGGTGTCCCTGCCCATGTCAGGGAGGTTGTAACTAGACGATCCTAAAGTCTTTTCCGACCCAAACCATTCTGATTCTGTAATGCCAGAAGAGTGATGCATCACAGCCCAACCTACAGATGAATAACCCTGCTAATGGGGGCCAAGAATGGGGTAAGCACAAGAGGGCTATTGACTCCAGCTGGCACAGCAAGAGTAATCAGCAATGCCAAATAGCATGGACCCTAAAAGGAGAAAGTATCTCCAGAAAGCAGACCTTTGCAGTTAAGGTAGTCCCACCCTCACAGGTAAAAGAACACTTGGTGTGCCTGGTTCCCTCCCTCCATCAGGCCTGTCCCATGCAAGTTTCCCATCACAAACTTACGTTGCAATACCCTCCCTTTGCACAAACAAAACACAGCTTATAAACCGGCCAACAGCGCTTGTGATGGATGGTTTATGGTCTTCATGTAGAAAACTGCCTCTACCTTAAGCTCTCTAAAGATAATTCTCTTAAACTCCTTCAGGCACTCCTTTCATTTCACTTAGTGCAAAGAACACGTTATTAGTGATCATTTGTTAAAGCTGTCCCATCTCCCTGCTCCGTAGCTATGACAAGAGTTCATTACAGGCCACTAGGATGAGAGACCACAGAAAAATTTTTAAAAAGGAAAGAAAGAAAAAGAAAAAGAAATAAAAAAGGAAAACAATCACAGCAACCGCACAATCGCTTTTTATAAACTGCCTCTTCTTCCTGCTCCTGTGCACACAGCCTTGGTACTCACCACATTACTCTTGCAGCAGACATAATAAGCCAAGTAGCACAAGCAGCCCAGAACACTGCCTTTGGGTAGTTTCCATCTCATGTCATTAGGTTGCCTTATCTCACTACACAGAGTTATTTCTTACGTGTTTCTGTGGAGGTTGCAGGAACCTAAACTCACAAGGCAGAAACTCAGTTTACACAACCTTAGGAAGCTGAAATAGCTCCCCGTTGTCAGCCAATGGTGGCAATTCATGCTCTGTTTTGATCCTTTCTTTGTTTTTTCCTCATTGTATAGCAGCACAAGCAAGGCCCAGATCCGACAGCTTGTTAAAGGGAACTGTGCAACAACTATGATATGACATCTCTGCAGGTATCTAACTCAGTACCCACATGCAAGTAAATATGTCCCTTTGAATATGCCCTCTGGTGAGGATCAGCCAGCACAGAAGTGTGCTCACACACACTCCTCCATCTTTCATCACAGCTAAGTATTTTCCTTCACTCTTCCAGGAAACATCATGCAGCGATGAAACCAGCCACAGAGCTACAGGGATGAGAGGGCAGTCATCTGGGGGAATGAACACTACAACCTGTTGAGCAAGCAATTATTTTAAGCCCCACTTTTAAAGCCAGGCTTATCTCTGTTCCTTACTTCATGCACATCATTTCTTTATTAAGGGTGCTCAGAGACAAGGCCATAACCCCTGGGACATTTTAGGTCGGTCTGGCAAGGAGTGCTTAGGGCACGTGCCTTCCCACAGAGCCCCCTTTCCTGGAGATCAGCTGGCACACTCAAGGAAATAACAAACATGGGCACCAGTGGGAAGTTATTTGATTCAGTACATTTGTGGCAGCATACACATAGCTACATCATGCGTGCACTGTGCTTGGAAAATAACCTAAAATAGGTTAGTAATCCCTCCAATTTTCATTTTCCATCCATCTTCCAGATATATTTCCTTTTTTTTTTTTTGGTGCTTTGTTGTTGTTTGGTGTTTTGTTGTAGGGGGTGTGGATTTTCTTTGTTAGTTTGGTTTTGGCTTGGTTTCCCTCATTTGTTGTCATTCTTCCCTTACATACAGCAGCCAGCTGCTGGACACTCAAAATCCCTCATGAAGTCACTAAGTAATGTCACCACTTACTGCTTTCCACCTGCAGTCCCATCATCACTAATTACAGCTTCCATAAATTAGTTCATTGGTGACACCTAAATGAAGCCATTTACAAATTGCAGTATTGCTGAGCAGCCCAGCTCCCCGATATGGTAATCACTACATGTAAACTCCATCAGATGGCACAGGAGGGATCATGAGCTGGATACACCATTATTACTGCCCAGCCACGACAGCACAGATTTAATTTTATCTCTTGCATACAGGATTTGTCTGTGCTGCTCAAAGCAGAGACTGGGTGCCTGGATTTCCAGTGCTCCCGCATTCACTACAAACTCAAGGAAAAGGGGGAAAACCAGCACAAAGGCCAGTTAATACACAGACAACCACTTGGAGAAGCTTTGCCCCAAGCCACCTCATGCTCTGACTAGACTGTGCTGTAGAGATGCAAACTTGCACTGCATCCAGGAATGGGCTGGGAAGCCCTTGCACCCTGGTTGCAGAAGGCTCCAGTGCCATATCCAGCCAGCTAACCCATGTGAAATGAAACCACAGCTCCCGCTGCAGGACTGGCAAGCACTGAACAAGAGGCTGCATTTTTTCCCCCTGAAAGTAAGAGCTAATTTGGTAAGAATTTGCTGCTTTAAGAACACCTTCCACAACCCACTGCATCAAAACAGAATAATCGCTCGGGAGCCACTGTGGAAACAGCCACACCACAAACCTTCAGTGAAAGTGTGGTAGAAAGAGCAAGACAAAAAAATAAGTGTAAAAACACCCCAAAGCCCAGTTTTGCCATGGATGCTGTTCCAAGAGTTTGAAGTAAGCTGCTGTTTGAAAACAACCCTTCCAAGTGCATCGATTGTTTCTTGCTTGCAGAAAATCCCAAGTTAGGGTTCCCATTGATTTATGTCACATTTAAAAGCTTAGTTCTCTTGAGTTATTCCACTACATTTCAAGCCAAGCAATTAATTCTTGCTTTTTAAAAACTATCTAGTGCATAGAAAGTTTCTGGAGTGACACATAGCACTACAGAAATTAGTCTCTTAGAAAAATGCTAAGCATTCCTATGCCGACATATTTCACAGATTAAACTACTCTGATATTAGCAGACTTTGTAGCACATGTACGCATATGTACAACGTTTCTGCAACATTTTGTCACTTTGGTGGTGTTTAAATGTCTAGCACAAGAAATTTGTTGGCAAGTCAGTCTGAAAGCACATCCTATTCACCTATCACATAAACACTTTATGTGCAGAGGTAACCAGGGTAAGAAGGGTTTCATTTTTTGACCATATAGATACAGGAACATTGTTCTTCCCCTTTCACTTAAAACTTTATAGGAAAAAAAGAATTAAAGGCAATATATTCTCACACCTGAAATGCTGATACTTGCATGTGCTGATAGCCTGGAGGGAACCTACAGCCCTCTGCAATGGTTTGGCTGCCATTCTCACTGTCACCATCTGCAAGAGTTTTCCCTGTTAAACATCCCAGCCTATATATTTATTTAAACGACAAGAGGAGCTTTTTCCACCACTTCAAATCTGTGCTTAAGCACCTGCAGGAGCACGAAGCGCAAGTACCCTGACCTTGTTCAAAAGTGCTGCCTTAGCTTTTTTTGACAGGCACGTTCTTCACAAGCAATCAGGCATACGGAGCTGGCCATAAGCTGCATGCAACATGGAGAAAGCACCGTCCTTAGCCCTGAGTTTCAAACTGTGATAGTAAGAGCTCAGGGAGCAGCCACAAGGAAAGTTGCATTAACCATCACCTTTTCCCAATGCTTAACACAACATATGAAGTGCAAAGAGTCATTTTCAGCATTAATTGACTCCTTGAACGAAGGACAAGAGCTTTACTGGGGTAAGTACCTGTGGCAAATCCAAAAGCTAATCTGCAACCATGCAGGAAATGCTGTCAAGCCAACCCAAAGACATACTGTAGCAGTAGCCTTTTCCTGAGAATGCTTACCACCCTCCACATGCCTAAATAATAACAACACATAAAGAAAACAAATCTCCCTCCATCGAGTATGATTTCAGCATGACAAACATCTCACTGCTGTGGGATCATTGCGTGGGTAATGGCTTATTGTCAGGCTAACTACTGATGCACTCATTAGCATTCGCATAGCACCTATTCCACAATCACAGCTCCTGGAACATCATATTGGAACACACATTAGAATCCAAAAGCTCATGAAAGTGCAAAAGTGACCAAGGCCAGGAGGTGGCCCAGATCAGCCTGGGATAAAGAGAACAGCACTTCCTTGGTGACATTTCAGCCAGGTCATGCCATAGGCTGCAGGTTTGCTGTGGATGCTGGAGCTTCTGTGTATGTGCACACACTTTGGAGTAAAGCCTAAAGTTATGGTGGCACACAGGGCTTGCCAGAAAAGAGGAGGTGGTCTATGCAGCTAGCTCTCCTGGATAAAGGTGGCACTCAGGGCACAGATAGGGGAGCAGCTCCACATACCCACTGCACAGGGACTGTGAGCACAGGACTTGAAAACAACCCCACAGAAGCTCATCAGCCTCCTCACCACTGCCCCAGCTAAGCATTTCCCTATGCCTCACACACCATGGGCACCTCTCACAGCACTGAGACTCACTCCAGACTTATTTGCAGAGCCACCCTCAAATATCTCACTGTGGGAAAAAGCAAGGCAAGATAGGCTCCTGTGGCAGTTGCTGAAGCCCCATTTCATATCAAACACAGCAAAACATAGTCTTTCCAGATAACATAAAGAAGGCCTAACCCCTTCCTAACACAGCCAGCAAGTGATATACACCCCCAAGAAGCACATAGCTGCTTCACTTCAAAGAGTTCCAGGAACATCTATGTCATCCCTGTATAACCAAACCACTCACCCAATATCCTCCCCCCCCAGCTCCTCACAGCAGCTGTACCAAACCCACAGCTCCCATCTTCCTCAGGTTCAAATAAGCCCTGCATTACACAGCTGAAGCCTATTGGAAGCCAGACCAGCAGCTGTGATTTTACAGCCCCTACGAACATTACCACACATGGAACCTGAAGCAAATCCACGCTGAAAGCTTCTAAACCAGCCCCCCAAGGCAAAACCCACAAAGCTGACTTTGACTGTAAGTACATGGCAAAGATATGATCTGAGACAAGAGTTAAAAATCTCTGGCTGGGCAATGCTTCTTCAGACCATGATTTTCATGTTTCCCTGCTAAAAGCTAAAAACCCTCTAGTGTTTCCCAGCAGGGAGTCTTCATTTTTAAAGAACTACCCTGGCTGAATATTTTCTTTATTTAAGAGTTCATCAAGAATTCTCTTAAATTTGCCTTTTAGGCTCATATTTTCAAAGTTTTACATTGCAGCTGCAGTGTCTAGAAACATGTATTTTATTTATTTCCTCCTTCTGAGTGCTGGATTCCGCTGCAATTACAGGAAACCCTGCAATTGCAGGACCCCAGCAGGCTTTCAGAATAGCAGCAAATACCATGAGGGTGTAAGAGCTGGCAAGACCACAGATCTGTCCCTGTCACAGCAATTACATGTTTTCCCTTTGTGATTGCAATAAAATTCATGAAGTGATGTGAAGGCTCAATTTTACTTGTGTTTTAATTTATTCATTAGGAATAATCCTGGAAATTCAGCTCTAGGAAGATATAGGGGCTGGTTATGTCTCTGGGAGAGGTTTGCAGCTCTTTTCATCAATGCTGCGTGACTGAAGAGGCATGTTGGGCGTAACGCAGCTCTTTCCAGCAAAGAACAAGACCATGTTCTTTCATCTGCCTTGGTTCTGGTTATTACCTCAAGCATTTCTGAGGGTCCTGATGGATGTTTCTGGTGAATTTTGATGTTGCAGTTTGGAATACCCATAGAGGCCTGTGTTAGAGGCAACCCCACATACCTCCAGGAACAGAGTGAAACCTGCTTTCAGTCCTTGGTCATAAACCCTCCATCTTCATTTCAAGCACTGGCAAATGCATCTCTTACACCTAGACACAGGACTGTGACTGGGACACCCGGGACACTTGTTTAAGTCCCTTCTGGCAACTGCATGCAAGCAGAAAAAGGCACAACAACCAGTGCAGCCTCCCTCCCAATCATGCAAAGTACATGTACATTCACTTTTGCCTTTCGATTCAGGTTTTCATGCTGAGAAGGGTGACAAAAGGACAGGTTTCAAAAGAACAGCCTACTGAGTGTGGGCAGTGGGAAAGCCTTTTCCAAAGAAGAGCAAAGTCTGGCAGCAAAGCTTCCCTTTGAATTACGTTCACACACTTTTCCTTGCCTTTTCTTCCTGAGCCTGTCAGCCAAGGCGCTGGCACCTCTGGGAAAGCATACAAACTTAATTGTTCTCAAGTCAAGATTGGTTTGCCAGTGATAGTAACTACTCTAAGAACACAATCTGGAGGTTTACCAGGTGCAAGCCTTTCCCAGGCACAATTGTGCTTGTGGCCGCACTGGCAGAGAACAGACTGCAGGCTTGGTGGTTCTTGTTTGTAAGGAGGCCAGAGTCACTTTTCTTTTGCGCCTGTTTGTTCAGGGACTGGCATGCAGCCTGACTTACTGCCTTACTCTGAATTCCAGGACTATGGAATAAAAATCATTTGCTGTTAGTCAACCAAAGCTGTCTTTTCTCTCTCTCTATTGATTACTCCTGAATAATCAATTGACATTTGGCACAGTCTTATTTATAATAATTCAAGTCAGCAGCAGCATAATTTAGAAACTGGCTATTAGGCATGAGCTGGTAATGAATCGAATCCATGGATAATTCAAATTCATAGACTAAAAAATTACATTTAAATAATGTTAAGGTTGTGACAACCTGACAAAAGACTGCAAATTCAGTGTGAAAACTTTTCCTCCCTCTGTGCCTGAAGGAAAAGCTTGAAGAAGGCATGAGAAAGGACCATCATTTGCTGCCCCCTCTATGACTGCACAACACCTTTGGATCTGTGCCTAGGTGACATCATCTTTGTGTTGGACTGAACTGCAGCCTTCCTCCTTGTTCACTCATTTGCAGCGGTGTCATTTTATCCCATAGCAGGGAATGGATGTGTATTTTCAGACAACAGATTGCTTGGCCTGGTACGAAGCCAACAGAGTATGGTGTGTAAACCTTCCCCAGTTTTTGGATTATGGAGCTGGGGTGTGTTTATCTAGCTGTTGCATGGAAGCAGCCCTGCTGGGAATGAAGCTCTTACTAACACCCAGCTCCTGTTGCTGGATGCAGAGGAAACGGCCTTTTTCTCCTTTTTGAAACGTGTCCCAAATATATTGTAAGTAGAGCCTGAATCTAGCATGGAGGGTTACCCTTAAACCTGCAACAAGAGACACACAGAAATGGTAGGTAATTTCATGCTGAGTGAACTAATGGCTCCTTAAACCTCTCCTTAAACAGCTGGTTAGCCTACTGTTAACCCATCTTCCCCCTGAATTTAAAAGCCACAGAAATACATTCAGATGGCTGGGTGTACCTACAGCCTGTCCCAGAAGGACAGGTATTCCTGAGACCATATTATTGGCCTGAGATCTCAGAGGTGCACAAATCCATATCTTACGTGAAATGATAGGGTTTCTCTAACAAAAGTCCTCTCTGCAGCCTTCAAAAGGCTCTTCCACATTGGAGGGTCAGAGCCAGAGACTTTAGGCTAAATGCAAGTCCTCTCTCCTTCCCACACAAATGGGACTGACACCTGAGTTTCAAATTCACAGCCACATCCTATCCCTTCAGAACTACAGAGATAACCATGTTAAATGAATTATCAGACATCTTAGGTATTCAGTACTAGGTTGGTAAAAGGCAGCTCTTCATGGTACACTACCTTATATCTATATTGAAACCAGAAAAACCAAAGAAAGCTTATGGCTGTGTGCTGGATTGCAAACACTATGGGGTTTGCAGTGGAATTTCAATTACGGGAAAATGCACTGTCAAGCCCTTATTCAAACCCTTAATTACCAACGCTTAACCACCCCATATTACTGAAGGAAAAACTGTAATTCACTTTGAAAAAGACCTGCTTTACACCTATAATTAAATTAATCACAATTAATTCCAACAGCTACTACTATAACTATTGAAGGAGAGAAATATTAAAGAAATGCATTGTCAGAGTTTGCTTACAGCATTGCTATGGTGGAAAAACACACGTGCTGTGCCAGGATTCTCATTGGTTCTGCATTCAGGTATCTAGCAAATGACACTAAACTCTTTATTTCATTTTATGCTTGTTTTTGCATGAGCCCTTCTCCTCAGCCTAAGCCACATCCAGATATTGGACGTTTAGTAGGTATCACTTCTAAGATCTAGGCTCTCCTCCCTTCCTAGAGAGGCCATCTTTTGATGGAACTATCCCTTCTGCCAACTCCAGATGTTGCCAGGAGATCTTCCTGTTGTTTGGAACAACATCACTTCCCTTCGGCACCCTTCAGCTGGACCCCTGATCCCATGCAGAAGAGGTTATCCCCCTGCCTATAAGGCCCCCACCCTTTGCTGCAGCATAGACTTTTCCTCTGACTATGTAAAGCAGCATATGCCCCTCCACTACTGCTGTCTTACTGTCTGTGCTGCAATTTTCTGTGTATTCTTGCCTTCCTCTCTGCAGTCTCTGAGCAATACACTGAAAGGATAACTGCAAGGAAAACCCAGGCAGAAGGAAAGCTCTCGGGGAGCAGCAATCAGGGCCATGTAATCAGGGAAAAGAGGGTGAAGAGAAGTCGCAGTTTCTTCTCGTTATTTAAGCAAAATGACAGACAGACTGGAGGGAAGGAAAATATTCCCCTACAAATTCTGGGTTGTAGTGGCAGTGTGGTGCGCTAACAGATTATAGCATTTTATTGCAGAGTACTGTTAAATGGCAGGAGGCTTTTCAAGCATCAGTGTCAAATATTGTGTAATCTTCTAAGTAATAAACTATTAAAAGAATACGGGGCACATCATATTTCTTGACTTGCACAGTTTGCTCATTGCCTTTTTTACATGTCTGCTTTCTAATTGCGCTGTCAGAATACATCATGCTTTTATTCTTTCCTTTCACAGGGCTGGCTTGTTTTTGTTTTTTCTTTGAAAGGCAGCTCCTTTTAAGTATGTGTTCATATCCCCTAGCAGCCTTCAAACAAATCCAAGTCTTTGGGGCTTTCAGTACACCATCAGCCAGCAGAGCTGCCTGCATTGTTTCTTCTTCCGTGTAGCTCTGTGCATTGCTCCTCTGGCTTCATCTGCAGTGAAACCAAAATCTTCTTTGTTCTCTCACGATTTCCAGGTGCCCCCATTGCTCTGTGAAAGGGTTGCCTACAAAAACATGTGTCTGAATTTTTTAACAAGGTCAAACAAAGGACATTTGGCGCTTTAAGACCATATTGCATTGCAGACTTAAGCAAACAGCTCTTGTTTGAAGATGTGATTATTCATCAATGTCAAATTAAAGATTAGCCGAGATCTTTCACTTGATCAAGAACTGAACTGCCTGTACTGGGCTCTCCTGAGAAGCAGCCATAACCTGAAATCCCTGCCTTTCCGTATTTCACTGGTGGAAGGATTACTGCTGCTGACAGAGAAAACCAGAAGTAAAACAATCCTCTGGTAATTTATAAGAGAACTTGTCTCAAATGTCCCATTTGTCCCAGTATCACCATCTTCTTGTTTCCATAACCTTCTGCCCTTTTCAACCACTTACTTTCCTGCGCCTAAACCCATAAATTTCAACAGCCTTTGTTGGAAACATGGGGAAGAGGGGAAGTGTCATTGTTTTTTAAGCAAAGGGACCTTTTCATTCCTTCTGCTGAGACAATCCCAAATCAAAACTTGAACACCTTAGTTTCAGAATCAGATGGTTTTCATCCTTGTTACAACTCAGAAATACATTGCTAAAAATAAAAGTCCTTTGCAAAACTTACATTCCATAAAGCCTTGCTACCCACACATACTGTGCTAATCCTGCTCAGAAATCCAGAGAAGCAGGCGAAACAAGAGTCTTTCCTTTCAAGAATTATTCTCCTAGAATGCTCTCCTGAATGCTTTATGTTGTAGCTTCAATTTCTACTGCAGTAATTATTGCCACATCTCGAACAGACTCTGCAAGCCAAGCCTCTGACCACGGAAACAATCTCTTAGGAAACATGTTTGGTCATTCCTACTGGTCCCTCCAAGACTTTTTTCTGGGTGAACACAGCCTAACCTGGCTCCAGACACCCTGCGGGTACTGTTACAAACCAGTGAGTCAACTGCATAGGTAAAGAAAACAAATCTTTCACCGTTTATCTGTGCTTTTCCCCAAAGGCTTTGAAATAGAGAGAGGCTCAGTAGGAGGTAATATATCAAGATGAACAGCATCAGTTAGCGAGGTGTGAGGTCCGTGACTTCCCAGGGAGCTGCACACATGCAGGTGAGAGATTTCAGTGTATCTGATGTGGCCACTTCTGGCAGAAATAAAAGAGTATATTCTGATCTTTCCCAACAGCTCAGCAAGTCAAAGTTGATCTTACGCTGCCACTTTTAAAGACAACTCTTTGAAAGGAAACAATGCAGACACATAGGCTGGCGCTAGCAAACTGGTACAGTGACAATCATCTCTCCCAAAGTGAACATTTATCATCATTGTAGAACAGGCCTACTCTCACCCACTGCTAGGAGGGGTGAAGGGAGGCATAACACAATCACTCGTACTGTTGACTGACGAGGTCCAGTGGCAGTTCGCCCATGGGATCCTCTGTGTGTTTGACACATTAGCCTTGGGTTTTACTTTGCATTGACAAAGCATAGTGCTTTCTCAGCTGGCAGTACCAACATCTCCAGAAGGGATAATTCCCCAGATTACGGCATGACTGTTCCACTTCCCACTGTGTGCGACCTTGGTCCATTGTTACTAGGTAAGGGGTCTCACAAGAGGGCCTGTGGCGCAAGTGCCAAACCTAAAAGGCTGTGGCTGACCTGTTCTGCAATGTCACTTTGATTTTAAAAGTACTGGTAACCTGGAGTTTGCGTTCAGTCAACTTAGAGAATATTCACACGTACCCCTAAAAGCTGTAATGAGCTGATGGCAGTGATTAATTATCTACAGCAGTTCTGTAATAGATGAATGCATATGATATCTCATTTATCAGGGAAATAACTGCTACTTTAAAGTCCATGATCAATCAAGTGAAAAGACACAGAATTTGTTGACAATGCCAGATGCACTTAAGATGAGGTCTTTAGCTGGTAAGGAGATGGTTGTTTTCAAGAAAGTATTTACTGAAAACACGATGCTTCCAGCTCCATTCTGCCCCTCTTCTTGTTCTGAGTGTGTTCAGTAAGCAGCCTGATTATCATCAGCACATTAAACACTGAGTGTGAAGAGTAGGGTTTTTACCACCAGTGGAAGAATCATTTGCTTACTTGCCATTTATATTCTTCCCATTTATACAAAGGTTCCAGTGGCCACTCAAAGCTGCTGTTTTGGGTTGGGTTTTTTTTTTTGGTGGCTTCTCTAGTTTAGCTGCTTATACGAGGTATCACACTAGAGCTCCAAGGGGACTGGAGCTCTGATCAAGTAATGGAGCAGCCTGGAGCCTGCACAGAAGCTCTGAGTTCATACTTGCTAAGACATCTGACAGCCAAAGTCACAAAAAATGTGATTTAAAATTCTTTACCCTAAAACTGGACTTCCCTTCCAAAACTTGAGTCTTTCATTACATTACATTCCTTCTTTGATGGCTTGGTGAATAGGGTGTTTCCTATTTTGTTTTTTTTTTTTTTATCTAGAAGATGTTTTTTCCAGTGGTGCATTACAAAGGTAAAATAGCTTTAAAGCACCTCTTCTGAAATACCCCATTTGTTTTGTTTTTCTAGATGTGAAATAAGACTGGACTTAAGTTGATGGAGAGCAGAGGGCTTGTCTTTTGCCAGCTGAGTGAGCTCTGGGATCAAGGTTTTGTCTGAGTGACTCATAAACTTCACATTTTATTTTGCCTAACATCTGTCCATGCAGGATGAAACACCCTGGTCTCAGCAGTCCATTCCTCTTCTCCCTTCTTTGTCTACTGATGAAATTTAGAAAACGACTGTAAAACTGCAGAGCCCCAGGAAAAAGAAGAAAAAGAGAGTCTGTATATCCTGGGGGGGGGGAAGACTGGTGTGAGGCAGCTGCTATTTACAGTTTACCTCCTGACTAATCCAGTAAACAAGGTGAAAACACCTAATGAAGAAAAAGGACTGCGCAGTGATTGTCTTTAAAAAATGTTATGGTTCAGGTTCTAACAATCCCTACAGAGTCTGTAAATAACAGCAACCCTGAGGTAACCTCAGTGTAACCTCCCTTCACCTGTGCCAGAGTGGTGGGATGCCCTGCTCAGAGCAGCACTGGGGAAGGTTTAGCTCCTGCCTTTCTCTGTGACCTTGGAAAGGTTATACGCACCCTCAGCTAACACAGCTCTGAGGTACGAATTTTTAATTGTGCTCAGAAGCACTTAGTTTTCATGGGAATTGGGAGGCATTTGGTTACCAAACTGCCATAGCGCATATAGAAAATCAGCTCTGAGATACGCAAGTAGCCCTGTTAGGGTGGAAACAGAATTCCCTCAGATTTAAAACCAGGTATCTGCCCAAGTAGGGGGTTGTTGGTTTTTTTTTCTGAGTTTGTTATTTTGTCTGAGAGTTCATTGTTACAGGGAGCTCTGCTATGGGCTGGCTCAAGCTACCCCAGTGCTTCACCACCACCACCACCGGCTCCCACTTCAGCTTCCTTCCTGTGCCATGTGCCCACCCACACTTGCTCCATCCTCTCCACCCACGCTGGGTGTTTGCTAGACCCTCCTCGAGTCAGTGCTTCTTAATAAAACCAACAGTGGAAAATACAGCTATTTTCTTGGTGGGTCGTTGAGGTGAACTGGATCGATGCCATGTGTGATGGAAGTCAAGACAGGTAGAGAAATCCATGGATAGGACCTGGGGCAGAGGATTTGCCAGTTATGCAAATAACCATGAGGCCAATTCAGTCACCTCACAGGGGGTTGACCCTGGACTGTAAATGCCTTAGAATGTTTTTGTTCTTGTATGTGTTCATGCTGGCCATTACCCAAAGGGCCTCTTGGTATTTAAGTCACCTTTGACAGGGATCTCCACCTGCACAGTGATACAAACAGGGCTCATTTGGAGAGAGGAGGAACCGCTCTTAGCAGAACCAAGGAGGGGCCCAAAACGGGTATGTGTGTTTTGAAACCTCATTAATCCAGGGCATTTTATGACAGTGTAATTAGCACTAGAGGCTGAGAGGAGTGGCAAAATACATTCATCTCAACAAAGGCGGTTAAAACCTGTAATTCTCACCTGAATTATTGTTTTCAAAACCCTCTCTAAGGAGACAGATGTTATACCAGACCTTGCTATTACAGATCGCATTTTTCTTGAAAATAACAAATAGCTAATTAGTTATGGGTGCCTTTTGCAAAACAGACAATTTTATTGCAGGGAGAAATTTTGATCATAAACAATTTCTTTGCTCTGAGGTTAACCCTTTGTCCCTCTAAGTGCATTTCCCAATACACAGAGATTACAAATCACATCTATGACAAAGTCAGTGCAAAGCTGCCATTCACTAAGAGTATATCAGTATACGAGAACCAGGGAGCACCTGTGGAAACAGGTACAGAAGCGGATTAAAACAGATAACAAAGCAGGTCCCAAAAGGGATTAGACAAGTTCATGGACAATGTGTGAACGGTGAAGTCTGTGAGAACTATGTAAGAATAGGGTGTTAACAATATGCAGGGATATCATCTTAGATATGCCATACGTAATGAAGCATCCCTATCCTCTTGCCCGAAAACACACACATGCACAAACTCATGGCTACCAGCAGTTAATGACAGATTTGTTAATTAACAGCATGAGGCAAAGCCAAGGTTGATGTTCTAATAAACAGGTCATTAACTTTGGTAATGACCAATTTGGGAAGATGATTGCTCTTACAAACTGTATTCCACGGCTTATAAAATGCAGCAGTGCAGCTCTGAAATACATCTGGCAGCCAAGACATTAACAGAGCAGTTGGTCTGAAGCACTGGCCCTTCCCTAGGAAGTTATCATTCCCATTTTTCACCAGACACACTGTGTAACCAGGAATCAGAATAGATGTGTTTCAAGCTACAGCAATTAAAATCCATACAGATGTAAAAAATTAAACAAAAAATTAAACAGCTTTGAAACAACTGACCATCTTTGCCAAGGTTGTTCATAAAGGGTACTTGGTCTTTGTGACTGACTTTCCCCAACCCCCTTCTGCTGCCATTAAAATCAGACTTTTCACTGTATTTCCCTATGAGGCCAAAGGACATTCCTGTGGAAGAGACTGAGCCGCTCCAAGGAGTGGAGTCTTTATCAGTGGCATACCACTGACAGGGATTTGGTCCCTCCCTGCAGAGAATGCAGGGTGTCAATGTGTGTAGGACTGGAATAAATAATCAAGCTACCTAAAACATGCACAGGGGGGACAGCCTTGAAACAGTAACCCAGTTTCCCTTGACACAAAAGAACAGAAGGCACACAGTTTCATCGCACTGCAAAGCAAGCCTCAAAAGAGACCTATTTAGAAGAACTTGAGATCAGTGAACTACAAAAGTGTTCTCAATTAGGAACAGAAAAGGGATGAGATCATGTTGCAAAAAATTCCTGTGTTTGCAGGACCTGTGCCATTTTCTGGTGTTACTGGAATAAGAACCAGAAGCAAAGGATGCTAATAGTAATGAGTGTCATGAGCCAGAGGATCCATTAGTAGCACTTTGGGGCCTTTTGGGGGATAATTAAACATCCTAAAGAACAGTCACTTAATATCACAGCACCTCATAGTTATTAGAGAGTTAGTAACCAGATACCAGAGGGAAGAAATTACTCTTCCTATGGTCTACTATCAAATGATTAGAAAAGAATAACTCTGAAGTTTTGTACATTAGAAAAGCAGATGAATGAGAATGGTAATCTGGATTGGACCCATGCAGGGAGGAGCTGCATAATGGTGTTAGGGGAGCAGAATTCATGGAGGATACTTGCCCACAGTAAAACCAAAGCACTTGAAAACATTTTGGGGAATTAATCCTGACAGTGGCTGAATTTAGCCTGTGGATCTAGCATTTGGGCTTGTGGCACAGAGATAAGAGTATATACACATGTGGCTCTAAAGTTCTATGACTAGTAGCAGTGTCCACAGTAAGGCTGTTAAAACACGACATTTAAAAGGCTGAAGGAAAACAAACTTTTCCAAAAGTGATAAAACTGAACAAAAGGGAAATATGCCTGTTGTACACAGAAATGGCATTTGCCTGTGGCATGTGCTTTAGCCTGAAAGTGAGAGTACTGTGCTTTAGCAGGGCAAATACAGATTATGTATTTTTCTTTTGCCATATTCTCCCCTTCTTGCATTTCAGCTTGGCTATGTAGTGCCCTTAAACTGAAAGCTATTTTGGAAGGGGGTTATACAGGCAAGATTTAGCAGGACTGGAACAACCCTACCCTCAGGCAGGGATGACTCAGTCTTCTCCATAGACAGCTATATAGTCATGCCCAGTCCCGGAACCTGTGCCAGAAACCCTCCAGCATTTGTGTCCTTACACAGTCATTTGAGTGCACAAGGGCTGTTCCCTTCTAAATACTCCTATGGTCTCTTCCTTCCTGAAAAGATATGAAAGGACATTTGATCTCCCCACAGTGAGCTCAGTATAATGAAAAGCTGTATTCTACTGTAGGTAGCTATATGGATTTGGACTGAAGGACCAAAAGTACCCAAGAAGTTTATTAGGATTGTTCTTATGCCTGAAGAATCAGACACAATGATGCTACATAAGTTTAATTTTAAAAATTTTGAAATACTAACTTCTTAATTTTAGGGAAATCCAACTGATTTGGCATCAAAACATTCTTACTAGTATCTTTTTTTTTTTTTAAGTACTTACAATGTGCTGAATTGCTAACATGATCAATTTGGTCCCACAGCTCTAGAAATTGAGAGATTATTTATGAACACTTTCCTTACTCTGATGAAAATGTTTTCTCTTTCTGCAAAAGTAACATCATTCTAGAAGCAGAACATATTGATAAATCGACATGCATAAGAATGACAACAGAGGCATTTTTGTAAACAGACCCCTTCTTTAATTTGTGACACAAAAAAACATGGGAGGTGACAGAGATGAAGACTGAATGGACAGAGACTGACTATATCCATCCATCGATAGAGCACTGAAAACTCATTTTGGGTGCAGATGGGAATTTACCAACAGAAGACAAACGATCCCATAAGGCAAAAGAGAATGTTACTGAAAATAAAAGTTAGAGATGACAAAGCACCTGCTACCGCCTGGTGTAGCAATCAGAGCCGACACATTCCAATTGTCCATCCTAAAAAATGGGCTTTATCACTAAAGAAGGTCTCAATTCATTATTTCTTCATTGATGTTATGTCAAATATGCAGGTCACATCATCGGCCTGCTAGCTAAAAGTGAGAAAAAGCTACAGAACACAGTTAAGGACACAGAATTAATAAAATTTACAGGGGTAATGGAATTTTTTTTAAAAGTCACAGCCAAGGAGAACTCAATTCTGCGAGAAACGAAGTGAGCAAACACACCCTCATTTTACTGTTAAGCTCCTTATACAGTCAGTATTAATTGGTCTAATATTTCCAAGTGACATTTAGATGTTTTAATCTTTGTGGGCTGAACTTGCGGAACTTATGAACAGGCCAAGCCTTTGTAAAGTGCTCCAAACTGAAGCTGAGATAGCTGAAGCTGGATACTCAGGATAAAATAAGAGATGCAGCACTTAACAAAGAGGTGGCTCTCCACTGGAGCACACCTGTGGATGGAGATAGGATGAAGCTCTTGCTTCATCAACTCTTTTGAGTGGATGGTGGGGGGTTTTGACATATAGACCTTTCTATTCTTACAGCCTTTGATTTTGCTCTGCAGGAATCCTTTCCAGTCACTGAGTGAGGGAAAGACTAACTGTAGAAATTTAGCATTACCAAGACCAGACCAGGACCAGAATTTACTTACCCTGTAAACAACAATGCTGGGTGACACAAGTTGCATAATCCAGTATCTTGTACACCCTTAAGAACCTCAAAGTTCTTAGCAGTAGCTTATCTCTGTTCATATGGAAATTTCTATCGATTTCCCTGGGAAGAGATTTAAGGCAACGCCATGTCCCAGCTCTTCTGACTCACATAATATTTGTTGTTTTTCTTAAAACACCAGCTTCTGGACTCATGTGATCACATAAGAATCTCAAATGCAATCAGCCCTCTGAGCTACGCAGAAAAGCTTGAAAATCAGTGAACTCAAAGGGAGCAAAAGTTACCAGAAAAAGAAACCCACCTGATTCAGGGGGGTTGTACTTTTTAACCCTCAGATACTCTCTGTCCTTGCAATCACTATTCATCCAAGTTACGTGAAAGAGTGAGGGGCAGTTTGCCTATTCAGAGAAGGGAGACAGGTGAACGGAGGGCAGATTGCATTGTTTCTTCGTATCTAGAGACCATCACTTTGCTTTATACAGAAAACAACCCCTTCTGCAACACAAAGAAACCTGCAGCCAAATGAACCACTTAATCCAAAAAGGCGGTGCAAGAGAAAAAGTGGTAGGATTTGCACTGGTTTATTTGAAGGGGAACAAGAAGTATCATCTAGTTTCCACCCAGACTTGAAAAAGATATATTTGGCTCAGAAATTGAGTTGGGGCTTGCCATTGGTGACTCAAAGCTGTTCTTAGCAAAGATAACAGGGTAGGAGCCAACAAGATTAAACACTAGCGGTGAGTACAGAGAACACGCAAGAACATGTTGCAAGGATGCATCCATGCTTCGGAAGAGCAGTGCTAGGCAGTGATTTGCAGCTCTGACAGATGCACAATACAGCATTTGGCTCTGCGATTATATCTGTGGTCATTGGAAGAAACAATTTGATGGCATCTGGGAGAAGTGAGATTTTTTAAAAGGGAATTAATCTTCAAAGGAGTCAATGACCTTTGCTAACTTCCAGAAAAGCAAAGAACTCATATGGGTTTTTATATTCAATGTGCGTTAGTTGCTCATTCTCTCTGAGGTGATTTGCTCTTTTTTTTTCTCTCAGTTTTATTTGCATAAAGCACAGTCTGCATGAAAAGACAAGCCAGCAGCTTTGTGTGTGCTTATACAGGATTTTGCTGTAATATTTTTGGTAGCTTTAATATTTTTTTCCAATATTTGCAATCTCCCGTAATTTCCATTCCAGAGAAACAATTTATTTCCAAACATAGCTGTACACAGCCCTCTCGGACATGACCTGCTCCCCAGCTTTCCACTGCTGTTAAAGCCAAATCACATTTATATTTAACAGCTTAATTTTCCAAATTGCTTTTATCGGTGACCTTGTTGCCCTGTGAAGACAGCACAGGAGGGGACATGAGACCCGAACCGTGTGCCCGGCTGCATTGCTGACCTGCTGGCTGACACTACGGTGCATCCCTGTGCCTCTTTCTCCTCTAAGCTTTTGCTGATTTAAGATGGTAAATCCCTGAGGGAAGGAACTCCCTTTTACTAAAGGGCACGTGATAGAACCACTTTGTGCCCAACAGTGCGACAAGATGGTCAACAGTAGATGAAGCTCAAGGTAAAGGTGAGCCAACAAGCCCAGAGGAGAAAGACACAAACCACCTGCAAAATGTATGGGGTACACTAGAAACATCTTGTCTCTTACAAGGCATGTGTGACTCCCTCAGTGTGATGACACTTTTCATATGAGGAACCTTAGCTCATTTTCTACTCCTTCACTAAGTTGATGGGGGCTTTGAGCAGCCTGGTCTAGTGGAAGGTGTCCCTGCCCTTGGCAGCAGTGCTGGAATCGGATGATCTTTAAGATCCCTTCCAACCCAAACTATTCTATGATATGATTCTATGATATAATATCCAGCTCATTTTTCCTTATTACCCTGAGAAGTGTCATTGACTGCTCTTTCTTTTCTGTCCTGCAACTTGCTTTTCCCCTGTCCCACCCTGGGTCCACATATTGTAAGGATATTTCAAGCCTGTGAATCATTTCTTTTATTTAAGTCAGAGAAGAATAAAAAGGTGTCGTAAAAATAAAGAAATCCAAATTGTGAAATGGAGCATTTAAAAAACAATTATCCCATGACAAACAGGCTGGAGTCTTGCCCTCATTAAAGTGCAGAAATCTCACTTCTTTCTTGAAGATGCTCAGAGACAAAATATGAATTATTTTTGTGATAGAATTCAAGCAGTAAAGTGTAAAACAATGGGGAAAGTGTTCCTTGGTGAAGCAGCAATGACAGTACAACAGGAGCTGTGGTCCTATGTATAGGTACAGAGAGATGGACCCGTTGATGAACCTGCCAATCGCACACAGGCACACACTACAGCCACACCAAGGAATGAGTGCCTGCACTTAAAAGACATGTACCCCAACACACCTAGTCAGAGAACAGCTAATGAGGTCTCAATTTCCAGATTATGCTTGGATGTCAGTCTTACATTGACAAGAGCTCCATCACAAAAAGGGAATATTTTAATTTCATATGTGCCAGGATCCTGTCAACTTTCAGACATCTCTATTTCTCCTCTCATAAACCCTCTTAAAATTTGTCCCCCGGGAATACTGCTCAACTGCAAACTGCCAACCAGGAACTGGGAAGACAAAACTCACTGAAAAACACACAGACCTTCAAAGGCAACGAAGAATTATGCTGCTGGAAAGGAGACTGTGGCACTGACAGTAAAAAAAAAAATGTGGCTTATCTGCACAGGAGTAGTCATGGGTTTCATTCTGCCAATCTTTGCTCCCCCTGATCAGCATCTAATTGCAGAAGTGCTGATGATCTCAGTGGCACTATGCAGGGAACATTCAAAGATCAATGGTCAGCCTCAGTCTATCAAGCCAGCTGTGCCATTGCACACCACGGAATTACTGCTGCCCTTACTCTTCTTTGCAGCTGTAGTTTTGGAGCTGCTAGGACCCCTTTGGGTTGGAGACAGGAGCGAAAGATTCTGTTTAAAGAATGAGAGGAAAATAGGAGTAAGAGCAAAGGCCAGAGGCAAATTATAGGTATTTTGCCTATATACAAGGAGTCAGGCAACATGACCCTACAATATTATGTGCTGGATAAAACAGCTGTAAGACACCAACATCTAGGAAACAAAGGGCATATAGAAGGACAGACAGAGGAAGCAAGGGAGAAAGGCGTTTGGAGAGGCTGGCATGTTTGACCCAAGCCAGGATGGACAGAAACAGCAGAGGAGTCAGTGGGATGGCCACAGTGAAACAAGCTGTGATGGCCTGGATATGCCGTATGACAGGGATCTGTGAGCTGGGACTGCTTTTACAGTTTTCACACCGGAGGGGATCAGGCAAAACCGGTAGGGTTTGCCTTTCTTTGGACAAAATAACGTGCCCAATACAATACATTAGAAAGTGGGTTGAAGTCACAAATGCATCAGAAATTTTCAGGATAAGGAAGTATAACAAACAGCAATTCCTTTTGCTGGTATTTGCTGAAGAAATAGGAATGAAAAAAAGGCAAAGGGAATTAAAACAGAAATCATCTGATTTGTTTAAAGGAAAATGAACATTTTGACACAGCATCTTTTCTCAAAGGCATTGAAAAGGTTTCTCTTCATCTTGAGATGTTCCAAAGCTGAATTGTTTGTCTTTCAGACTGCCCCATCTGCGGCTTTAATAGCGTTTTTAATGTATTCTTTACATAATCAATATTTACAATTCAGTAGCAAGTAGCAGTTCCAACAGACACCGAAGGCCGTATAGTCTTAGATTGAAAGGGACATGTTTCTCTCTAGTCAGTCAAAAAAGACAAAGACTGAGGAGAAGGAAATACAAACAGGTTATAGCAATGATTTACACAGGGTGATTCATCAGCTCAGAGACAAACCTGGGAATAAAGCTGAGGTCTCCAACTCCGATGGCAAGCTTTCAGGACTCCAAACCCAGCTGCCCAAGATCACAGATTTCACTAAGGTCACAGCTTCCTCCAAATCCATGGAGTCCTCAGCCTTTTCCAAACACAGCCTTAAATTATATATTCAGAATGGGAAGGTGGGTACAACTCAGGTTTCAGCCACAACATAGCAAGTGACTAAACTTACCCTTGTCATTGCCCTCAAGGGTAGGAATTAACAAAATAGATGATTACGGCAATGTCAGGAGCACAAAATCTATTGTTGATTTTCATGAGTGGAAACACATGAGAAAGATGGACAGACACAGAGAGAACTGCAATTAGCTTCAGACATCCACAGCACCAACAGCCACAGATGAGCTGTAAGCTTCTTTCACAGCCAACGGAGTAAACCCAGCTGCTTTTAGGATGCAATTCATCTGAATTATTAAGGCATCTAGATCCTCATGGCACACATGATCCTTTAGGGAATAAACAGCAAGAGAGGTTAGAAAAATATTTTCTAGGCTGATGTGTGGATACAGACATGGATATGTGGCTTCACCACGATAATAATTTTTGTGATGAATTTCTTTATGCCCATGCCAAAGGGGTTGGAACTAGATTATTTTAAGGACCTTTCCAACCCTATTCTATGATTCTATGTTGGTAATACATAGCTGTTCAAAGGGCAGCTTTACACCTCTGGTGGCCTCTGCCCTTGATGATGTCTTGTAAAAAGGTGCTGTTCTTTCCACCTCTACCCATGTTGACTGCTACTGTGACAAAGCCACTGAAGCCATGTACAGCAGAAAGACAGATGCAGGAAGGTCAAAAGACAGCACTTGCACCCTTTATGTCAGACGGGAGATATTTGGGGCCAAGCCCTGGTGATTGATAGGTTGAGGAGAGGCTGTATGCTTAATGGAAATGTTGAACCAAACGTTACTTCTGTCAAGATAAGTTATTGGTTGTTTCAATGGCAACAAAAAATTTTAAGACATCATGAATCGATACCTTACTAATTGTTAAATTAATTGCTTTATGTCATCATCTTCCAAAGTACTTTCTGGAGCTGACACATTATGAAAGTTATGTAGCTGCCTTGCTAGAAGCCTGTAGGCAGTTTTCTCAATTTCTAATTTCACAAATGGGGAAGCAAGCTTTCCTTTGAATGTACTCTCATTGTTCCCAAGAGAAGTTTGTTTTCCAAGGGGTTTGGGTTATTTTAAGTTTCACATGATAACCCCTAAAAGAAAGGATGGGAGATAAACTCAGAGGGCCTGTTCCCTGTAAGTAAAGAAGAAAAAGCCACTGTACCCTTATGAATAACACAGAGGGCAAACACTCTCAGAAAACACAGGTTACAGAAGGCAGGTTGAACTGTGGCCCAGAGGACCTTCTTCACTGCAACATCCCACCATAGTGCTGAAAAGGAAGCACAGACCAGCATTCAACATTGTTATGTCCTAATCAAGGTCAGATCACTATGAAGGTTTTGATTAATGCAGAAAATGCAATCAAATTAGCTGAGTTGGCACTTGGCTCTGATGTTCCTTAAAGATGTTGCGATGCTCATTAGACAGAAGCAAGCCGCCTAAAAGGTCAAAGCTAATTTGAAAGACCTGCTAAGATTCAGGGCGGCAAAGCAGGGCAAATCTGACATAGCAAAGAGAGAGAGAGAGAGATGCCTTAGCACTTGAGCACTTCTACTGGACTCTGCAACCTTGGTTTTCAGTGTGCTGCACTTGTCAGTGGCATTCATCTTACCGCAGCCCTTAAAAAAGGGGTTGCATCCTCACCCACTGGAGACCTCAGCATCATTGATTTGCTGGAGGACGCTCAGGCTATGACTGAGCCCAGAGTGAGTCCCAGCTAACAGAACATAATTTGAGAAAATATAATTTGAAATGCTTGCAAAAGTAAGAGAGACTCATCGTCCTTACCTTTAAAAGTAAAATAAAGCAGAGTACCAGTGTGCTCCTTTGGCTTTAGCTTGACTACACGTTACATTTAGGTACAGCTGTAATTATGGATGGAGCAGGCAAAGAAATTACTCAAAACTGCAAGAGGTACTAAAGTCACACAGACAGGTGGAAAATCATATTTCTCAAGATTTCCATTACACTCAGAACAGCGGACACCTGACTAGGAATAATAAACTGCAAGGAAGAAATGGATATGTTAAGGTTTTTACTGGCATAAAAGCAAGAAAACTGATGAATTCATGCTGACCTTTGTAAAAGAATAAAGCCACAAAACATAGAACAAAGCTCGTAGCAGTAACATTTAACTACTACTGAGAGCACTTCCTCCTGTTGTATTTGATGAGTAAGATATACTAAGATAATATGGACCAAGAGATTTCCAAGCAGGGTCTCCCACACAGAGCTGTTACCTGTCTGAAAGCACTGGAGAACACTTTCTCTAGGTTTTTAGCAAGCACCTGTCTTATCCTCACCTGGAGTATTGTGTGCAGTTCTGGTGTCCTCAACATAAAAAGGACATGGAACTGTTGGAACAAGTCCAGAGGAGGGCCACGAGGATGATCAGGGGACTGGAGCACCTCCCGTATGAAGACAGGCTGAGGAAGTTGGGGCTGTTCAGCCTGGAGAAGAGAAGGCTGAGTGGAGACCTCATAGCAGCCTTCCAGTACCTGAAGGGGCCTATAGGGATGCTGGGGAGGGACTCTTCGTCAGGGACTGTAGTGACAGGACAAGGGGTAACGGGTTAAAACTTTAACAGGGGAAGTTTAAATTGGATATAAGGAGGAAATTCTTTCCTGTTAGGGTGGTGAGGCACTGGAATCGGTTGCCCAGGGAGGTTGTGAGTGCTCCATCCCTGGCGGTGTTCAAGGCCGGATTGGATGAAGCCTTGGGTGGGATGGTTTAGTGTGAGGTGTCCCTGTCCATGGCAGGGGAGTTGGAACTAGATGATCTTGAGGTCCTTTCCAACCCTAACTGTTCTATGATTCTATGATTCTGAAACAGATGTATCCATATTTGAATACTTTGGTCAAAAGGGGACAGACAGTCCAGTCTTTTTTTGTATATCTCCTGGAGCCTAGATGGCAGGTGAGAAAAGAAATTGGTTGTGTATCCTGGGAAGCAAGGGAATAACCCAGGCACTGGAGAGACGTGTACAGGAATTCCTTACTTTAACCATATTTGTCTGGTCTATCTGGTGGCAACTTAATGAAAATGAGATTATTTCAGTTCTGGGTTTATACAGTCAAATGATACTGAGACATTGAGCCATAAACTCATTTTGAAACAGTACATTGAAACACTCTGGTTTCAAACACTCGAGCCACTACATTCTGAAATCACACATATTTCAAAACAAAATGCCACTGAAATGCTTCCCTTCTCCTTTCATCTTACTGACAGTCCCCAGCGGAAAACATTAGGCTGTCGCAAAAATTTCTCAGCAGTTCCATTTATGAGTTAGTTTTAGGAGCATTTGCCCATCCCTGATGTGAAGCTAGGATAAAACAGGTCCCCGAGCTCACTGCAAAGGCAGGAGCATGCTGCAGTCCATATGATTAAGCCTTAAAAGAGATTTGGCTATGACAAATTTAACACAAGGCTGAAACCTGCTCTGTCCTTACTAAAATCTCCTGCAGTGAGATCATACAGTATCTGTTTTAATGGTGAAAATATGTAGGTTATTAAATAGAAAAGGCATCCCTGTTCATTTCTATGTTTGCAGTGGCTGAAGGTGCTGTGTTTAATATAACAGCTTTCTGGTTTTCATACACACTTTTACTCTGCCTCCACATGAACCTTGCTGAGGGAGGGGGATGACTGCCCTCATTTTGCTATTAAAAAGCTAGCGATCTGGAAGGCTTTTTCTGATTCACCCAGTCCCAGGATTGCTTTGCTTAAATTGGAAACATAGCCAAGTAATGTCAGCAGCTGAGCCGTTCACAAAAAATTAGCTCCGTAGCTTTAGAAGACTGTCACTTACATGGTGATGAGTCACATATCCCTTGTTCCAAAGTAGCTTTGTGTGCATGCAAGTGACTGCAGGCATAGATATATGTATATTTCATATAAACATATATACATATTTATATATATGCCTCTGAAAACAGGCAACAAGAAAAATAAGATTACAGTTTTGTGGGGAAAAAATCATAGTTCTTCCTACCCTTTGTTCACCATAGCAACTCTTTCTCACACACACAGAGGCAGAAAAATAGAAAAGAGTAAAGCTCCTATCTCATTTTCACCCAAGCCTACTCCAACAACAAGAACAAAGCTTTTATCTTCCAAATAGGGATAAAATACTGTCGTAGCAGTTCATTGCATAGGCATGCAGGGACTTTTCAAGCAAGTATACATTTTCATGCTCTTGCATGGGTATTTAACACAGCCTATAAGGAAATGCCTGTGTACTTCCCAGCACAAGTATTTCCGCGTCTTATAATGGCTGTCCTGTTAACAGCTTCCTATTGCCTAGCTTCCTATTGCCTAGCTTCCTAGGAAGCTAACAACTTCCTTCTTACTCACCACAATGCTACGCCTGTGCACGCACACATACTAACCAGTTCATACTTCAGTATTCCAGCAAAAATAAAACTGAGGTAGAGGGTAACAGGAAAGGTGATAGCATCATATTTTACTGGCCACAGTGTGTGTTTTACCAGCACTTAGATATCATATGATAGCATCAGGACTGTGCTGTACAAACACATATAGGATACATGTAAGTCAGTTATACATATCTAATCATTCCTGAAGACCCCAGAGCAGGAGGATATGAGCAGTGCCTGCTGAGGTCACATCAAAGACATCCATTGGCATCAGCAAGCCCAAATTAAGCAAAAAATATCTGTGGTTTAAAAACAGGTCACTGCAACACAGGAAGGTTAAGGGGCCTGTTCATGGACACACAAAAAGTTGCTTGTGGAGAAGCTTGAACATAAATCTCCCAAGTCCCCCTTGACGTCTAAAACATGACCTATTTGCCCTCAGTCAGGAACCTACATTGCTCTGTCTGCTACTTTGCTTTGTGTCTCTTTTTTTACTTTTTCCCAAAGAAAACAGCTCCACTCTTTGAAATCTGCCACTAGCATTATGGAAGAAAATCATGTATTGTTCACCCTCAATTGAGGCCTGATGCCAGAGATATTCTTTTACAATAGCGACACCTGTAATATTTTGAGTACCTACAGAAAAGCTGTAGCCAGGCTACGACTCCGCTTGTAACATAACTTCTGTAGAACTGATCTGATTTACCATGGGTTTCTCCCAGCTTTAAGCTGAGACACCACTGACTTTTGAGATAATGACAAAGTGTGCCAGTCATCAAGAAAACTTGTTGAGAAAAGGAGCATCTTAGCGGCCTCTTGGCTAAAAAAATATGAGTGCAATTTGCTTTCGCTTGTGCATCACCTCCTGCCAGCCTATTGCCACTGTAAGTGCTCGGTGGTGTAAGCAGACCCCAATGGTAAGGATGCATAGGAGGCAAGGTGACACTGAGCACTCATCACTTAAGAAAACCACATTGTGCTGCAAATACTGAGGCTGAGGTTGGGGGAGACATGTAGCTCCTTCTCCCTACTTAATGAGCCTCATTGTCCCCACAAAACAGCAGTGGCAGCTCACTGCTGTGCAGCATATTGCAAGGGGACTCTGTGGCTCCATCCTTACCAGACCCAACACTACCAAAGTACTTCCCTAATTTATAGCACTTACGGTAGGCATCGTTCAGCTGCTGATCTACCTTTTATTTCTTCCTCACATGCTGAATATCCAGCTTGCCAAGCAAGAAAAGCCTTTCTAGTAGCCTGGAGAATATTGCCAGTCCTGCCACTGTCCTGGCACTCAGGAGGGCCTGTTCATTCACAGAAGAATGATTGATAACAACATAAATGTGGTTTTGGGGGGTTTCAAGGTCAGGAGACAAGTCCAGCTGCCATGTAAATAGCCAAAGCCAAAGGACTATTTCTATTTTGATGCAACACTATCATAAATAAATCAAAAGTTCAGGTTTTACTCTTTCAAAATATAACATTTTCAGGAAGGCTAAGAAATCCAATGGCCTTAAATACTATTATTTAACAGATTACTTAGCACTGCCCTCTGCAGCTGCACCTCTGTGACCGTAAGTTCCTGAACTGTACATGCACTGGATCTCAGGCACATCTACCCAAATTCACATGCTGGGATATAGATATGCCCTCAGGGAGAGAATCAGCTGAATCCCTCTTCACTTGCATGGCAGGGGGGTTGGAACTAGATGATCTTAAGGTCCTTTCCAACCCTAACTGTTCTATGATTTTATGCTGAATATTTAGTTCCCTCTCCTAGAAGAATACTTGGGATTTTTTCTCTCCCCACTCCCGCATCTTTAATTCAACACCAAATTCAATTGCCCTGAATTGTATTTTTTGCCCTTTTTGAAGATGAATCTCTGCTAAGTAGAAGAACTGAAAGGGATTGGTAAATAATAGCACACTGCTGCCACGCTGGGAACTGTGCTGCTGTACTCAATGCGCTCACATGTGTCACTTGTCTGTAAGTTGTCATTCATGCTTTTGCTTGTCTAACACGGTGATTGAGCATTTCCTCTGAGTAAATGTGTGTATATCTTCCTTACTGAGGCACACACGGATGCACAAGGTCTCCTTGAGGATGTAAATTCATTTCCCTGTATTTTTAGCAGAGTGGCTGATTTTGGTGTCATTAGCTGATCTGCACTGGAACTTCGAGCCATTCATTGAGGTAAATGTCTAGGCAGGTGAAAATAATGTGTCCCTTTCCCAGCTAGGATGAAGCAGTTCATTTACTCAAGCCGGCCATATTAAGAGCAGTAATCTACTTACTTCATAGCCAAGAATTTTAAGAAGAGATGGCCAAGGGGCACTCAGCAAAATCAGCATTGATTTTTCAGCACAGCCTGGAATACAGCCAGGTCTCATGGGGCCAGAGTAACATAAATACAGGACCTAAGCCTAAAAATGGTTAAAGGAAATAGCAGGTACAAGCCTGTCAGCCAAAATCAGTTTGGGCAGGTGAGAGAAAATGAGTTCCTAAAGAATGAAAGAATGGGATAATTAACCTCACTCAACATGGGCTTATGAGGTCAAAAGACCCCGTCAAGTTAACATAGTACTAATTTTGGAAAGTCCTAAGGTTACTGCCACAAAGATTGCATCCTACTTAAATTTTTGTGCTTGAGACCACAAGGCACTTTAATCACTGAAGTTTGGAAGCAGCAGAACAGATTGAATGGATTTAAAAGGAACTGACAGTCCCTGATTTTGGGGCGAAAACTTGCAGACCGGGAGGTGCTGTTAGTGGGCTCCTAGCATATACCCACTTGCAATTCTTAGACACCCTGAAGACAGGAGCAAAGTTTCAATGAGAGACTTCCTCCTGCTTTTGTCTCCAGCCAGGCTGGAGTGTCATATTGTGCAACTAAACCTGTCAGCATGAAACATCCAGCTTGTTTTCTCTGTCAAAAAGGTTCTGGTAGACCTGAAAACAACTGGAACATCTCCAGGCTGCTGCTATCCCAGCAGGCCTCCCCTCCACTATTCAATTCTGACTATTCTTAATAATTTATCTCTGTGTCTTGGGTTTGATTAATACTAATTGACTGTCAAAAATGCAGCCGAGTGCCCAGTGCTCTCTCTGCTGTCCCTAATGGGAATGCGCTGTATGAAAAATGGTTTGTTTCAATGAGTTCCAGCCTTGCCTCCACCTAAAGCATCAGACCCTCACAGGTGTCTCAGCCCCATGGGGTGGGCAGTGGAGCTGCAGCCAGGACCACAGGACCAGAAAATGACAGCTATTACAGTCCTTCATCCACACCTGCGAACCGAAGTCATTCTGAGATGCAACCTTGTGTGCCATATTCCCAAGGCTCACATTGCTCAGCACCTTCCTTGCCAGTGACCCGGCCTTTGCCACTGCCTAGTTATTTTCCCCAGCTGCCATCAATAAGCGGTGACATGGGGTCCTTAAAATGCCCGGAAGATTCCACTTCCGGACAAAATCAACCAGGCTCATTTGCAGTTGTTGCATCTATGAAAAATGCTGCCTTTTTTTGTTGCAAACAGCTGGAACAAGTTCAATTGAATTTATATAAAGTCAGGGTTTGTTTCTGAGCTGGTGACTCATGTTCTTGTCTATTTATGATTAAATGTTATCCCTGTAAATAGCATGCACATTTTTTCCTATTTAATTGTCATGGCTGAGGGGATTTAATCTATTCACCAATTCAATAAAATGTTATCATCGGCCGGCCACACAGAATGCAATCAGAGTGCCATAGAATGCATGGCTACAAGACACAGACATACACCTCTGACTTCAGGTGAAGGCATTCAAGATGAGTTTTGTTTGACTCAAAAAGAAAGAACTAAAAACTGCATTCACAGAGCCAGATGTCTTATACAGAAACAAAAGTCATGAGCAGCAAGAGTGATCCCACTACACTGCGATATTTAATTGATGAGAGTTTGATGTTCAAAAAATATCAGTGGGCAATTCCCACATATACGTGTTCACTAACAGGAGGAAGAGCAGCTGGGGTGCTGGTGGCATTATCTCAAGCCTTCTGAAGGCAGTGAAGGTTATTTTCACGCACATCTCTCGGATTTGCCTTATGTCAAAACCCGAAGGTTTTGAGGTGCCCAGATTTCTTGGCTGTTTAATTCTCACCAGTGAGGCCAGGTATCCAAAACAGCTCAGCTCTGCCTAATGCAATGCTGACAGATATTTTTTCAAGTGCCTTTTTATTGGTATGCATCACGTTAAGAGCCACTGAAGATTTGGCAATTGTGTTTGCTCTTGAAGTCTATTAGATTTAAAAGTGTCACAATTTCTGCTTCCTTGTAGGAGGGTTGTTTTCTTCAGCTATGGCATCTGTTCAAGCCCCCAAGGGGGTTTTGAGCCAACCAGGCTGCTCCCGCTGAGGAATCCCCACTGTCCTGCTGACTGGCCAGGAGGATACATCAGCATATCTGCAACATTGATTTCATACGGGTTGCCCATAGGAAAACCTCCCACCATTCATTTCTAGTATTCTGGGGAATCTCTTCAAGCTGCTAAAAGACAGACCATTGCCTCTGCATAAAAACAAGTGAAAGTGTATTCCTCCCCAGCTGTCTAGTGTTGAAATGAGATCAGATTGTTCAGACCCTCATATGGTGGGGCCTGGCTTTTGCAACTGCAATGCATCAGGAGATAATCGTGAGTTAATATAGAGCAATGGTAATGAACAATAAAGAATGCTTTATATAGTTTTATAATCATCATACGGCCCCATTATACCCAAATGTACCCATAAATCTGCCAAAGGAGGCAGCTCTACAGCAGAGACACTTTTATATGTGTTTAAAAAACGGGAAAAAAGTCATATCCATCCTTGGCAGACCTAATCTAGTATCACACAACATTTATCATAATACCAGTAGCATTAAACTGGATGTCCACTGCACTGTGAGATGGTAGCAGTTTATTGCAGTCCAAAGAGAACTGGCACACTGAATCATAGAATGGTTAGGGTTGGAAAGGACCTCAAGATTATCTAGTTCTAAATCTCCTGAACAGATGGGGGCTTCGCCAGCGAGAATAAAGCACTTGTGAAGTGAAATAGGGAAACAAAATTTCTCTCTGTGCCATGGACCCTGCTAAAGAAAGCTAACGGATAGCCAGACACTACAGAAATTCCCAGTGCAGCTTGCACGAAGCCTCAGAAATCCAGATGACTTTTAGGAAATGCTGTGCAAGCTGGGATATGGCCCCAGTGGAAAAAGGAGATGGCATTGCAAAGGGTCTCGTTCACAGCTAGCAAGGTGCTTTCAGTACGGTCCAATACATATAGCAGGACTGTTGACCACATATGCTTGGAGTATGCTGGACGTTTTTCCCAGCCCAGGCTTTCATAAACGAGCAACACCAGTGCTCACTATCAGAAAAATCTTAGAGCTGAGAGCTTGACTTTCCCAAATTAGGCTGCAGAGAGGTGGTTGAAAATTTCTTTACAAGCTATTATGTGAGAAATATTGGACCTTCAGCTAATCACAGGCTCATGCACAAGGGGCAGTTTTCAGTGGAAAACCCTGATTTCTAATCTTAGAAACTCAGCAAATGGAAAAGCACATAGCGCTTCATGGAAAACATTCCCAACAGGAAAACAGAAAAGCAGAGCCTTTGAGTACTACTTCCACTAGGCCCTGAGGTGGTGCTTTCAAACTAAGATGTTTAGGCTTTTGTCTGCCTTAGCATTTTACGTTTCTGTGTTTCAAATAGGCCACAACACTATCTATATGGAAAGTGTTGAATCATTTTTCCCCCACGCACGTTTGAAAGTGGAGGTGTGAATAGCAGAAATGGTGTGTACTGACACAAAGCTCTGCATCACACTTGCAAACATCGCTGTGGATTTTATCCTTTCGACTTACACCGTCTCTGGCTGTCGGTGCAATCACAACCGTTAATCGACTTCTACAGGCCCCCAGTCGGCACAGAAACCCTCATTTATGACTTTCCAGAGAGGTCGCTATATATTTCTTAGGACTATTTGCAAATACTGCTGTCTGCTGTTTAAAGACCCAAAGTAATTTTGACTGAATATTTTCACTCCCCTGTTTGTGACCTAAGCCAGAAATCTGAGGTTATTTTAAGCATTTCTCTAATAGCTGTATGCATTCAGCGAGCTGAGCAATCTTCAGAAGAGTGACAGAAATTGAAGAACTGGAAGAAACCAAGCCCAGCTTTAAAAATGGAATCCAGAAAACAAAGTCCCTGCTAGTATTGCTGCAGGCAATCCAAAAGGCATGCCTTAGCTGCTTCTAATCATATCAGCCCTACTTCCCAGCAGGAGGTAAGGGAGGAATTGTGACACAAAACTGACAAACATACCTTTTATTTCACATCAGCCAGAGTACCATGCTGAGAATCGTGATTCAGGCTTTTCTTAGGAAAACTCACTCTGGCCTATTGGGAGCATCATTTTAGCAGCTGATCAGTGTGATCCCAATTAGAAAGAGCAGTCAAAGCCAGAGACGAGCCCGTCAGTGAGGGCTGGATCCTGCACTGCAGCCAGCAAATACATATTCCTGTACAATTACTGTTCCTCCTGGTAATGCATCCCCCCAAAACCTGCCTGCCCACATGTGCTGCTTCACCAGGGATGTATCCCACACCAGGGTGGCAGGAGAGAAGGATGTGCTCTCAATGTCGCATGGAGCAAAGGGAGACTACGGAGAAGCATCACAGACCTACAAGTTTCACAGTCTGCTTACAGTAAGTGGTTATAGGCAGCTGTGGGTACATCAGAAGTGGTTTTAATCTAGATCAGACAAATCTGCAGCAGCTCAGCAAGTGAGAGCACACATGAGCCAAATGGCCAAAGTCCAGATTAAGCAAGACCACATGTTGCACAGAGATGTCTGCAGCTACGACGCCACCTGGCAGCCAGAAAGGACTTTCCAGTAAGAGCCACCTTGCTGTGACTTTTAATCGCGCATGCATAAACAACCTCATCTTTGCGAGGGCACTTTGTCAAGATAGACTACATTGGACACTTGATCATTTAATTGCCCTTGCTTAATTATTAGTCTGGATCACAGAAATATTGATTTCTGAGAAAGGCTCTCCAGACCTTTCACTGAGCTCTACCTCAAAGTGAACTAACAAGTGTTGGGGAATGAAATCTGCACTATAAATAATTTAAAGCAATGTATTATCCATGGACTGCTTTAAAGAATGGTGTAGGTATAATAGGAATATAAACTATGGTAATAGCAGTGGAGAGGACAAGCTGCCAATCTTTGGTTTCCTACAGGTAAATGTTAAGGGTTTCTTCAGTGGCCCAGCTCCAAACATCAGAATCTCAGCTTTCAATAATAATTATTGTAATTATAATTATTAAGTATAATAATAAATTCTTATGATGATGGGACTAAAAAAAAAAGAGGGAAAGAGATCATCAAAACTCAAAAGAAAGTGAAAAAAAAAAAAAAAAGAAAGAAGAAAAAATAAGTTAAAACAATGATGCCAAAGCTCTGATTTTTCAGTCAATTTCCAAGCACATTTTATCTGTGGAGTGAGGATATCATTGTGAAGGAAACGCAGTGCCTTCCAAGTTCATCAAGAAGCTGAAGTCCAAACAAACTTAGCAGAATGGATGAGAAGGGGCAAGATTTTGAGAACACAGCAATGAAATGATAATAAATCCTCTTTTTGTGTATTTTGTGAAGCTTATTCCTACTTTTAAAAATAACTTTATTTCACCAAAGGAATCAGTGACAGAATTGTTGCATGCCAACCTAAATTGCAGCCTGTCAACAGAAACAAAAGCCTTAAGACAGGAAAAGTTGTTGCAACCTATGACAGCGGGATGAAGCCAAGATGATTTAATATGGGAACGTAGGTGGTGTGCTGCACCCTTCTAATCAAAATCAATGGGCCTGAAGTTCAGTGATCTGCCCAGAAAGCAACATCAGTAGTAACACATATCAGCATTGTTGTCAACACTACGACAGGTCTTCTGCATACTTAGCCCAGCAGAGCTTTGCAGCCTTTGGAGAGGATACAAGGGTAAAAAGATTGTGCAAGGCAATGAGACAAGCCCTAAAGTCTTTGCACACAGAGTTACACAGTTTAATAAAGTTACTAAGTCTCAGCAGAGAGATAGTTTGCTTTTAAATTGCCAGTTCTCATTATGGCAAGTAATATGTGAAAATAACGACACCTGGGATCTCAGAATTGGGGAGAAATGTTTTAAGAACCTGAAGATTTGGGTTTTTCTGTGCTCATCTCCACATTTTGAGGGAAAACCTCAGGATCTTTCTGCTTGCTGATAAAACAGTGTGAATTGGAGCTTATTTCCTGCAACAGAACTCATGCTCTGCAAAACTGTGTAACATCCCAGCTCTTTGAATCTGCAGACCCACAACTGAGGCGAACACAGTGATATTTGTGCAAGATCATCGCCCCATTTAATGGAATTAAGGGAATTTATAGTTTCCTGGTTTGCCACACATTCTGGGGGAAAATCACTTTCACCTTGATCTGAATTAACTCCCCAGTGACTTCAAGCAGAAATTAGAAGACCCCTAAATGTTTCATGCGTTAGTGTTTTCCTGCCTTTGTAAAACAGGTTCCAGTCAGTTTGGCAGAGTGAGAGGCTCAAATAGAAATGGAACAGAGAGACATATCAATACTTGAGGCAGATTGGTCTTTCCTGCACCTTTTGCCACACAGCACTTGTTGCTTAGGCCAGCCCAGAAGGTGAATTTGTGTCATAGAGAAAAGCAGGCACCTTGAGTTCGTTGTTGCTTCTCCATCTGCACAAGGGACAACCTCAGCACTGAGATGCTGTAAGAGGCCTTTTTTTTCAGCTCTGTACTAGGCATGCAAGGAAAGGAGAAAGCAGGGGAAGAGAAGATGTAGTGTTCCTGACGGGACAAGACGAGACCTGCCCTCTAAAGAGGATCGTCATGGGAAGTAGGAAATTGAAAAGCTGTTACAGAGGTAAGCCAAACTCTAACATTTAAATATATATTCCTCTTGCTTTATTCCCTGAGGAAAATGCTGTATTCAGAGGACTTGGAATAATTCTATCAACATATGCATTTCGTGTAAGTAGCAACTGTTGTTGCAAAGATTAAAAAATTGGGGAGAGGGGAGATTATTGCTGAAATCCATCTTCTGAAAGAACTATCAACAGCATATTTATTTACCCTGTGCTTTGAGGGAACTGAAAATACCTTAAAAGCTGTTTGAGTTGCACACCCTTTTTCTTAAAAAAATTATGATTGAAAGTCTTTATACTTGCTGCAGCATGTTCTGTGGGAATTACTAAGAATTAAAATAATGGTTTGATCGCGGTAATATGATCAAAATGGTATCAGAGAGCTGTAAAAGATGCTGAGACATGAGGAAAAATGTCATAGATTTCTTTCCCAATCGTGGACACTATTCAAATAAAAACCAGCAAAACATTATTATTTTTTCTTTCTAAGGGAGCCATGAATTTCAAGCACTGTGTATTTCAAAGGAAAATATTTTTCCACAGACATTTGAGTGAATAGCAAGTGCCAAATACTTCTAACATACCTACCCACTTGCTGGCACCTTCCAGCTCTCCTTGCTTCAGGCAGCAAGATGTGAACAACCACTTCTAGTATTTTTTCCCAAGTAACTCCCAAGCTTCTTCTGTTATTAAGGTGGGAAATTATTGTATCTACGATAATTAGAATCAATTTAATTATTATTATTATTATTATCATTACTATTATTATTATCAACTGCTATAATCAACACAAATCGGAAGCTTTCCTTCCTGCTACTCAGCCACAACTTTACTAAGGAACCATGCAACACAGCACCTCATGCAGTAACACAACAACAAAAGCCATCTGCTATTGCCTATGGCACAACATCTTGATGCTGACCTGCCCATGGACATGTAACAGGTACTCTGTGCTAAAGCCAAAACAGTGCTTAAAACATTGTTATTTTAGGTTTCTCCACATCTTACAAATGGAAGTGATCCATATATAATCAAGATAAAAGATGCGGAGGTACACAAGCAGCATTTGTTTTCATCTTGGTGATATGAAAAGGAAGCTCATGACATACAGGAAATTACCGAGTAAATTACATCCAGGAAGAATAAAAGTTGTTTGACTCAAAGATTTAGTTATATTTGGAGTATCATGGATTAATTGAAAAGGCAGACTAGGAGAAACTTGAGAGATGTATGTGTATATACAGATGTGAGGGTCTGACTAAGTTTATATTTGTATTTATTTGCAATAGTTGCTTTTAATGGAAATAAAAGAAACAGCCCAGACCATGAAACTGGAACTGATTTTGCAGGAATTAGATAAAAAGCTACCAATCTAAAAAATTGGAAAACAGGTATCCATTTAAGACTGCAAAACATCCGACAGATAAAGAAGATTTGGCATAAGACTCGAAAGACTGCAAAACATTGATAGAGGGTGAAATAATATATATATATAAAAACTATATTCTAGTACAGATAATATATTCTGTACTTTATATTTTTATATTTATGTAAACAACAGAAAATTCACAGTCAGTTGTATGCTCAATGTAGCTAATGGAGTTTCATGGAGCAGAAATGAGAGCCAAATTTTATTTCGGGTATTCTATGTAGTGGATCCCAAGAAAATGGATTCTAAAAGATTCCTAACTGGTTTGGTTTTAGAAGAAGACAAATTAAAGGGCAGAGGTCACAAAAATACTTGAGGCACACAAAACTCCTCTTGCATCCTTCTCCTTCAGCTCCTGAAAACAGAGCTTTCATTTTATGGGACTTCAGCCACAGTAGTCATGAAATCAGTGAGAATCTTCCCAGGTATGGCCTCTCTTCCTGCACTTCTCCACTGAAGCTACCTACATTGAAAGTGAAGGCTCAGAGGTATAAGGAAAGGCATTTAGATTTTTCAAAATTGATCTTTTGATCACTGTTCCTACTCAAATTTCATTCATCCTTCACTTTAGGGCTTGGCCAGATAATGTGCCTCACATTTGGACCTTGTCAAACTGAGGGACATGCCTGAAAGTGAAGCATCAGTGGTGCAAGTGGCCTTTATAGGTAGAGATGGCTGTGTCTTGACAGCTAATTTCAATTTTACAGCCTGCAACAAAACGCCTGAGCAGGTCTGCTTTCTTTTCTGTTTAGTATGAGGGAAAAGCCAGACATGCTATTGCTAGAAGCAGGCCAGGTAGAGCAGTGTGCAGCAGGTACCTGGTAGCGAGGTGACTGAAGCTGTCACACAGGAGACAACTTTTCTGCTCTTTCAGAGTGAGTGAGGATTATGCCAAACCCTAATGTTCCATACAAAGGAAATGAAACCACTCAACATATTTTACAGCTCAAGGAAAATTGTTGCTTCATTTTTCCTCAGATGAGGTATTTAACTCTATTAGCAGGACATTATTAGATTTATTACCATGTCAAGTCCAAGAAAGCTACTGGTTTAACTCTTGGTACAATCTGGTTGGAGGGAGGAGAAGTGCACAGATTTGAAGCGGCCGGGATTCTTTTTAAATGCATTAACAAATGTAACTGTGTTTAGCCAGTAAGACACACTAGGAGAATTCCTGAGAGCTCAATTTAGAAATCTGCATATAGCTAAGCATAGGAAGGCTAATGTACAAAGAGAATAATGATACAGTTCCCACTTCTTACCTAAAAGCAAGCAAAAATGTTTGGGGCCCTGCGCAATCTGAAGCTGCACATGGTGTTAAGCTATGCAAACTGGACATCTGTAAATCGATGGGTCCGGATGGAATGCACCCACGGGTGCTGAGGGAGCTGGCGGAGGTCATTGCTAGGCCACTCTCCATCATCTTTGGTAAGTCGTGGGAAACGGGAGAGGTGCCTGAGGATTGGCGGATGGCAAAGGTCACACCAATCTATAAGAAGGGCAAGAAGGAGGACCCGGGTAATTATAGACCGGTCAGCCTTACCTCCATCCCTGGAAAGATGATGGAACAACTTATTCTTGACTCCATCACTAGGCATATCAAGGATGAGGGGGTCATTAAGAACAGCCAACATGGTTTTATGAGGGGGAAGTCATGTATGACCAACCTTATAGCCTTCTATGAGGAAGTGACTAGGTGGAGGGATGATGGTAGAGCAGTAGATGTAGTTTTTCTTGATTTCAGTAAGGCATTTGATACTGTCTCCCACAGCATCCTCATAGATAAGCTAAAGAAGTGTGGGCTTGACGATCAAGTAGTGAGGTGGATCGAGAACTGGTTGAAAGGAAGAAGGCAGAGAGTTGTGGTCAATGGCGCAGAATCTAGCTGGAGGTCTGTGACTAGTGGAGTTCCTCAGGGGTCGGTGCTGGGACCGGTGCTGTTTAATATTTTCATCGATGACCTGGATGAGGGAACTGAGTGCACCCTCAGCAAGTTTGCTGATGGCACAAAACTGGGAGGAGTGGCTGACACACCAGAGGACTGTGCTGCCATTCAGCGAGACCTGGACAGGCTGGAGAGTTGGGCGGGGAGAAACTTGAAATTTAACAAGGGCAAGTGTAGAGTCTTGCATCTGGGGAAGAACAACCCCATGTACCAGTACAGGTTGGGGGTTGACCTGCTGGAAAGTAGTGAACGGGAAAGGGACCTGGGGGTCCTGGTGGATAGGAGGATGACCATGAGCCAGCAATGTGCTCTTGTGACCAAGAAGGCAAATGGCATCTTAGGGTGCATTAGAAAGGGAGTGGTTAGTAGGTCAAGAGAGGTTCTCCTCCCCCTCTACTCAGCCTTGGTGAGGCCGCATCTGGAATATTGCGTCCAGTTCTGGGCCCCTCTGTTCAAGAAGGACAGGGAATTGCTTGAAGGAGTCCAGCGCAGAGCCACAAAGATGATTAAGGGAGTGGAACATCTCCCTTATGAGGAGAGGCTGAGGGAGCTGGGTCTCTTTAGCTTGCAGAAGAGGAGACTGAGGGGTGACCTCATCAATGTTTACAAATATGTAAAGGGTAGGTGTCAGGATGATGGAGCTAGGCTTTTTTCAGTGATATCCAGTGATAGGACAAGGGGCAATGGGTGTAAACTGGAACATAGGAAGTTCCACGTTAACATCAGGAAGAACTTCTTTACTGTAAGAGTGACAGAGCACTGGAACAGGTTGCCCAGGGGGGTTGTGGAGTCTCCTACACTGGAGATATTCAAGGCCTGCCTGGACAAGTTCCTGTGTGATGTACTGTAGGTTACCCTGCTCTTGCAGGGGGGTTGGACTAGATGATCTTTTTAGGTCCCTTCCAACCCTTGGGATTCTGTGATTCTGTGTTTCCAAAGGTTGCTTGGGCTCTGGATTTATTGGAATTAAGTCCCCAAGTACACTGCATTTCCTTAGCTGAGCTAGGAGACAGTTGCACTTTAAATGCTTCAAGTTCAGAGTCCAATACCCCTAACTCTTTCTGAGCAGCACCATACTCCATCATTTCTATGAATTTCACTGTAATCATTTGTGGAGTAGTATCTAATGCCCAAATGCATACTCTGCTCACCACCACAACTTGCTTCCTCCTCCATCTGAAGAGCAAGGGAAGAAGAAATGAAAGTTCCCTATAATACCACACAGTGTTGCATGTTCTTAACTACAGTGTCCTAAAATAGAAAAATAGACTTCTAACATCCCTTACACAATCAGTGAGTGCTGTGGCAAGAGTCTTTGCGTCACCACACTGAGATACTGTAAGGGAGAAGTCTGGGTGAAAAAAGAATTAAACAACAGGCTGTAGCTGAAGATTAGAAGGTGGAGATGCAGATTTAATACCCAAGGAATCAAAAGGGAGGAAATATACCACCAGCAGGCCCCAGTTTCCCTACCCCCCTCCAGCCACCAGGTAGCCACCAAATGAGTTCAGGAGAAGATCTGCATTTGATGGGGTGGCTTGTACAAGGCAATGAGCACAGACTCTCCATTACCAAGCGGCTGTAGCACTAGGCAAGCAGGAGCAAAGGAAACCAGAAGCACACAGTACTGGCTAGGCAGCATGAAGGACAGTCTCAATTCCACCTACCCAGTGGCTCTGCAAGCCACTTTCTGACATATGGACCAAAAATCAACACCAAAAGTCTCCAGAGCTTTACCACTCAGTGATGCAAAACCCACAGCACTTCTTGTCCTGATGCAGAATATCAACATGCTTTGAGCTTATTTGGCTAATATTCATTTGTGCACACACAGATGCCAAGTCTGAAATTGCGTTCGTTCATTCTTGGCATTTAATTCAAGAAGCAAAGGGAATAACCCTGCTTTTACTAATGCCTGTAAAATTATGCTGTTGCAGGATTCAGGTGCTTCTCGTCCACCAAAGTATCTTCCAAAAGGCTCAGAGAACAGATGCTGGGCTGCTAACCAACCCAAAAACCAAACAACAACAAGCGTGAGGAGGGGGGAAAAGCAGGACTAATGAAACCCTAAGAAAGTGCTTGATGGTTTCCACAGCCAGCGCATCTTTCTCACTGACAGATAATTCATCTTTTACCAGCTCCCACTGCCTAGAGACCAGTCTCTTGGTTGTTTTCAACTAAACCTACATAAACCAAAGTATTTTCAAACAGGAAACCAGATGTGATGGGGCCTGCCCCAGCCTGTGACGGGGACACACAGGCTAATTATGATTGATGCCATATCACTCTCCAGAAAGCACCCACTTGCCACATCAGGTGTTTTTATTGTCATTTATGGAGTGATGATGGAGGTGCCAGCAAAACTGAGGTCTGGGGTCAAGGAAAAAGGGTCGGCAGCAAGAAATAGCCAATTAAGCTTTCCCTGCTCACCAGGAGGAGGAAATAGAAACAAACATTAAGCAAAAGCAACATAGTGATATATTTCCTTGTGTTTTCCTGCTCCCTGTGGCCCCACAGTGCTGGCACTGCTCACGTTGAGGAAGACCTGGACAAGTAGGTGGCTGCCACGGTTTAGCTGTGGATCAACATGAATGAAGCTGGGAGGGGGATGCAGAGCCATGGCTCCTGCTGGGGACGGGGAGCTGGCTACAAGCACAGTAACAGCTGTAAAACCAGCAGCATTTCAGATTTGCACAGCATTGCTCCTCTAGGGGTTATTTGCTATTAAACACCTCTGCTTTCTAATGCATGTTTGACTTTGCAAGAGGAAAAGCTAAGAAATCCAAATATGTGGGAGCTAGCATGCAAACACACATGAGCCCTTGGCATTTTTCTAACTTCTACCCAGTAATGGATATATGTGGTGTGTGCCACACATAAACACAAGTGGAGAAACACAGATTCCTTGTGCCCAAGTGTTGACTAGTTCAAAACAGAAGAAAGGCCTGAATCTGGTACCTCCTAAAAAGATGCAAGCTTCTCACATTTAAAAAGTGTTCATTGCCACATGGTGCGCTTCATGTGTCTTCTTAAGCATACTAATGCCCTCTAGAGCAGCTTTCACACCCTTTTTCCCCAAACCAGTAGCTGCTCCTGTCTGTGGTCTCAGGTAAGTTAACATTTCTCTGCCTCTCACTTGGCAAAGGTTTAGTCACATCTAACTGACATGCTGCTGTGCTGGAAACTGTTAAAAATAAGAGCAAAAAGTGCCCTGGTAAAGCAGGGATGACAGACAAGGCACTGTTCTCTGCTTTAAATCTTTGCAGTTGTGTAGCGCTTCTGAATTAGGTATGACTTCACATCAGCCAGCCGTAGCTGTCATCTTCTGTGAGTTACAAATATGGATCAATGGTAAATGAACTATTGTGCTTCACTTTATTTTATGAGTTAGACCAACTTATTGTCTTGATTTTTCATTAAAATACAATAACGCTTATAAATTAATAAAAGCAATAGGATCTGCAGAGCCTGGTATTGAATGAGCTGGGTAATTTCATGTGTGAGGTTATTTATCCTCCAGCTGCAGACTCACTTTTTCTTTCCCCCCTCTCCTCCCCTCCTATTTAAACTAATCAGAGCCATTTCAGGGAAGGAACAAGGTAAAATGGAGTCCTGAAATTGGTTTGCTCGGGCATCACTGCTGGCTGGGGCTCTCAGCTCAACACTAGGACAGAAGGAGATATCAGACAGTCCAGAAAGCTTTTGCACACTATTTTGAAGGCATTTGCATGCCATTAAGGACAAACAGAACACAGATGGAGAGCACCTTTCACTACCTCCTGTGTGTCCTCAACTTGAGTTGTCTAGCTCACCTTAACAAATTTTGTGTCCAGCAGTATGTGTTCGCAGAGTTGCAAATGATGCCTTTTCTCATTAAAAACATCATGCTTCCAGTCTGGGGGTGTCAGATTTGAAAGGTGTCTGGCTCTGTACGTGCACAGGTACCTCAGAGGGGGAAGCTTCCCTGGGTGCTCCCCCAGGTGAGAGAGGGGATACGGTGAGCACTTGATGCCTCTACTGCAGGGAGACAAGGTGGTGCTGGGAGAGCAGAGGGAGGAAGGGAGTTTGTCAAAGGGTCCCCTTGTCTCTTTCCCACCTGTCCCCATCCACCCAGCACTCAGGAAAACATGCATGCTGGGGTGCAGGTATCTGGCACCTCCTCACTTACACCAGGAATGCATGAGCATCTTAATTCGGATATTTATTCAGAAGTTCAGATGCTGGCCTGGCCTGTTGAAACTCGATGAATAAAGAATAAAGCTCATGTCTCAAAGCTTGCTTTGTCCTCATGTTTCTCCAACCAACTTTCCAAGACTTTTTATCCTAACCTTGCAGCCCTGATGTTCTTCTGCAGTGAAATGATCAGCACTGAAACAAGGGATCATTTTCAGCAGATCATCTGGGGGTGTGTGGGGAAAAATAAACAACTTTCACATTAGTTGCAGAGAAGTGAACAAATGAATTACCCGCTGTTTTCAGCCAGTCATGAATAATTCAAATTCCCCTGTGTCAGTGGATCTAATTAGTAATCATCCAAACTACTCTTAAATTATCTAGTTTTGAGTTACTTGCATAGCAACGACATTCATTTCCGATAGAATTATTAATCCATTTGCCAGTGTGAGACCGCCAGGGCAGAGACAGTGGGAAGCCATGCTACCCGTTAATGTTATTAATGTTTCTTTAACAATTAACCTATCCGGTGTTCAGGGACAAACAACATATGTCACGTAGAGAGATATTTTTAAAGCTCTGTGGATACGTGCCATAAGTCCTGCTGATTTGGCCACCTTGAAAAGCAAGGAGCTGTCATTAGTGAAGGCTTGACCCTGAATGTGCAAATTGCATAGGAACCAAGAGAAAATATGAAATAATAGAGTTACCAAGATATCATAGAATAGTGGATTCACACATAGAGGTGTGAATCCACTCCAAAAAGTTACTTTGTAAATGGAACAGTGCTTTTCATTGTTTCCCATCAAGTAAGAAAGATCTGTAATTTGCTTTCCCTGTTGCTAATTTGTTCCCAAATGCAGCTCATGTCTGAAGCTCACTTGAGAGGTCCTTTCCCATATTGTCTATCTGATTCTTCCATCAGTTCTTCTGAAAAGGGAACTGCCAGTTTCCTAGCTTCACTAAACAGTGTACCTCAAATGGCACAGCTGAGACTGGTCAGGAAGCGGGATGATTTTATTTAGCATAATTCAGTAAATAAGGAGTGTATCATGAGTTTTCCCTGTCCACCAGGTATTCATAGTAAAACACCTGCTCCAGGATTGATCTGCAACTAAGCAAGGTCAGGGTCAGACCTTTGTTTAGGGCAAACCATCCCACATCTATTGCTGTGGGATTTTCATATCCCATTTTGAAACATCTGGCACTGATGCTTGTCACAGATGGGATACTGGGTTAGACAAAACTTAGATCACATAAAAACATGTTCCCAAACTTGATTGTTTTTAAAGGGGTTTTTAAAGTTACCAATCCAACATTCCCTTCAAATAAACCCTTCCAGAGAGTCAGTGCCAGCCTGCAAAAAGGTAACAGTTTGACATCCCATAGAGAAGCTCTCACTCTCATCTAAGCAGCATTTGGGTCCCTGGGCAGCTTATTGCAGCAGCCCATTCCCTGCACCAAAACTTTCACTAAACCAATTAAATAGCAGAAGGGATGTGCTTAGGGCAGCTACCAGCCCTAACTCCATCACTAAGGAAAGTCACTTCGGTGCATCAGCTACCAGGACTGTCAATACCAACAACTCACTCCTACAGCTCTTAATATTTTCTATACCATTTTAAAATGGGTTAACTCATTTTGAAGCAAACCACTTTGGGGCCTTTACTGGAAACCACTATTTGCACACTACATAAAATGCTTTTAAAATCAGTAAAACCTAATCGTCAAAAGACAAAGGAGAAATGAACTTTTATCAGCCCAGGAAATCAAGAGACCTGTCATTATTTAGAATTGCGAATGCTTTCTCATTAGCACAATGTGTTGTGCTGGAGCTGGCCATGTGGAAAAGTTCTGCATGACAAAATTACATGGGAGAGAGCACAACACAATTTTTATTAAATAAAGAAATACATTGATGCCACCAAAGGAAAGAAATGAAGTTGTAAACATATTTCCCAGACATCAGCTAACAGCAGGAGTTTACAGTTTTTCTGCAGTGGCCAAGTATAATAAAATTGATCTGTTGACTATACAGATCCATAAAATAGTTTACACAGAGATACAGTTATTGCCAGTTGGATCAGAAACAAAATTCTTCCAAAAGAAAGTGGCCTTATAAGCATTGTTTTTCCATTACACATCATGGCAACTACAGGGTGAATGAGGGCCAGATTTCTATGGACTTAGGTGCTTTGGCCTGGAAAGGAATTAAAACCCCCTGGACATTCTCCTCCTTGATGTAAACACAGGCTGTGGCCCTGCTTCAGGCATTGCAATTGCCCTGGCAGAGGAAACTGTTTTGCAGGGTGCTTTGAATTGGTTTGGCAGGGACAGGAGAGGCAACGGGAGATGTTCCCTCTTAACACCCTCCAGAAGCAAACAGCTTAAACCACCATTAGCGCCAGGGTCCATCAGCTAGTACTGGCATTTAGACCCCAGGGCTCCTTGTCTTCACTCTGATCCAGATGTCCTCCTCAGAACTCCTCAGACAAAACCCACCAGAGCAGGCTTTCAACATTGTTACTCCATGCAATCAATTCTGGTCTATTATTAGTGACAAATTAATTAAATCCTAAAAGAAAAACCAAATCTTTAAATTGTCTCTCTTAAAAACTCATTATCGCCCAAACTTTGATGATACATGGTTCATAATCTTGATCCAGGAATCACATCACTGCAGAAGGACATTCAAGCAAGCTGGGAATCAAGGAGCTTTTCCTATAGAATCTGGGGAAGAGGGACATTTGGGCATAGAAAAAGAGAGATACCTTATTTCAGGACTACAAATCCATCCCTGTGAGGGTGGGAGCACTCCTGTCTCTATTGCACACACAAGGTTAAAAGACCTGTGGGAAAACAATGCAGAGCAGGAAACTGAACTTGAGGCTCCAAAGAGCCTGACTAATGTGGAAACTGTTGGAACAGGCAATACCTTGCTGCAAGCCTCTTTTCCCTAACATTAGTCTTCCGATTACTGAAAAAAAATCAGTATATGAAATATGCAAAACCATAATTCATTATTTCACAGTGCAACATACACAAAATCTGCCTCAATGCACTGGCATTTAGTTTGAAATATGCCAAGGTTAATAGCTGTAATGTAAAATCGTTATCTGCAGCAGAGTATTAATTAGGACCCTCATGCACAATGCATTAACAATTTGCATGCAAAGAGGGCTGCAGTGGTTCTCTGCAGGAGGCTGAGAGCATGCTATAGCTGACAGAGCTGGAAGACTTGAGGAAAAGCATCATACTGAGCTGTCACACAGCCCATAGCAGGGCTTTGGGCAAGCTCCAGATGCCTCTCTCCCACCATATACCCAGAGCAAAAAAGCAGTTTTTCTGGATCTCTTGGCATTGCTGGGCAGACAAGAATCAGTCATTTGTACCTCTTTTGGTGTAAAGAACCCTGCAGGCACTGGGGACATACCTCAGCATCAGATGCCATAGGCGACTTGCTTCCAAATTGTGACAGACACCTTTCAAAGCCTCCAACAGTAAGTTTTTCAGGCATGCATGTGCTGTATACTGTTGGAAGAATGCTGCTTCGGTACGCAACAGGTCTGATATTTAACACTAGTATTAACACAGTCAGCCAGCCCCCAGCCCCTCAGACCTGTAATTCAGCAGAAGTCACCCTCTAAAAGTCTCAAAAGACAGAAGTCCACATTTCTGTCGCTTGTTTGGAGTGCATAACTTTGGAGGACCTCACAGCCTCCCATACCCAACACTTGAACTCTCCACCTTGCACAGTAGCTCTAGGACAAAGCTTCAAAACTCTCATTGAGGACATGAAGCTGCTTGTCCAGCTGCAGGAGCACAGCTCCTGCTTGCAGATATTCACAGAGAGTGCATGCATCCCTTCATCTTTCTTTTTCCTGTCTTGGTTAACCATAATATCAGTTCTTTTTTTCCCCATCTGTATCTTTTCCATTCTTTTCCTATGGGGATTACTGGTTTGGGTTTCAGCGGTTGTTTCCCTTGAAAACTCAACATTATCCAAACAAAATTAAAGTTTAAAATGAAACAGAAAACAAAGAAAATGTTTTTCCAGACAGGTGTTTTCCACATCCGAAATAGGAGCTATGGTTTTAAGTAGCCACAAGGCACAATTAGATGTCTCAAGCAGCATGCCTAGAATTTATAAAGCCTCACTGAGATCATAAAACCAGAAGAAAAGGGACATTGCAAGACCATCATGCACAAAAAAAGATGATGTATGCTATCATGGAGAAGGATAGACACATCCACAGAAGACCATTGACTTTATGGACTTTCCATCAGACCAGCAAAGAAAACTGGGCTTCTTCAGATGAAAAAAAGCCTTCCTTATGTTTTAATTCTGGAGAGGACATCAAGATCCCTCATCTCAGGTGGCTTTCATCTGAAATGAAGAAGGTGCTGTCCTGGCAATTTGCACATACCTTTTGCCATGTTCTAGTGAAAATACTAAGCTGAGACAGACTCATGGTTTGGCTCTGGTGAATCAGAGGCTCTTATTAATGTGATCTGTCACCAAGCCAATGGTTAACATATCAGTCTTTTTACAGGGCCTGTTATCTTGCTGCCGAACTCCAGCTATGAATGATGGCTGTGTGACTTGCAAATTGCTGGTACAGTCTGCAAGGCAAAAATCAATAGTTCCTCTAGAAAATTCCAGTTCTAATCAGGCCTGGATTTGATACAGCAAGGACAAAAACATTTTCTTCTGGCATTTTTAGGCTAACTTGTGAGAGAGCTCACTCATGCTACAGCATGTGCCAGGACGTTTGCAAGCTGTGCTAACAAAGTTGAGTGGCTCTAAGGTTTGCACAAGGCCAGGAGTGCGCTGCCCATAAGTTTTAAGAATGGTGCTTGATAGCCATATAAACAGGATTGAACAACAGGGTGACAAATCTTGACCACCCCTCACAACTGTTCCCCAAATGGATTGAATTTGTATCAGAACACAACAAAGAAAACACCAAATGTCAGGTGTATCCCACTCCTAGCAGGTGTTAAAAGACATTTATTCACATGCTTTTTCCCCTTTTAATTACCATTAAACCTCTCTCTTGGGCTCCTTTAGAGCTTCTTTTCCTCCCCAGCCAGGACCTGCTAGTGAAAAGGTATTGGTGAGGCTTCAGCCAGATGTAGACTGGCAACAACTGATGAGGAGGCAGGAAAAATAAATCTCTGCATGCAGATGCCTGCCAAGCTCATCACCTGCTGAGCGATGCCTCTCCAGGGACCACATTGACTTTTTAAGGATTCGGTTTATTTTTCTTTTAATAACAAACATGCAGCTGTTCCGTGTTTCAAATTACTCCCATTCACTTTTCTTTCTTTTTTAATCTCATTTCCAGCTTGTTTAGGGGAGGGCAAGCACTTGACATGCAGCAGAGCCATCAGTCAATGGTTACACATCCTTGAACCCCAGGAAAAGGAAACTACATCCCTCCAACACTGCTTCCCCACTCGATGACAAAACTCTGCCCCTTTCCCCCTTTGAGCTGTGACACCTTACTGTACCCTCTTTTACCCCTTTGCCCCCTTGCATTAGCCAGCAAACCCAGGCTTCAAAGTCCCTGAGGTGTCTATTTGATCCTCTCAGCCTCTTCCTGACACATACTTTCCCCACTGCCCAAAACTGAGGCACAAGATGAAAGGTGTGAAGATGAAAGAGCAGGAGAGATAGCTTGATTCCTGAGGAAAGGTGGGACGTAGCATAAAAGCCAGACTGTAGCTATCAGCACAGCACGAACAAGAAACATGACTTGATCCCAGTAAGAAGCCACTTTCCTGCAAGCAGTTCTTAAAAATGCAGGGAAGGGATACAAGTAACAGAGCTCTGCTGGCTAACGCTGCTCCATTCCAACCCATGGCTGCATGCAGCAGCATCACCTCATGGAAATGATGGTGCGTGAATCTGCAGGAGGAACCTGCACCCTCACTGACACAAAGACAAATCCTGCAAACTCTGCAAATTGCAAGACCCTGCTGAAGCCCATGGGCGTCACACAGTTCCTATGAACTAAAGGCTTTTGCAGCCACTCATACCACCTCTAGTGTCTTTGAAGCAAAGTTCCTTCCAAAATTCCAAAAACAGCAATGGAAAAGTCAGAAAGGGCAAACAGAGGTCCCATAATGCTCAGAAGCTTTTAAGACAACAGCTGTTAGTAATAGGGGCCTCAAATAAAGTTTCACATCTAAACAACAAGCCTTCCTTTCAACAGCACTAGTTGCTGCTGGGAGCTCTGGATATTTTTGTAAAATCAGGCATCATGATGAATTGCATGAATACACTCATTTTTATACTAAAAATCTGTTCACTATGCTAAATTCTGCTCTCGTTTCTACAAGGGGTTACTTGAAATAATGGACTCACCTCTTATCTGGGTATGCTTAGGGTTGTCTGCTTGATCTTTCTGAGTAACTGCTATTCAAGTATTTTTCAGTATCTTTTTCCTCCGGAACAGGATTTTTCTTTAGCAATAAATGTCCAAAATACAGACCTATTTATTTTTTTAATGTCGTGGGGTTTTCCTGCAAACTATGTTTGTAGCATCTTGGGCTTTTTGGCTGCTCAAAACTATTTGGATAATCCCTTTGGGTGACAAAAGCGTTTTGATAATCATTTGAATGACGCTTTCAGAAAAAAAGAAGTGATTATTCAAAATCTTTTGATTTCCTGACAAATTTGGGCCACAACTGGGAAACAACCTACTTAATTCTTTGAGATGCTACCCATGCTTTAAAATAGTTCCCCTCTCCATCCTGTGCTTAGATATCCTCTTACATCCCTTACCTATGATCACAGCGAAGATGAAACTTCTGAATTGCCTGCTTCACAAGAAAAAAGAAATGAAAGAACAGCAACCCCATTAAGTCCTAAAGAACAGAACATTTGATTCAGTATTGTGACCCTAATGGCTATTTGATCCTGTGAATATGTGGCGTTTATTACCCCTAAAACCCACGGCAAATGCATTCCAGATTAACGTACTTATTTTCCAAGGTATTTTTGAGAGTATTACCTTGGGTCTGGGGGGGAGGGTGGGGGTGTTATGTGTGGATTTCTACATTAAACATATGACAAATACTCCATCCAGCACACCCAGATTGTGCCTATGAAGCTACGCAACTGCAGAAGAGCCTCCCTGGAATGAGCTGATCCATCACAGCAACCCTCTAAACTCTGTCCAAGCTTTGCCAAACTACCTGGGTCAGTGGTAATCGTCATGAAGGTAAATTAAATTCTCTGTCATGTCATATCACAATTAGCCAAGTGCCCATAATCATCTTCTATCTTGCTAAGTCCCTGAGTAGGCAGGTTGCTATGTGCTGTTGGGAGATAAAATAGATGCCCACGTAGCTGCGAGAAATGCCCTTTTTCTGGGAACACATAATCTATTTCAAAGGCAATAAATGCCCAACATATGCTATTCCACCTTTTCCCATCACCTTTCTCCTCTGTAAGCTGACTGTCACAGGTACTCTGCCTTCCTCCTGACTGCAGCCCCATTTATACACTTGCCCATCACTTTTCCTAGTGTGGGCATGCAGTAGGAGCTACAGAAGTGCCTGTCTGCACTTCAAGAACTCATGCACCAACATATAAATGCATCCCTTGCAGGGATGCTCATTGTGAGTAGTCATCAGAGGCAAGAGAGGGAAACGCAGAAGAGTCTCCAGTGCATAAAAAGAAACCTTAGCACAAGAGAGGGTCTCCCTGCTTCAGTGCACCTATGCTTATACCTCTATGAACCCAAAGTCTCTAAACATACCAGATTTCCTTCAGTGAAGTCCTGTGCCTCTCTTTACCTTGACTGTCATCTGGCTTTTGGAGATCAGAGCTGCTGAAATCAAAAAGTTTATAGCCAGCCTACAGCACAACTCCCACCAACAGCCAGTCAGCACAGTGTCATCCTTCCACTGCTCATAAACAGCCTCAATGAGAGCAAAAATAAAAGCTAACAAATGGTAAACTTTTGTAAATACTTTTTATCATTACTCACTAGGCTCATAAATCTCTCGTGCATTAGACAGTCAGACTAACAGGACACAGAAATTTTGCTGTTAGCGTCATAAATCTTTCTCATGTTCTTTCTGTGGTTATAACAACAGAAATTTATTGTAGCTTTCATTTCATCCTATATTCTGTGTAATTAATCTCGATGTGTTGCTGTGTACGTTTAGAGACAGTACATTTTGTGCCTGCCCATTTGTATTTTTTTCAACAGCAAGTCCCATCTGACTTAATATATTGTGTTATATTATATATAACCACTGACCATAACTCAGAACACAACACATTTTCATTTTGTTGCCCCATTATTTTTGCAGTAAGTCGATACGATATGAGGTGAAGCGTGCCTTGCTCAGCACTTATTGATCTGTCTGTTTGCTCATTGCTTACATCAAAACACTACTTGTCAGCTCTGGCTCTGTTATGATTATCTTATCATGCAGGAAGCAACAGCCTCAAAAACTAAACGCTACTCAACATCCAAGGTCAGGTGATACCAACAACTAGCCCAAAGGTTTTCCAGCGAGGCAGAGATGAGTAATTAAACAGGACCAAGTCTCTTTTCTATTAAGGGCAACTCTACATTGCAATCGGGAAAAGTAACTATGGTAGACAGAAGAATGTTTCAACCACCTCTTGCAGCTCAGTGCAGGGATGGTGGTAGAGTCACAGCACCCCAAAATGAGAGGAGCCCTATGGACCACAAATGACAGACAAGCTGTCTTATTTTTTTTTTGGTGGAAAAAGGAGTTTAGAATGTACCAAAATGTCTTCCATCTTGCTACCTATTTCATGGGAGATTCCAGTGAAGCAGAGATGATATGCATTGGTTTGGACTTTTTGCCTCCTCAGCAAGCACCTTGCACACTGGAAAACCATAACCCAGACTGTTTTTAAGGACATTTAGCCAGTTGTGTGTCAATGCAGCATAGCAGTATCACTTTGGACCAAGACCAAACGTCCAATGTATCACCCTTCTGCACATTCAATGCACCAAGACAGCATATAGCATTCATCCATCTTGCCCTGGCCTCATATGATGCCACTTGAGCAACAAAAATCACTGCAGCCTCTTTCCTCTGTTTCTAAATGATAGACTTGCCCTCTGTTTCTTGCAGACTGCTGCTCTTAAGTTGTTAAAGAGCTTTGAAAAATACATTTAGAAAGGCAGCTCTGCTCTTTCAGAGCATGCAGCAAGGCACTGCCTGAATAAATGAATACGATTAGCAAACCCCTGCTTAAAGGATCAATCACTTTGCCTTTGTAAAGAAGAACTGTGGAAAGACAGATGCCAACACCCAATGTGCTGATGTATTTTGGAGTTTGTCACCATGGGGGAAGGTAGGGCTGTGAGTGACAGCAGATCCTCTTCAGGGTTTGGGTCACACTCTCTTAAAAATCCAGACAGGGAGATTTATGGCTGGATTACCAATTGACTAAAATAATCCAACCACCTGCCCTGAAAATGACCAAGGCACACTAGCAACCTCCAGTGTACAGCTGTCCTACTACAGTTTTAAGTGAGCAGCTTTCCCATGTTTGGGAGGTACATAAGGGTGAGAATTTGTTGCTCTGGATGAACCTTGTCTCTCAAGATTTACAGCCTCTGCAAAGAACTTCCAAGTGGATCAGAGCAAAGAGAAACCCAAGTATTCTCTGACACACAGGGACTCTAGCAGGCTGTGTAATTGAAGTGTGCAGAAAAGGCAAAATCTTCTCCCCAGTACTTGGCATTACCCATTACCAAATTATCATTTGTCTCAATCCCGTGCTTTGAGGGAGGTAGGTGAGATCAAGCACCACCAGCACTGAAGGAGGCCCACAAGCAGCACAATAAAGGGCTCACAAACCATTGAGCACTCTATAAAGCTTCTGCCATATCCTCCCTGTGGAACAACAGCCAGAGGGTTCAACCAGGGTTGGTGCTGGCCCTATGTGATGCTTGGGGGGCTTGAGGGACACAAAGAGATCTCAATCACTGGGGGGCTTGAGGGACACAAGGAGATGTCAATCACCATTTCAGCCTCCATAAACTGGGTCAGGGAGCTATGTGAAGCACAGAATTTCTTCTGCTCCTTTCAGCGTAAGGCTGCAAATCAGGTTTAGTCTAACTCATTTATGGCTGTACAATGCCAGCACCCAGCAACTCAACAGTCCACATTAATACAGACCCAAATTATTTCTTGTAACATGCTTATAAAGAGGAACTGAAGAGCATTTCCATGCTCTGCATTGTTTGCATTACCGGTTTGGTTTGTTGGGTTTTTTTAATGTAATCCAATACATTACAGCTAAATCTGATGAGGAAACAGCTCACTAAAGTCCCCAAAGGATTGTTTTCTTGTGTTCCCTGATTGACGACTTTTTGATTTCACTTTCATGTGCTGGATTTCTAATTTCAACCTATCCATATCCACTTTTCAGCCAAGTTACAGACCAAGGGGGGCTCATATCCCTTCCCTCACTTGCTCTGCTGCCTGATCCAGCCCTTTTGGCAAAGCCCACTTCTGGTCTATAGAACTCTGTGCTTTACGCTTTGATGCACACAGTTTTCCTACTATGTCTCTCCCTTAAACCTCCCAGCTTCTGCTTTTGAGTTTCTCATTTTCCCAAGTCTCTTTTTCTCTACAAGATGGTCTCTGACTTCAAGGCTCACAAGAGCTGCCTTACAGCTACCATCAGCATTTCCCCTCTATAGTTTGCAGAAAGCATGGACAACATCCTTCAAACCCATTTCTCTTGTATTATCCAGAAAAAGCCTCTTCTCCACAAAAACCATGAGGGGCTGCTGGCAATAAGATGCTCCCATTGCCTGGTATTTCCGTCCCCTGGGACAACTGAAGGGAAAAGTGCTAATGATATGATATCCATTTTGCAACTGCAATATGCTTCTAGGGGGAGATAATCTAATTGGTACCTTATTACTGGAGCACTTTAACAGCAAAACCAGTGACAGGAACGTGTGCGCTGAAGCGCTCGGTCATTTGGGGAGAGTTGATACAAGCTGTGGTAGCCCGGCTTATCGCCATGAACTCTGAGAAAATTAGATAGAGGTGAGTTAAGAAAGAAAATCCTGAACTAAGCTGAACTCCATTTGGATCCTAGAAAAGCCCAATTAATTTCCTCTCTTTTCCTCATCTTTTGGGACAATTCGATTCCAAATTCTGCACCTCAGCACCTCTGATCCCAGCACTTCTCAAAATCCTGGCATGGCTTGGGTAACCTCCACTAAAATGGAACTTCGGTGTAAATCAGTACAAGGCACGGCCAGGGTGCACCAGCCACTGAGGGTCTGCTGATGTCTTTTGGGGCTTTACCCCTTAGCCTCACCTGTGCGATGGGGGCACTTCCAGCCTCCTGACACTGCTGACATTGAGGTGGTCAGAAACTACAGCCCAGCTTACAAAGTACAGCTGAGTCTTCATTTGAATACTCACAAGGGAGATAAAAAGGTCTTTTGTTCAGTTCATTCCTCCTATTATTCTTCTTTGCACACGCTGCGTTTGTTTTTGTCATTAGGTTTCCAGTGTCCCTAATAAGATATTAATGAGATGCTAATTCAACATGCAAATTACAGGAGACTGGCATGGAAGGGTTGCTATATTTAGAGCCAGAGCAGGGTTTTAATGGCTGTCTTCACCCATATTGTGCCTTTTGTCAATTTCTTCTTTACTCCAGTGAGCAGCCTTGCATCCCTGAAGTGTCTAGGTGACCTTAGAGGCTAGGAGAAATGACAAGAATTCTGGACTGTGTTACCACAGTAGTAATGAAAAAACCCCACTGTACTCCAAAGACATTGTCAAAAGGAAGCCTTCTTAATAAAAAATATAAAACAAAAACACCTTGGGCCCTTGCCCATTCAGGAGCGATAGCAAGGGGAGGGGATGCCCTGAAAAACAGGGTGCTGATTGTTACACTGCTGAGTTCAGGAGTGATGCCAGAACCAAGATCTGCCCCCATCACAGAAACTTGTCTGAAGGAGCAGAGGGAGAGGGTTACATTTACATCCTGTGGTCCAGCACAGGCAGCACAACCTGCCCCATGGCCCGACACATAGGGGCTCTGCTCCTCCATCCTTACTCTTAGCGGAGCCATGTCTGCCTTGAGCTCATTGCAAGCATGCCAGCATTTTGCTGTCTTAAATGTTGTCAGAAATCTTATCCAAAGAAAGCAAGCAAGCAAAGTGCTCAGGTGCTGAGGAATGTGAAATACTCAGGATGGACCCTCCATCCCCACTACCTTCACATTCCCATGGCATGCATCTCTCTCACAGCCAGTGCAAAAAAAGCACCTTCTTGCATTGAACATGAAGGGAAGTTCTGTGAGTCACTCCAGAGCTCAAGGCTTCTATTTTGTCACCTGGAAACTGAGAATAAGGATGCAGCCTTCCCTTTATAAATGTTGTAGCACCACTGACTACAAATAGATGTTTTTAACCATAGTGCCTTTAAAGGTGCTCAAGCTTGAAAGAAGACCTAAGCACTTAAAGCAACATGTCCTTTCTTGCCAGAAGTTGTTAGAGCACCCTACCCCAAAGGTTATCATAGGAGGCTTGAATCTTGACAGGCTTGATAACCATGTCCCGTTACATTTTTAGTGTCAGGCTTCAGAGTGCTGGAACACCCTGACCTTAAGTGACAGAATTATGCTTCCTTTTGTGCCAGGGACGAATCTCTTCAAACTGCCAACGTGCCAGGCTCCCAGCCCACAAACAGAATTTGTAGTATTACTCTGGTTTTTAGAGATTACCCTGAATTTCTGACAAGGCCTTTGCTTGCAGACAGACAGCTCCGTGGCTCTGATGCTTCTTACATGTTTTGATCATTTGCATCAGCTGAGAAACTGGCTCCAATTTTATGGATTTTTATGGTTTCTTCCCTCTGAATCACAGTTTCCAGACTAAAATGCTCCCAAAATCTCTGCACACTTCTCCCTCCCCCAATGGTTTCAGCTGGTTTTATTGTTCTGAGGCACCAGACAGTTTTGTTAATAACGGTAAATCCTTTTAGCCTCTGGTTAGCGCAGGTTGTGCTGTGATTGACAAGGTAATAAAAGTGTTAATGAGAGAAACTGGCACAGCCAGAGATCAATAGCTGCCAATAAGAAAAACAATTCTGATACTTAATTTTGTAGAATTCCCCCAAAGCGGTTGAAAATACATCACAATTGGTCTATTTTATTGTTTAATAGATGTTCTCTCCCTGGTGCTCTCGGAGATCAAATTAACCAGAGGTTGGGTACAATGGCAAAGAAGAGAAGAGGACCTCTATTCCTCCAGATTTCACAGGACTGTTGGGACATGGAGCTCTAGGGCAAAGCCATTTCTGAAATAAATGTGCTTGGGGCTACCTTTCCCAGTCAGATAACTTCCCCAAATCATTCCTTCTTTGTGCACATTTTTCCTGCAGTACAAATCTAGGGAGGGAAATACCACAAGGCCAGCCCTAGTGCCAGTGATCATATCTGGGTTATGGCTGTAAGTTCAACCATAAGTAAAAATGTCGCGTCTGTTGTGCTGCCCCAAAGGGCAAAGCTCTAGACAAGATGAAGGAGCCAGGGCAAATGTCCTTTCAATAAAAAAACCTAAAGAAGCAGTCTTTAGGTTAGTGCCAATTTGGGTTTCTGAGAGCTAATTAGAGTGGTAAATCACATGAAGCGCATAAAACTTGTAGTATGGATTAACATTAGTTGCTTGCTAACAGGCTCCTATACATGGCACAACCCTGTGTGGCCCTAAACACCCCGTAATACCTTAAATCTCCTCTCACAAATTTGTCTGAGGCCAGATGCATATAAAAGCCTAATCCTATTTCAAGGGCAGCTGTTACATGTAGGAAAATATGTGCTGGCAATAGGAAGCACTGCCAAAGTGGGAATGCAGTGAGAATAGGGAAACAATTTCAAGAGGGGCACAGAAAGTCTGTAAGTCAAATGAATGAGAAACTGGTATGCACTCATGAAAATATGGAGAAGGGGAGAAGGACCAGCCCTTCACATCACAAAAATGACAGTGAATACATTTTCCAGATGCTGGTTGGATTATGCACTGATGGTAAGGCTATTTGGACAGCTAATAGATGACAGTTTGTGCGATCCCACTCTTGTGCACAGGGTGTCCTAGCAAAGTCAAAGCGAAACACTGAGGCCTCTCCACATGGGCTATGCTCATGGAAGGCACTGCTGTGAAACCCTTCCCCTGGCAGGTCAAAGAGACCTCCAGTTCTGACAGCAGTAGTTTTTGATATATATACATTATTATCCTACAGAAAAATTCCATTTCTACTCCTGTATTATGAAAGGCTCAAGGCATTTTGTTGAACTGGGAAACATAAGAGGAACAACAGAGGATCCTGGTACAGGGCTGACTTTGAGCTCTAAGCCCAGCAATCACCAATATTGGTGGCAAAATGTCACCTGACTTGAGAATAAGCAGAGCTTGAGCAATGTTGAAGGCTGTTGCTGTTAGAAGTGTCTCCACACCATTATTTTTATGCCTAGGAATAACACGCAGGCTCTAATGTAGACTCTGATAGTATTATACCTCACTGGTGTCTGTGGGTCTTCCGGCAGGCCCAGGAAAGCTGAGGAATGAACATACTCTCATTTTACATCAGGAAAGCTTTGCACAGTGATAAAGGGAGGGCAATTTTTCAGGTACCCAAGCACACAGATGGCAGGATACCAGAGGGCTGCCCCTACTGAAAGCTTCAGTGTGAGCTCAGAGGTGCTGTGAGCTGGCAGAGAGGAGTTGTGCCTGAATTTTTCAGCATGGGCCCTTCAGGTTGCAAGTGAAGCTATATGGAGCCAAACTGCAGTTCCAGTCAGGCACAAGAGATCTCCTAATGCAGGCTCTGCCAAGGCAAGTGCTGATGTCTGCTGAACAAATACAACTACAGAAGAGCCAGAAAGTATAGCTAGCTCCAAATCACCTCTTCCTTCCCCCTCCTGTCCCACAGCATAATTGAACAAACATTTCTGCTTCTAAACAAAAGAGAATAATTGGAATCAAAGAGCATGAAGGGAGACATCAGCATGAAAAAATACCCAGAAGACACCAAGGGGTTTGGCTTATCCCTTTGGCTTTCCTCCCCTTTTCTTGTCCTGTCTGTATTAATGTGGTGCTAAAACCTTGTATTGTCTGACTGCATTATTATTAATGGCAACTGATACCCCAGAGGTCAGGGTGGCACTGCAGCTTGCCATTCACTTTAACTATCGACGCGTATCAGCTTGGGGAATAAGAAGAGATAAAGTGAGGATTATTGAATCCCATCTTATGCTGTGTGTTATCACACCCTCTACATCCAGACTGGCTCCTATCAGCCTTTCTCAGCTCACTGCAGGTGGGGAGGAGAAAGCAAGGTTTCCCCTTCACATTTTAATTTTGCCCATATCTTTACAATTTTGTCCAACACAAATTCTGACCATCACATTAATGGCTACATTTGCCCTCAGGCTTGGCTTGTGGCCAAAGCATTTAGATATTTAGCTCTTTAGATATCCAAACACTGAGGTATTTAGCTCTTCAGAAACCTAAATATTTAGATGTGTCTGCAGGAACTGTTGTTGTATTTAGCATCATATAATAGTTTTGGTTGGACCTTTAAAAGCCGTCTACTCCAACACCCCTGCAATGAGCAGGGAGGTCTTTAACTAGATCAGGTTGCCATGACCCACATCCAGCCTGGCCTTGAATGTTTCCAGAGATGGGACATCTACAACCTTCTCTGGGCAACTTCAGGACTTTCACTGAGACAGGTCATGTTACAAGTACATGCCTTAGTCTGGTTTGGAAGGACCAGAACAGACTAAAAAGAACCTAAAGATGTAGATAGAATTCCTCATTCTCTTATAAAACTCACCATTTGCTGTCATTTCACCCAGTCTCAACACTGAACTAAGCGAGCTGAAGCAAAAGAGGGGAAAGGATGGATTTTCCAATCAATGAGAAAGATTAACAAGATCTCAGGTGCAGTAAATATTTTCTCAACACAAAGAGCAAACTCTTATGTAGCATATTCGAAGACAGAGAATTGACATGCGGAAAAAATGAACAGATTTCCTGTATCTGCACAGGGTCCTCTCCATTTAGTGGGCATTAACACTAAAATAATATTAACGCATTACTTATGGAAATATATGCAAAAGCTAAACAAGAGAAGGTACCCACATGCACTAAGCACCCATGTTAATTTTGAAAGGCAGCTCAAAAAACGGTAGCATTTTATCTATCCTGTCATTTACAAGCCATGTAACTCAGCTCTTGAGTTCCAACAAATTGCACATTCCCAAATGTAACTCATTGTGTTTGTTGGTGATAAAACAAGATTAGGAGAAAGGGAGGGGTTGAATGAAGCTTTCTGTGGGGAACACTGCCCGAGCCACTATACAGCTTTACCCCATTTTCATGCAAGGCACATATACCTTGTTAGCATCTCTTTTAATGCTTCCAACTACAATCAAGAGGCAGGTAGGCCCGCCACATGAGTTAAAGAAAAGGCCTTTGACAACCGCCCTTCTGTATTGAAGCAATGAAATATATATACGCAGAGCTCCAAACAGTTTGCTGCCTTTCAAAGCAAGATGATTACCTTTTACAGACGCAATGACAAGAGACGCCTTTGGCAATCCCATGGTCCCCGTCTTCTGAGAACTGGCAGAATGAGGGGGAAGAAAAGCCCAGAAGCCTTTTTTAGCCTCCTTATTTTTCTTTGTCACATCATTAATGGTTCAATGAATCTCGAATTAAATTTCCCTGACTGCTGACACCATTTTGATTGATAGGTGTCCTTGGATCAACCTCAGCAGGGCATGTTGTTGCACCAAGCCCCCTTTCCCCTTGCCATCTATTATCAGCCCCTTGTCATCATTACCTTCACATGTCAGTTCATTTACCACAGAAATGGTATCACCAACTAATAGGGGCGATAGAAAAACATTTGTTACAAATAAGGAAAAACTCTAATAAATCAGGTTATGCCTCAGTCCAAAACTCATGGAAAATGAGTATTTGTCCAACATGCTTGTTCACAAGTCACCCTCTACAATATTTTTTCCTGTCCTTATATAAGACCCTAAACAAAGCACACAAAATATACCCAATATCAGAAACTACAAACAAACAGGGCAGAGCCATGCACAGATGAACTTAAAACAGCTTTTACACCTTGGGATTTTCTTCATTTTGAACAATGGCAAAGAAATATGACCACCAAAGTTAACTTCAAGTCCCTGGTACACTGAAAACATATAAGCCACAGAAGCTAAGAGTCCTTGCTGCTGACATTGGAGATTTTCTACCAAAGCAATTTTTCATCGGATAGCAAATACTTTGTCAAAATTAAAGCCATTTATATGAAGGGGTGATTTGCACTTAATTTCTGATTGCAAAAAAGAAATAAGGAGGAGGGGAACAAAATAGTTTTTAGCCTCTTGAAATGTCATATATTTTACTTTTGGTTGTTTCAGAACTTGAACTTATAAGAAATTATTGTTAAAAACTGAAATGTCCGAAACACAATGTAAAATTTTAGATTTATCAAGATATTTACATTTATTTTATTAAATTTAAAAGAAACTTAAAAGTTTTCTTTTGACTTTCACAGTCTCAGGACAGAGCTTGTCTCTCTTTGGGAACTTCACTGAAACTGAGAAAATCTACATGGGGTGAGAAAACCATTCTGCGTTTGTCACCAGTGCATGGAGCAGTGCAGACTTCAGGTTATGTATGTACCATGCTGGTGTCCTGGCTAGGACAACTGCCAGGTTTTTGCTTTCTCCTTCACCATCTTATGGAGAAGGAATCTGTCTGTGACAGACATGCCTGTCCCTGAAGTGATTTATCATATAAAAAGGTCTTTATACATTGCACACCAACGACTCAATCCCCAAGGATCAACACACAACTATTGCTTCAACCTCTCTTCTCCTTTTTCCCTCTGATCAGCACCAAAGCATGGAAACACCTCTAGATGCCTGCCAATTAACAACCCAGCAAGGGAAGATCTGCCCTTCAAGAATAAATAAGGAAACCCAGAACAGCCTTGCTAAATTATTTGCAAAGGAAACCTAACCACAAGCGTGCTGCAAAACACCATCATCCCCATCCCAGCAACAGCTCCTCATACAGGACAAGGTCAGCATAAATTGTGCTGAATGTGTTGATGCTCAGGGAGCCACAGCTGTCATTTATACGAATGAGTTTCATCCTTTACTAGAGGGTTTTATGCCACAGTAAGGGGTAGAAATGTTGGTGTAACATGTTAGACAAATTTCCTAGAGCTTCAGCCCAGTTCTTACCTCTAGTTCCCACAATCTATTCCAAGGGAGACAGTTAACCTCATAATAAGGGAAGACTAGCTTTTTCCTTAGGGGATGTTTGGAAGACCATCTAAGCAATTAAACAGCTTCACTGCTACTGAAATCAGGAGGATTAATGCTCTTAAACCCCAGGGATCTTCGGTTCATCAATCCACCAGTACACACTTTTTCCTCTCTGTTTATAACTGATTTTAGCTGATGCATCCAGGAGCAGCAGGATACTGGGTTCACATAGGGTTGTGACTGCTTGGGGAGCAGAGGATGCAGGTTTGCAAAGGCCACTCTGGAGCACCACAACACTGAGCAATCTGCTCTGATTTATTATGCAATTAGCCATGGGTGCAGCTCAGTGCACTGCCTATGAGATACAACACTAGCAAAGCTCAGTGCTTAAAGCTGACTTCATACTCGGGTACCTAAATAACCACCCTGGTTTTCTTTACTAACTACAATGAGGATTTTATCTGGAAATGAATATAGCTTCTACAGATTCTCAGTGCTGGAAGTCTCCATCAAAGACTACAAAACTAGGAACCGCAATTTTAAATGGATGGCTTTCACATAGCCTTACTGTACTGGATACTGCAAAGACACAGAGCACAGATTCAGCTTACTGTAAAACCAGCAGTGCAAATGCTTGCTTTGCAAAGGAGATGCATGGACAAATCAGATATGAGGGATTCCTCTGGGAAATCAAGTCATATTGTAGCTATAAAAACCAGATGCACACGGGGAAGGTTTTCAAAACATAAGCATGAACACTAGGCATAAGAGGGCTGGGTGGATCACACATGGCTCCTTCCCATACCCAGACCACACCATCAGGTGGTAAAACATAGGGTGAACATCACTTTGTAAAAGGCAATATTATTTTAACTGCCTAATTTTCTCTGAGCTTTCTTTTGTTCACTTGAAATCCTCCGGTTGTGACAAAACTCTCAACTCCTCACAATGTGGATTAGAAAGATGATAAAGTTATCCACTGCGTTTCTATTGAATGTTTGTTCCAGTGGCTGCCTCTTGCTCACTGGATACAGGGAGTCAGGCCAAGACAATTACTGTTTGGGTTTTTTCAGATGGCTATTCCAAAGTCTCCGAGCAAACCACGGCTCCCTTAGCCTATTGAACGTGCCCTCAAGGCAGCTTCCCTTCCCTCTGCCATTCACAGCAGCACACCTGCTTTGATTCTTCTGTGCACTACTACAACCCTCTAACTGAGCAAATAACTTTCTGTGGTAGAATCACTCCTCTTCATCTGCAAAATCTTTTCCCAGCTCTTCCTATAGAAACACAGGTGAAACGCAAGTGCAGAGAAGTTACCCCTGCATAAGAGCGTCCAGAGATGAACAACAGCCCTTCACTACCGAGGATGGGACACGGTGCTGCTCTTCTTAGCAGAGCGAAGAACTCTGTTGCTATAAATGTGTCTTTTTGTACACTTGTTTTCTTGCTGGCAAACAGAAGACAGATACAGAAATGCCAAGCCACTAACAGGGCCAAACCGGACATCCGGGGAACAAAACTTAAGTAAAACCTGACTGCACGTGGCTTTTAGTGATAACTGTTTGTAGGAGATGCCTGAATTTCAGTTATAAAAGTGGTAAAAGGAGCTGAAGGAATAGCCCTCCCCAGCACTGCAGGCCTTGAAGAGATCCCAGGCTGTCCTGGGCCTTCAGGTGCTGCATACATTTTTCTTTTCTTCTTCTTTTTTTTAAGCCGCAAGTTTGACCACGAAGAAAAATTTCTTGAAAAACAAACCACCAAATCATTTAAATTTAATAAAAAATAATAATAAATTAAAAACCAATGATAACTCACAGTCTGAAGTCCGACTTTGGTGAGAAAGATCAACACCCACTTCGCTCCTCTAAACCTGGATGGTTCCACAGCAGCCAAAGGGGTGGGCAGTGCACAGCCCCTTGGCAGTCCTCAGGGAAAAACACAACCAAGAAAGGGCAAAAACTGCAACCGCCATGGAATGAGGTGGGGGAAAGTGTGGAAAGCAGCTTTGCAAGCGCTGAGGTGAGAAAGAAAGGAGGAAGGAAAAGAGGTACTCCAGGTAACCAGAGCAACATCACCCTGTAGTGTGTGAAGGAAAGGGCCTACACCTGAGCTGAGGGGTATTTCCTGAACATGTGACTCACTCGAATTAGTCATCATTAAATTAATCATTTTTAAGAGATGGGAAACAACGGAAAGATTATTCCTGGTGACTAAGCAAGCTTAAGCGCCATGAAAATGAGTTGCTCGGCATCATTACCAAAAATGAACTTTGCTTTGGCTATGAAATACGTCTGATGAGATGGTTAAAACAAATGGAGGGTTAATTTGTGGAAGTGACTAAAATAAGAATTTCCTGGCTGTTCAGCAGCTGTTTAACAGGGTATCTGCTATCAACTGGCAATTAAGTGTTAAGGGGAGGAAATCCAGAGACAGAAGTGGAGTTGTTAAGGTCAGCGTAGCTTGGCTTTCCTGGACTTCCATGAGCTCAGCACAGCTTAAACCATAATAATTATGATAATAATAAAAAATATTAGCAATTGGTCACAAAGGACTTCTGAAAGTACTTTACAGTGTTAGACTGAACGGAAGTTTTGCATTTTCTCCTCATACTAAACTAAGCATCTCAAACTAAAGCTCAGCCAGGAAGAAATCTGAGGGTCAGAAAGCTACAAACAGGGAAGATTTTACCCAGCTACACCTGCAGCTGGGCTGGAAACTTTTATTTGAGTCATTTCAGAGAGAGACATACACTTTTGCCGTGAATTGCTAAGGTGAAAGGACACACATCACATCTCTCAGTGAGCTGTTTCAACAGTTAATTCTCTCATTGTTAAAATCTGCCCTTTGTTTTGTAGCCTTCAGCTTTCAGCCTTCAAATCTCATTGCACCCTTGTGGGCTCAGCTGAAGAGCACTTTAGCTAAAGAAAACATGGCTACACTCAGTCTTTGATCAAATCACTTTTCAGTTTGCTCTTTGTCAAGCTGAATGGGCAGAGCTTCTGGGCAGCTCCCACATCTTTCATTTTGAAGGGCAATCACGGATAATGCAAGACATTATTCCAGGAGCAGCTTCACAGGGCTCGGTATAAACCTTATCCTCTTGCCCCTACCTCTTTCAAAAGACCATCATATTTACACAGTGCTATCTTTTTCAGGACAAATAGTCCCACTAAAAGCAAGAAATTAGGTGTTCCCTCAGATTGGCACAAGTTGCCATCTATTCTCCAGCTCTGCATCTTGTGTCCTGCAAATTCAAACACGCAACATGAATAACTCCACTCACTTTAAAGCACTATTTCCTTAATGAGTGGGGGCTTTTTTCCCTTAATCTTAACCTACCAACTCACATTTTGCTTCACCTATAACTGAAGTGTTCCTTCCTGGCTGTGGGTATGAAGGGAGGCACAGACAGGAACTGTTCGATGTCCACTTCACTGCAATAAGCAAGTAAAAATGCAGATAAAAGTAAATGATGCATAATTATTGTCACCATTAACACCACCTGTCATCACCCATGTCTGCTGGTGCTTATATTATTCATCATTTGTAATATATATATGTATAGATGCACATATAGACAAACCTGGGTATAACCACCCACAGAAAACAGATTCTTCAGGACAGAGCATCTCTGTTCTGCAAACTGCAGCACCACTGTCCCAACCCAATTTGAGCTGATTGTTGCTCTTGTAATGTACCTGTACCCACCAGCACTCGGTGGAGACAGCAGATAAAAAGCAACCTGCAACTCCCAGCCCTTCTGGTCGTCTAGGGGGGCAGAAGGGCTCTATAAAATGACATCAGGCCCAGAGGCTTCTCTTTATAAGGGCATAAGTAATGGTTTATACATATGATACCCGGCTCCTCCAGGGAAAGGCCTCCTGGTTTATTCTACTCCCACAATGTCCCGCAGCTGTGCCTTTGAACTAGACCTTTTTTCCATTGTTAAAGAGTTGTGCCATTTTCTTTATTTAGCACTTGAGGTTTTGTTTAAAAATACAAACCACCAAATTGTAAATCTTAAGCAAGAACATGAACCATCTGTGCATACTTATAAAGCATTCTGGCTGGAGATACGTTAATGATGGAATATGGCACAAATGCAAATTCCTGCTTAGGATATATTTTTTAAATACTTTTTTTTTTTCTACAGAAGAGGCAAATGATTAATTTCTTCTGTTGTTTAGGTGCTTCAAGTGGAAAATGGGCACTTCTGCTGTTCCGCCTCCATTCCTAGGTGTAAGCCCACACATGTGCAATAAAGATAAAGCAAACCGCAAACAGTCGAGACCTTGGCACAAAATGCCTCCCTGCTCCTTTGCCCCCAGGCTAGATAATGTCTGAACTAATTGCTGCCTGCACGTGTATGTCAAACTGTCCCAGATGTTTTATGATTTACTGTTGTAAAATGAAAATCAATCTAAAAGCATGAGAATGAATCCAAGGTTAATCACACTTCTGCCATTGACTCCAACTTCCCCACCATGCACCTTCAAAAATAGGGGTTCTTCCCATGTTTCGACCTCATCCAAAACCAAACTTAGCTGGCTAAAGAGTTACCTAGTTGGAATTTAAGCCACCAAAGTCTAACCAGGATCCAGAAAAACCATCATGCAGCTGTTTCCTATACATAGTTCACCAAAATTCGTCAGGCACTATGACAGATCGCAGAAAGTTTCCAGGTTCTCCAGTCCTTTTCGGCATGCTGGAAAAATGTAGGCCAAGCCACTAGTTTTCTGCTCACATGCAATCCTAATAACAGCCCCAAAACAAAGGATGCCTCATCCATTTCCCTTGGGCTTATTTGGAGGCTCCCCTTCTGAGATTTCACACCAAACACAGTGGGAGCTGTTGCTCAGAGGGCAAGATGTGGTTATAGTCCTTGTCCTGTTGCAGTGGATCTGGACCCCTTCACCGTGGGATTCCAAACCAGGAAAGAGCATCGCTGACCCTCCTTCCAAACAATATAACTGTGCTGGAAGAAATTACTTTGGCCAGGCAAGGTAACCGGAAAGATCTTGTGTTGCTCCTTCTATTCCATAAATAAGCATATGCATTGCAATATAATGCATGGTTGGACTGACCCTTTCCAGCTCACTGACTGCAGAAAAGTATTTTGAAAATTACTCTAATGCATATTTACCCAATGGACCAGAATAATTCACTTTGACACATGAATATGCCTTATTAAAAGCTGCTTACACACAGGTTACTCAACCCAATCCTCATTTTCGTCTGTCTGAGGCATGTATGAAACACAGTGTTTATTACATGTAAGTCAGGGGGACCTAGGTTATTTCTCTTATCTCCAGCTTCAGAAAAGAGGGTCCCTTAAAAAGAGTACAATAAAAATGGTTACAATTAATGTTTCAGATGCTGTGAACTGGATGAAAGAAGTCTGTCTGTAACTGAAGCCAAGGGAGGAGTCAGCCTGGCATCGCAAGCCTTTAGTAGAGCCTGTTGCAATAGGACAAGGGTTAATAGTTTTAAACTAAAAAAGGAGAGACTGAGACTAGATAGAAGGAAGAAATTTTTTACAATGAGGGTGATACAGGACTGGCACAAGTTGCCCAGTGTGGTGGCAGATGCACCATCCCTGGAAACATTCAAGATCAGGCTGTACAGAGCTCTGAGCAACCTGGCTGAGTTGAAGATGTTCCTGCTTATTGCAGGCAGGGTGGTCTAAGTGATCTTTAAAGGTCCCTTCCAACCCAAACCATTCTATGATTTTATGCATCTTCACACCCTCTGTATAAAGCTTCCCACAGAAGGTGCAGCCAGAGACCCTTTTGCAACATGTTCTGAAAAGGCTGGTTTTTCAGTGGGATAAGAAATCCTTCCCATTACCCTCATCCTCTGAGACAGGTCAGCCCACTCGCTGCATGAGCCTGCTTCGCTTTATGTACTGGGGCCAAGTAGCACCCGAGCAGCCCTGGGGAAAAGTGCCTTAATTGCCAGTAATACAATAGCTCCACTTAGCACCCGCAAAGCAATTCAAAAATGGAATCAAACATTTTCTGGCTACACATTTAGGGAGCAGCCGGCTGTGTTGGCATGTTACTCCATTACTTAACCACTGGGTCATATATCTGTGACTACAGATGGCTTTTACATCCGCACCTCTTAAGCAGCATCTGATACCATCACCAAACCCTGGCCCAAGGGAAGGGATGCATCCGTTCTGACCAGAAAAACTTTCCCCTTTAAATTAAACACCATCTCAGCAAAGGTTTTTCTGTGGCCCCATTAGACTTGTGGAAACAGCCTTCCTCATCTTCAGCATGGGAAGGTCTACTTGGCTACAATTCAGCTGCAGCTCTGCCTTGCAAAATACAAGAACTGGCAGATAAAACGACTTTTCTCTGTTGATCTCTCACCCACACTGCTTCCCAAAACTTCTAGCCATGTTTTTTAACAATGCTTTTTCTCCAGTTCCGCTTCATCTAGGTCTTTTCTTCCAGGCATCTCCAAGGTACACTCAACCTCCCGGGATAGCTGCAAAAATACAACTGTGCAAGTATTTGCACTGTAAATCTGCTAGGCTTAGTGCTAACATGGATATAACAGCTTAGCTGGTGGCTGCACAGGGAAGGTAATGCAGGAGATCAGCAAAAAGTGCTTTGGGCTACCTAAGCCAATATACCAGCAATGTCATGGATAATTCAAAATACAAAGCAGAATGGTCTTACAATCAGATCCACAGGGCAACAGCTTATCAAGTATCAATATGAAAGTATTCCCCCTGTGGATCCTGCTGTAGGCCAGGTACTCTGTGGCAGAGAAGAACTGGTACAGACTGCAGACTCATGCACCCTGGCCTACTGTACTTATGTAGGCTTCACCAAAAGCCTCAGTGGGTACTTGTGGTCTCTCATCCCTATCCTTAACCAGAAACAAAGCATTCAAATGCCTCATCTTTTCTTAAATATTTTGATGTCTATGGTTATATAGTGAAAGATTGTTTTGCTCAAGGGAAACAATGATGGGTGAAAATCACATAAAGCTCCTCGGGACATATTTCCTTATTTGCATGCTTCCATTGAAGGCGAACCACTTATGACAGCAAACCATGGTACAATTGCTTGCTGAGATTTTGCAAAAACATGGATGCGACATGGTGTCCCAAACCTGGAAAAGAATCCCAGTGTAGAGAAATTTCCAGAGTCAGCTCTAGTGTGGGATATTTCCCAGATTCGCACAATGGTTGAGGTTGGAAGGGACCACCAAAAGTCATTCAGTCCATCCTCTATGTTCAAGAAGGGTCACACGGAGCACATTGCTTAGGACTGAATATCTCCAGGGAAGGAGACTCCAGAACCTCTCTGGACAACCTATACCAATGTTCAGTCCTCCTCACAGTAAAAAAGTTCTTCCTCATGTTCAGGTGGAACTTCCTGTGGTTTAGTTTATACCCGCTGCCTCTAGTCCTGTCACTTGTCACTGCCTCAGCCTTTCTTCATATGAGAGATACTCCAGACCCTTAATCATTCTAAAAGCCCTTTATTGGACTTGCTTCAGGAGCTCCATGTCTCTGTGTACTGTGGAGCCAGAAATGGATACATACTGGATATACTTGTATCAAAAGAAGCTATTTTGGCTCAGCATTGCCTGCTCATCCTTCCCCATGATCAGTCACAGCGACAACATGCCAGTTGAAGATGGTCGTAGGTGATGTGCTTTCAGAGTGAATTCAGGGTCTCAGAGGGGAACAATTGGATGGACATAGCTCCAAACTGCTGCTGTAAACAGGAATTCACTTCTCAATGCATCTACTTCAATCCTTGAGCAGGCCTTCCATGGAAAACACTGGTATTTTTCTCCAAAGCATCAACCTTTTTCATCTCACAACCTTGTAGCTGTTAAGCGTAGCACTTGGTGTGTTTCCTTGGTTCTTAAATCTAGCAAAATTCATCATAACCTGCAAGAATTGTAGAGAAAAGATAGGGAACCACTGAGGAGGATGGTTGAGATACTTTGGCTCAAAATAACACATCTCTCAGCACATGCTGTGTGTGGGTAGTAAGACCAAAAAAAAAAAAAAACCACACACAAAAAAAAAAAAACAAAAAACAAAAAACAGCCAAAAAACCCCAAAATCTAAAAAAACAAATCCTTATGTGATAAGATTAAAAATGAGGCAAGAAAGCAATGTACTGGGAAGGCAAAATCCACAGCTATGAAGCTAACCCTACGTACTTCGGAAGGAGGGCTTGATCTTAGGTGATACATGTGGCCCTGCCTGAAGAGATGGTGCTGGAGGACTTCTCTGAGGCTCATACAAAAGCCCTCTGTCACCAGTATCCTCAGCGCCAGAAAGCGAGGGTTGGAGCCATGCTTTAATCGAGAGCTTAGATAAAGAGCATGTTTCTCCACTGGGGAATCCGGGTGGTATAAATCTGTACTCTTAACAGGTTTGAGTCTTGGGGGCAGGCTTGCTCCAGTTGTGAGCGCTTTTCCTAGGGGTAGATAAAATGCTCCCATAAATAAAGCTTTGAAATCTTCCAGGAGAGGTTAGCAATACAAATATGGGCACATGAAGCTCTGCGTAAGCAATAATTCCACAGATTTTTATTAGAAAGCAGATATATGGGAGCAGCAATGCATGATAAATCAACTTATCTGCCTCCTTACTGGCTTTTATGATAGGCATTAGCAGTAGTGACTGTCACAGAGATCATAACTGCTTTATTTCAACTGTCTCTGTAAGGCATATTCAAATGCAAGCAGTTGTTATTCTTTTTTAAGTATAAACTCTTTTTCCCCTCATTGAATTGATGACAAAAGCATTCCTGCTAAACATCAAATTTGGGGGGAGGAAGAAAGGAAGGAACCAGCGCTCTCGTTTGTTTTGGTAAGGTTCTCTTGGAGGCAGGTGACGTGCATTGCTCTGGACATGGCTAAAGCAGCGTCTGTGTGCTGACAGGGTGGCTTGGGGCTGCTGAGGGGAGCCCAAGGACCCACTGACTTCTCCTTGAGGGCTCTGGAGTGAGTTTTACTCCTGCAATACTGATGTCAGCATCAAACACAGAGCTTAATTTTAGCTGTCTCCTTGAACAAATCAGGTTATATGTAATCTGATTATGCATATAATATAGATGTATAAATTAAGTAGATAATTGGTAAACAATTGCCTTGCCAACAAAAATATTTTAATACAGGGTTAGAGAGGCTGTTCTGTCTTCAGTTATGTTTCTCTCTTTCTAGGGCAGTATTTCAAAGGCAATTAACAAAGTTTTGCACCTAAACCTAGATATTCAAAGGTTCATAACTTCTATTGACTTAAATATATGTGGGAAAGCAGGCACTCTGCTCTGACTGGGAAATCCCTGGAGCTTAGCTTTGGGAAGAGGAGGCTGTTAGGTTGGTATCAAAGTAATATGCCCTTTCACCTTTCTCAACTGCTCACTCAACACATACCATGCCGTGCACAACTTAGTGAGCTGAATCACAGAATCACAGAATGGTTTGGGTTGGAAGGGACCTTAAAGATCACCCAGTTCCACCCCCCCTGACATGAGCAGGGACACCTTCCACTAACCAGGTTCAACCGCCCAGCCTGGCATTGAGCACTGCCAGGGATGGAGCAGCCAAAATTTCTCAGTGGCAACCTGTTCCAGTGTATTACCAGTGCACCACAGAGATCATAACTGCAGAAAGTAAAGAATCTGTTCCTAGTGTCTAATCGAAACCTACCCTCTATCAGCTTAACGCCATCCCCCCTTGTCCTGTCACTACATGTCCTTACAAAAAGTCCCTCTCCAGATTTTCTGTAGGGCCCCTTTAGGTCCTGGAAAGCTGCTATAAGGTTTTCAAGGAGCCTTCTCTTCTCGAGGCTAACAAGCGCAACTCTCTCAGTCTGTTTTCATAGGAGAGGTGCTCCAACCCTCTGATCACCTTTATGGCCTCCTCTGGACTTGCTCTAACAGGTCCGCATCCCTCTAAATACAATACTGAAGGTGGGGTCTCACAAGTGCGGAGCAGAGGGGGAGAATCACCTCCCTCAACCTGGTGTTCGTGCTCCTTTTGATGCAGCCCAGGACACGGTTGGCTTTCTGGGCTGCAAGCACACGCTGCCAGCTTACATTGAGCTTCTCATCACCCAACACCCCCATGTCCTTCTTCTCAGGGCTGCTCTCAATACAGTCTCTACCCAGCCTACTAGATATTTTACTTGGAATTGCCTTTTTCTGTTCACTTTGTAGGCAAGACTGGATGCAGTGTCACATAAGATGGTATCAGTAGAGAAGATGAAAGGTAGTTTTACCCACTGTTTCATCTTCTGCTGATTATCCTCCTCTTGCCACATCTGTGGCAATTCCACCCCCTTTCAGTCTCTCCTGCCTTCCATAATACAACCCTGGAGAAAAATCAGACATATAAATGCAATTTTCTTCCTCTGTGGTTAGTCCTGAAAAATAGTGCTTGGTCCATATGTTGCTGCTGACACTATAGAAATGATGCTATGGATTAATTACAGCTGGGGACACTAGGAGTAGGGAGCTTTGTGCGTGTTGCTCTCCCATGAGGTGCGCAGTTGCGAAGCAACCTGACACATCTGCCAGGGCTGTCTAAGAAACTATTAGCCAGTTGCTACCTCCTGTGCTCGAGAGCTGCAGGCAATTTCACAGTAATAGTTTCTCAGTTTCTTTCACGCAGGCAACCGTGGTGCTGAGATACTGACTTAAATATGTATCATGGAATGGCATCCTTAATAGAGGTTTTACAGGAACAAAATGTATATGGGTAATCCACAAAGGCTGGTTTCAACTGACAGCTTCATTACTGCTCTGAAGATGCATGGCAGGCACCACAGGCTGGGAGCAGCCACAAGAATGGACAGCTTTGATTCAGGCCATGAGAATGATTCCCCAGCCCACCTGCATCGGTGCAGGATAAAATCAGAAGTAATAGCACAGGGAGTCCCAAAAAGTACAATATTATTCCATGTATTGCATTTGCATAGCAAGGCTTTGGTATTAGGGGAGCAATGGGGGTGGCTTCTGTGAGAAGTGCTGGAAGCTTCCCTTGTGCTTGATAGAGCCAATGTCAGCTGGCTCCAAGAGGGACCCATCACTGCCCCAGGCCAAGCCCATCAGTGATGCCCCTGGGATAACATAGCTAAGAAGGGAGGGAAAAACCCTGCGCAGCTGCAGCCAGAGAGAGGAGTGAGAACATGTGGGAGAAGCAGCTCTGCAGACACCAAGGTCAGTGAGGAAGGAGGGCAGGAGGTGATCCAGGCACCGGAGCAGACATTCACCTGCAGCCCATGGTGCAGCTCATGGTGAGGCACTGTCCCTCTGCAGCACATGGAGGTCCATGGTAGAGCAAACACCCACCTGCAGCGCATGGAGGATCCCACGCTGGAGAAGGCGGATGCTCAAAGGAGGAGGGAAGCCCCTGATGGAGCAGGCTCCTGGCAGGACCTGTGGCCCTGCGGGGAGGGAAACCCATGCTGGGACAGGGGAAGAGCGTGAGGAGTCCTCCCCTGAGGAGGAGGGAGTGGCAGAGACAACATGTGATGAAGTGACCATCAACCTCCATTCTCTGTCCCCCTGTGCTGCTGGTGGGGAGGGAGGTAGAGAATGGGGGAATACAGTTAAACCTGGGAAGAAGGGAGAGGTTGGGGGAAAGGAGTTTTAAGATGTGGGCTTTTTTCTCATTATTCTACTCTGGTTTGATTGGTAATAAATGGAATTAATTTCTCCAAGTTGAGTCTGTTTTGCCCATGACAGTAATTGTTGGGTGATCTCCCTCTGTCCTTACCTTGGCCCGCAAGCCTTTTGTTGTGTTTTCTCACCCCTGTCCAGTTGAGGAGGGGAGTGACAGAGCAGCTTTGGTGGGTCCTCGCATCTAGCTATAGAGAAGCAGAGGTGAGTTACTGGGAGGCTGGGGCACTCTGCCTTGCAGAAAGGACCACAAACTGGTTTTCTCTGTAAACACAAAAAGAAGGAAGACTTCTTCGCAGCAAAGCTGGGCCAAGTATGGAAGTTGCCTGGTGTGGTCTGGCATCAGAATGAATTTACCTTTTTCAGTAAGAGGGAAGCTGAACTTGAAAGCAAAGGCAGTTTGAGTAGGTGCATTTGCAGAAGTAAGTTTAAGGCTCATTGCAGGCCAATGAGGTAGGAGATCATCTTGGGGACTTGATTTAAAGCATCTGGAAGCCTAAATGACTTTTAGTGCCTTCAGAAAACTACCTGAATCCTCGGAGCAAGGGCAAGCTCTAAATTTTTAGAGCACTGTCAAGATGTGTACCCAGAGCCCGAAGACTCCTCCTCCTGCTGCTGCATCACTTGCCCTTAGCAATTCCCTGCCCAAATGGAGAGAAGGGAAAAAAATTCCACTAAAGGACCTGGCCCTGGAGGGGTGCATTAGCTGGCATTATTTTCTCAGTTGTCAAGTTCCAGTGATTCAGAACAAGCAGCAATGCCTCTGTATGGCTATAATGACGTTCGCTGTCAGATACATGAGCCATAGGAAAGGACAGGGCTGTAACTTTATTTTAAGCTGGATAGGCTGTAGCTAAATCTCCTGAATCCCTTTCAGCTTCGGAAATAGCTTTCCCCTATCTCTGTTTTCTACCTGGCATCTTCACATTGTTTGTGCTAAAAAGAGGAATGATACTTTTAATCTTGAAAATGCCTTTAGAGCTTTGGACTGGATCATTTTAAAGTCAACTGTGTTTAAAGCACATTAATGTGGGTATTCACCATAAAACAGTTTTATTTCTGTGCGTAACTGATAAATGTGTGAAAAAACATAAGGGGAAAGAGGTGGGAAAACAGTCTTGCTTGAAAAGACAAACTGTGGATCCGCAGTGAAAGGAGCATCATACAGCACTAACGGCACTTGTGAATTTTCCAGTGAAACACCTTTTATTTTATATATTTTTCCCTCGGGAGAATTCTCATTTGTCTCAACTGGAAAAGAAATATCCTCAGAGGTTTTAATGGCATTTTGCTGGGAAACAGGCAAGCTTTTTGCCAGAGCGCCCACCTGTACCATGAGCAATCCTCCAGGGCTGAGGGATGGATGGCAGCACTGTCCTCTCCCTGGGGTGCTGGCTGCCCTCATTTCTTTGCTATCCCCAGTTTCCCCACTTTTAGGCAGTGCCAGAGGAGGAGATGAACAGAGAGAAGTTTGCAATAAAAAGGGACTAGGTGTTTTTTTCTAAGCATACTTAAACAAATTTAATTAAATGGAAAAACCAAATATTTCCCTGAAGTTTTATGGTGACAGTTTTGTCGTATATGCTTTTTTTAAAACTGTATTTTCCTGCCTAACAGTTCTGGGTGTCAGTTCATGGTCCAACAGTTTTCCTAGTGTTTGGAAAATGATGATTAGTCAGACTACACTGGGAGAATAGCTTATTGGATAAGGTATTTAAATCTTGTATTATTTTTATTATAATCTTTTAAAAGAAAGATGGTAGCTGATGCTCATCATCCTGGCATTATTCCTGTGCAGACACAGGGTAACGGAAAACGGGGAAGGGCAGAAGCAAACAGTACCGTGCTATTCTAGCAGGAAAGAAAAATAAAGAGAAAAACCCAATTTCAAATAGTTTAAAAATTAAGAAAGAACCAGGTCAGGTGGATTTTCAGGCATTGTGCCCTTTTGCATTGACATTTGCCTCTATCAGTGTAGAAGACCTGAAAGCCCAAATGTAAATTGCATATCTGTTAATGGCAATAAATAAGTGCTATCACTGTTTGCTAAAATGAACTGGAGGGGGGGAAAAATCAGGCCAATCATTTAAAACAGGCACTTGTACAGCTCTTAAAGATGTGCAATATGATTATAAAACAAATCAATAAGCTTTCAGACTTTCTGAATGTCATCGGAAATGATTAGGTTACATGGATGGGTCTGAGCTCACCCCTCTCTGGCCCCAGGGAAACCCAAAGTGCCATATTTGAACCAAAAGGGGTGCACTTGGCTCAGAAATGCTTATTTTTGTCATTTCTGTCCCCCAAAGGATGCTTATTAAGAGAAAAAGTGGCTGGAGCTGTAGCACAGTATGCTACCATTGCGATACTCTCCTTTCAACATGGGTAGAAATCTGCTTCTAAGAGCCCATAGGACACACTTGAAAATGCATCAGCTCTAGCGGATATTCCTGTGAATTTGGGTCTTATGTAAATGACATCCTGTAACAAGAGCACCATAAAAGGGAGCCATGCTCACCCTTGCAGCTGACATTTTTGACGTGCTTATCATCCTTACCTAGCTACTTAAGCCTTAAAGGTGGGGTAGAGAGACTCATCATGAGTAGCAGAAACTGATGAAAGTTGATGTCTTCTTGAAAATCCGGCCTTGTTCATCTGAGACTCCACCGCCTTGGTCCCCTGTAGCTATTCAGGCCTCTGTAAAGCCTAACTGGAGAGGCTTTAGGGAGGAGAAATCCCACTCACCTCATCGTGGTAGCTGCTTCACAGCCAAGACGCAGAGATCACTCTTAGTTGGGGATGAAGCACAACTCTGACCAAAAAGTAATTAGCATTGGCTAATTAATCAGACAACCTGCATGTGTGGATTTTCTAAACCACAGGCAAGGAGAGCTCTCAGGAAGGTAAAGTGCAGTATGCACATATTGCTCCCCAAAACGGGAAAGACACTGAGGCAGCCTATTTCAGTTTGCCTTAGGATAGTATCAGTGTTGTAAACAACCTCCCTATAGGAGTTTCCTAAATTATACCAGGAAAATCAGTCCCACTTAAAGAGAAAGCAATAGAAATATTTGCATGCGCTTAGAATCAGGGCCAGAAAACTATTATTTCTTGCATCTTCCACTTATTCTTTCATGAAAAATGTTCCCAGTAAACTTTCCTACATTACATTTTTCTCTGAAATCACGCAAACACAATATCGGACCATAGAGGACTTAAGGCTTCAAAAATTTATTTTAGCCCTTTTTTGTCAGCAATGACAAGGGCCATGGGTAGAGACCAATGGATCTCACTATGGACCTTCACGGCTCTTTGGCGGAGCATGTTTTGATGAGAAAGCACAAAGCGATGAACTGGATGAAGGTGCCCATCTTGGCTCTTCATATGGAAAAGACAGAACTTACAATCAACCACACACAAAAAATAAACCCTGAGGGTATCAGCAATGAGAAGTACTTACTCAGTAACCCCATTAACTTGATGTCCTGGCCTCACTGAACTCAAAGCGACTTTTGCCATTTTCAGTGAGATCCTGAGCTTTCTCGTTATCATTTTAACCACACCTTGCTGGGGCTGGGTTTGAAGAATCACTAAAAGATTACAGTGAGGTGAAGAGTGAACTCTCATCCGTCTCCCCTGCAAATAAATAAATAAAGAAATATGGAAAGGTCTTTAAAGAAGAATAACTATCCCACTCCAGCTCTCCAAACCAAAATGAAAAGCAGTTTAAATTCAGGAGGTTTTGTGTATTTGTCAGAAACACTTGAATATGGGGAAAACCAAGCAAACAAAACCCACGAACAGAAAGAATCACCAGCAGTTGGTCTCAGACAAATTTTCATTTTGACTGAATCTATTTCTGATGTGCCCGAGGATGAAGCATATCAATCCAGGAAATAAGTGTGTGAGCAACTTCCAAGAATAATCAGGATTTACAATGACCTTTTATTCTAGGCAAGCGAAGGCAAGCAGTATGATGGATACAGGAAATAATTACTGAGAAACAAGGAAATTTGCATCCAGCACCAACAGCAGTGAAGGGGGCACTGAAATGTGCTCATTTTACACAGAGGGTTACAGTGCCATGTTATTGCAGACAAATGAAGGGCTTGTATTAAAAATGCATAATTTAATCAAGGGAAAAACTACTAAGCAGATTGAAATATGCAGACATGATATTGGTTTTTTAATATTAGTGTTATTAAATTCCTACAGAATCACCCAAATGTAAATTAATATAAGGAGAAACAGTTAACAAAATTACAGGACCAGATCAAACATTCCTGCTTGTTCACAAGCGTCCCGCTGACTTGCGATATTAGGGATGGCATAAAAGGCTTAGTATAAAGTACTTCATGTGCTGATCTAATAGTATTTTTCCCCATCAGAGCAGCTTGAAATGAGCCCCGATGCGTTGATGGCGCTAGGCAGTCAGGAGCTGAGGATTGGTATTGGTGTCTCCGCCTTGGCCCAAAACAGAGCTGCTGCCTCCCTGTACCATAACCTGAGCATGGCCAGAGGGCTACCAGCTCCACCTGAAATCGGTCCGTGCTTATGATGACCAGGAACTTACTCCCTGGACATAATCAACCTCCAGAATTAATATGTGTCCTGAGAAAACATTAATCTAATTTAACATATTAAAAACATTAGGAACATCCTCCATTTGTGCATGCACAAGTGATGCACCGCCTCTGCTCAGCGTCTCTTGGGCTTGCAGCACCTGCCCCTCCCCAGTGCTCTTTCACTGCTGGTGCTAAAGTGCAGGCTTCCAACTTGCCCATTTTACATGAGGGCAAAACAGCTGGGCAGAAAGGGACTGTCAACTGCCAAGTGGAATAGCGCCTTGAGGTTAAAGCTAGGAAAAGACCCCAAGTCCCTTTTCTCATTTGAACATTTCTGATGTGCCAGCCCTCAGCAGAGAGAGATGTCTTTGTCTCGAAACTCCATCAAGGAACTTGGGGCTCACAGTTGAGACTATGTGCCTGGTTTGCTCTGAGTTACAGCAAGAAAGTCACTCTGTAACACTATTCTTTCAGAAAATGAAGAATTATTGATGTTGAGTTTGTTTACAAGAGTGCCTAGGGGCTCCAGCCCCACTGCTTCAAGCAGCATGGATACACCAGAAAAATTACACTTTGTAATTTTTCTTCCCTTGTCAGTTAGAACATAAACACTGTAGAGCAGAGATTCTTTCTTTTCATTTGCACAGCACCTTGAACCGCTAAGGTCCTAATCTTTCAGGCATATCTAAATGCACACAAAGTGGCTCACCAAGCTACTTTCAATCATTTATAAGCAGTCGTGGCTAACCAGAGGTCCCAGTTGACTGGAAGTTAGCAAATGTGACACCCATCTACAAGAAGGGTCAGAGTGAGGATCTGGGGAACTACAGGCCCTTCAGCCTGACCTTGATGATGAGGGAACGGCTGTAGATGTTGTCTACCTAGACTTTAGTAAAGTCTTTGACACTATTTCTCCAGCGCTCCTGGAGGAAATGCCTGCCCATGGCTTGAATGGGTGTACTCTGCTGAGTAAAAATATGGCTGGATGGTTGGGCCCAAAAAGTGGCAGTGCACAGAATGAAATCTGATTGGCAGCTGGTCACAAGTGGTGTTCTCCAGAGCTGTTCTGTTTAATCTCTTTATCAATGATCTGGACAAGGGTGAGTGCACCCCCAGTAAGTTTGCAGATGACACCAAGTGGGACAGTTGGAGTGCTGATCTCCTTGAGAGTAGAAAGGTTGTTCAGAGGGATCTGGGCAGGCTGGATTGATGTGTCAAGGCTTAAGGGAGGCTGAAGGGAGACCTTATTGATCTCTACAACTAACTGAAAGGAGGTTGTAGTGAGCTGGGGTCGGTCTCTTCTTCCAAGTAACAAGCAATAGGACAAGAGGAAACAGCTTTAAGCTGTGCCGGGGGAGGGTTAGACTGGATATTAGGAAAAATACCTTCACCAAAAGGGCTGTCAAGCATTGGAACAGGCTGCCCAGGGAAGTGGTGGAATCGCCATTTATGGAGGTATTTAAAAGGCGTGTATATGTGGCGCTTAGGGAAATGGTTTAGTGGTGGACTTGGCAGTCCTGACTTAGCGGTCAGACTTGATGATCTTAAAGGTCTTTTCCAGCCTAAATGATTTTACAATCCTATTCTAAAACGGGTACCAATCATTTAATGTTAATACTGATTTCCACCAGCACTATATCTGCACATATGAGTAAAAGAGAAGATGCATAGCATGAAAGCAAGGGAAAGTAAATAGCAGATGTGGCCAGAAATACACAGAATTGCTCGTTTTGCAAAAGTAGCTGTAGACTCTTTTAGACCAGAAGCTGATGTATCAGTGTCACTCCCTACTTCTTTTTCATTCTATATTATCTACCATGTGAGTGTTTGTGACACTACACGCAGCAGGGGATGAAGCCAAGCCAGATTCCCTCTGCTTCCTTTTTCCCTGATTTTGCCACCTGGTACCTGCCCTGATCACAGGTCCTGCATGAGCACAGCACCATAGCACAGCACACACACGGCCACCAGCAGCAATACATAATGGCCAGGAAGCTGCTGCTGCTCTCGATTCCCTGATATGTTACACCAGTGTTAATGAGGAGTAAATAATAATAACTAATAAGCTTTCTTCAGCTGACAGTAAGGTGTTCAATATTCCTGAAGGCACTGGCAACTCAGGGCCAGTTTCCAGAGGCTTCTGCCTAGCAAATATTGCAATACTGCAAACACTGCATATTCTGGAAGAGCAACTCTATGGTATAAACTTCAGCACTCCCCATCCTGCCAGGTGAGGAAATCCTTTGCAGACGCATGAAGTTGGAGGGGATGTTCACCCTCATAGGTTACAGCCTGCCTCGTGCAGCATGTGGCTCTGGCAACCCTCTGAGCTGCAATCCCACCTCAGTTTTGCTTCCTACCATAGCAACATATCCTCCAAAAAGAGAAGCCCAGCTCCCGCTAAACCTTATAGCCTTCTATGAGGAAGTGACTAGGTGGAGGGATGATGGTAGAGCGGTAGATGTAGTTTTTCTTGATTTCAGTAAGGCATTTGATACTGTCTCCCACAGCATCCTCATAGATAAGCTAAAGAAGTGTGGGCTTGACGATCAAGTAGTGAGGTGGATCGAGAACTGGTTGAAAGGAAGAAGGCAGAGAGTTGTGGTCAATGGCGCAGAATCTAGCTGGAGGTCTGTGACTAGTGGAGTTCCCCAGGGGTCGGTGCTGGGACCGGTGCTGTTTAATATTTTCATCAATGACCTGGATGAGGGAACTGAGTGCACCCTCAGCAAGTTTGCTGATGACACAAAACTGGGAGGAGTGGCTGACACACCAGAGGACTGTGCTGCCATTCAGCGAGACCTGGACAGGCTGGAGAGTTGGGCGGGGAGAAACTTGATGAAATTTAACAAGGGCAAGTGTAGAGTCTTGCATCTGGGGAAGAACAACCCCATGTACCAGTACAGGTTGGGGGTTGACCTGCTGGAAAGTAGTGAAGGGGAAAGGGACCTGGGGGTCCTGGTGGATAGGAGGATGACCATGAGCCAGCAATGTGCTCTTGCGGCCAAGAAGGCAAATGGCATCTTAGGGTGCATTAGAAAGGGAGTGGTTAGTAGGTCAAGAGAGGTTCTCCTCCCCCTCTCCTCAGCCTTGGTGAGGCCGCATCTGGAATATTGCGTCCAGTTCTGGGCCCCTCTGTTCAAGAAGGACAGGGAATTGCTTGAAGGAGTCCAGCGCAGAGCCACAAAGATGATTAAGGGAGTGGAACATCTCCCTTATGAGGAGAGGCTGAGGGAGCTGGGTCTCTTTAGCTTGGAGAAGAGGAGACTGAGGGGTGACCTCATCAATGTTTACAAATATGTAAAGGGTAGGTGTCAGGATGATGGAGCTAGGCTTTTTTCAGTGATATCCAGTGATAGGACAAGGGGCAATGGGTGTAAACTGGAACATAGGAAGTTCCACGTTAACATCAGGAAGAAATTCTTTACTGTAAGAGTGACAGAGCACTGGAACAGGCTGCCCAGGGGGGTTGTGGAGTCTCCTACACTGGAGATATTCAAGGCCCGCCTGGACAAGTTCCTGTGTGATGTACTGTAGGTTACCCTGCTCTTGTGGGGGGGTTGGACTAGATGATCTTTTTAGGTCCCTTCCAACCCTTGGGATTCTGTGATTCTGTGATTCTGTAAAGTCAAGTTCCCCACAGGAATCTCACAGATTTAGAAGCAGCACACAAAACACAGTGCTATAACCAGGTCCAGCAGCGCGGCAACAGGGCAAGCTTACACATGTGCTGCTCACAAGACCCCTATTAGGCAGCTACAAAGTCCAAAGCACCCTTCCAAGCTATTGCACCGAGCAGCACTTTCTTCTTGCTGTAAACATTTCTGGCTTTAAACAAAGTGTTAGGCAGAGCTAGTCCTTGTAGATTTGTACCATGGGATAATCCCCAGGCCAACAATTGTTGTCCTAGATGGCTTCACCTGTCTGTGACACAGAGCTGGCACCACCATACTTGTATCTGAGGACTTTTGATGTCCCTAGGACTGAGATATGACCTGAGGATCCAGAAGGCAGTGGCACTTAGGCAGACAGATGACAGAATATGGACAGGACCCTGCCCCTCAGCTGGAATTGGATGTCATTGGCTTGGTCACTGGTAAGCACAAAATTAAGGAAGATCCCCAGTAAAATGTAATAGCTACAGGCATACCATTTCCTGAAACTCTTAGAAGACCAAAGCAGTGGTATTACCCACTCTTTTTCTGTCACATTTTTGAGGTCTCCATTATTCTGTGAAGGCGGATACAGAGTCAACAGCTAAGAATTGAAAACGTGGAAGGAATATGTATAAGCAAATCAAGAGGGCAATCCTTTAACTTCTTGAAGGTTTCAGGAACAAAACACTGGAAGAAAAACTTACCAATTGAGTTCCACTTCATTAGAGGGGGATCCATTTCCAAAGGAAGAAATAATCATCAATATGGAAATACAACAGTTAAGCAACGGAAGGGAAAAAAAGATGGGTCTTTCTGCTGAAAGCCTTGCAGCTGCCTTGTCCTACACTTTATTGGCCCCTAGTGGAAAACAGAAGCTATGTCTTGCAGTGACAAAACTACATTTACAGAGCACAGGGGAAAATACACTACCCCCCATACAGAGTTTGAACACATAACTGACAAAGGAATGCAAGGCATGTGGCTAAAAAGGAGGACTATTCTGCATTAGCTACATACACAGTCTCGGTGATGCTACCATTCAAGGAAGACATTGAGTTAAATATTTGTTCGTTTCTACATACATTCCCATTCAGGTGCATTTCTTAACTGTCTGCCATAAGAGAAATAAAATTTCACCTGCAGAGGCACTAATTTTGTTGACATTTGGACTAGCAGTTCTGAACCTTTGTATGCACTCTGCTGAATGCTAACCCTTGTAGCGCTCAGATTGCAGTGGTTTGGCTGTAAGTAGACTGAAATGAGGATTTCAGTTGCTATCTTCTGTAAACACAGCCTCTCAAAATTAAAACATAAGCTTGTAGGGAGCAGACAGCGATTGCGGTAGCAGTTCTGCCTAGGTATATATTCAGTGATTCAAAACCCACGGCTCCAGATTCCATAGATATAAACAATACGGCACTCCTCAATTAATTAAAAATAGAAACCATAATCAAAAGAAAGCACTAAGTAAGACACACAGGAACAAACCTCTGGAAAGGTAAGTCAGTGGAGGGCAGTAGGCTCAATGCAGAGAGACTGGTTAACATAAAAGACCAACTCACTCACTGGAAGGAGCAGACCCCTCAGAACCAGACCCAGCTAAAAAGCAAACCCAGGCCTCAGTGAAACTGTGCTTACCAACAAAGAACAGCTACCTCCTGAGGAGAGAAGGAATGCCAATCGCTGGTGAATGCTGGTCTCCTTCAGCTGAGTGTAAATCTCTGCATCCCTCCAACAGCTCTGGCAGATTGGCTTGGTTTCCTCCCTCCTCCAGTGTCTGCCTTCTGGAGCCCAGGGTGGCACAGTAGGGTTTGCTCCTGGGAAACCCTAGGGAGTCTGGAGATGGTGGAAGGCAGATGGCAGCACCGCAGTTGGCACCGCATGGGCGGCTTGGCTGGTGTTCAGCAGAGACGCGGCCCTACATCCAGCTCCAAGGATGTACCTTGAATCCTCTGCAGAGGCTGGGCACTCGGGAACCTCAGCACACAGGAAAAGAGCAACAGGCACTCTCAAACCTAGGATAAAACTGATTCAGTGTTTTCAGTGTATTTTGACCGGGTTTTGTGTCCATTTGCTCCTGCATTCATTTTACCAGCCTCTATGCTAGCCTAGGGTGCAGGGTCATGCCATTAGAAGCTCTTTGGAGGCTGAACTGCCAAAAAAAAAAAAGTGCAAACAATCAAATTTAAAAAATGTGTCAAAACATCAAAGCCTGCATGCATTCATTCATTCATTCATTCAGAGATGATGCAAAAGCTACCTAGCAAATCTGAGGAAAAAAACATTTCTGAACGCCAAGTGCAGTCTCCTGACTTGCTTGTTCTGGCCAAATTGCTTGCATTCCCTGTTTACCTCTGAGCAGAGAAGGGAAAAGACACCAACAGCCGAAAGCCGTCATGTTCAGCTTTTTTGACAACTCAGAAGTGTTCGCACCACCCACACTCTGTGTGTGAGAGAGCAATGTGAACAGCAACAGGGAAACTGCAAGCAGTAAACACCAAGTTACCTCTCGCTCAAGTCCCCTTGGCTCAGTGCTGACCCAAGTGCTTTTTTTTCTTGCAACACTTAGCAGAATAACCTAAGCAGCCTGATTCTTATGCCACAAATGTAAAATAATCAAGCACGGGACTTCAAGCCCAAGGAAGTTGTGAATGCTCCATCCCTGGCAGTGTTCAAGGTCAGGTTGAACAGAGCCTTGGGTGACAGGGTCTAGTGTGAGGTGTCCCTGCCCATGGCAGAGAGGTTGGAACTGGATGATCTTAAGGTCCTTTCTAACCATAAATATTCTGTGACACTGTGACTCTATAAATGCTCAGGCCTGGCTGAACTCCCACTGTAAATGCTACAGATTAGTTATATTTATTTCCTTCATGAGGAAAGAAAAAAAATTAAATACAATCCATCTGAGCTGGAAATAGGCTTTCTTCCACCTCTTGCACAGGCTGGGATCTTGGAAAGAGCAGCTGAAAGCACATACAGCATGTATGGTAGAGCTTCACCAGGCTGGGGCAGCACCAGATGCAAAGCAAGGTTATTGTGGCACAGGAAAGCTTTCTCCAGTGTCAAGAGAGGCATCCAGGAAAGCTTCCCCCACCTCATCCACTTTACAGTCTTAATTCCTTAGGCTGCAAAATGTTTGGTGCTGGTTTAATATATATTCTTTCAGTCCAGCATGCGTACGGATAATGTGCAGTTCAAACCAGAAAAGGGAAAAACAAAAATCACATGATCCTTAACAGACAAATTAAACCTGCATATCTGCAGAGGAATGAGAGTCTTATTTTAGTAATAGCTGAATCACATAAGAAAGCAGTCACAGGTATGCACTGGCAGACCACGTACTAGTTGCTTCCCAGAAGAAAGGAGGATCGCTTTAACTCAAGATATTGAGAATACACAAGAGACTCACATGGTAAAACCAAAGCTGAGCTGCTAAAGATGTGCAATAAATGTGACTTTTCATGATCCCTTCTACCACCAGTGGACAACCTGAGGCTTCTGAGGCTGTTCTCAAATCCCAGGCACAAGAATCTGCCTTTGAGCCCACCACATTTCAAGGCTCTGAACTGGCTTGGTAATCCCCGAGCAGCGACTCCATGGCTCTCAGCGCACATGGAACAAGTAACTCATAACACTGATTGGCATAATTTTTAAGACTGGTACTTTTTACCTATGACAATGAAGAAAATTAAGTTGAATTATTTTACAGAAAATATAAATTCAGCCTCAGTTTCTGCTGTGCCCCTTATGAACTGCATGCCTTACCTGTGTGTTCATCACTTCTTACAGCTCCTGAAACTTTTCAGACCTTCCAGTGACATGACGCACTTCAAAAAGTACATCTGTTATTGCTGGAGGAACTGAACAAACACCATGACCCCCCCCCCCCCCCCCCCCAAAAAAAGAAAAGAACCAATACAAAGATACAAGACAAAGAAGCTCCTTCCTTCCTAAAAGTGAATACTGGGTCACCATACAGGTTTTACTGAAACTGCCCTCCTTCTGTGAAGTTATGACTGAGTCCAATTAGCACAGGAAGGGCACATGTTCTGAGTCTTCCAGGTTAAGGCAGGTAAAAGAGAAAGTCACATTAACAATCTTCCTGATCATCAAAACACAGTACCTGGTATATGCAGTTATAGCTCTGTTTCTGTCCAATGCATTGATTTGATCCAATTAACAAGAAACTGCTATGGACTGTTCCGGAACAAAAGCACTGCCAAAACACTCAGTGAAAAGCTGTAATGATTCCTCATGTCAGACCGCAAGCCCAAGAGAGCGTAACCCTGTCTGAACAGTCTGGAAGAGCAAAGAGAGCCCCCAGATCCATGTCCTGCCTGAGGGATCCTGCACGGCAATCTACACAGCAGCTCACCAGACCAGAGCAGCACTCAAGTCATATCAGTGCTGGGTCCTCTGCAAGCAGGCCTAACCATTGTATGCTTCTATGACCTGCCCCTTCCCATTTCACACAGCCCAGAGGCACAAGCATTGCACACACTTGCCCAGGTAGCAGACAGCTGAGCAGCAGACACATTCTCTGTGGCTCTAGTTAATGGTGAATACTTACTGGAATTGAGAACTGCTAGTCAAAAGCCTGCACTTTAGCCAGGCTCTCACCAGCAAAACAATGACAAGTGCTGCTTGGGGAAGGTTGATGAGAGTGGATGTTGTAAATGGAGCTTACAGAATAAAAGCTCCTCTTGCTCCCTTCTCTGCAACATTTAAATAAGTGCATACACTGTCTTTCGTAACACAGTACACTCTTGTTCAGAAGATTTTTTTTCCTTACCTTTTCACCTCCAAAAATTGTTTTGATTCCAGAATTAATATTGACCCAGACTCCAAGTTTTAAATGCTGGACAACTCTACAACACTTAGCTTGCAATCAAAACAGTGGGTTCACATGAGGCAAGGAGACTTTAAGAATAAACCAAACCAACCTGCCACCACCAAGCAGCATGATGCGCAGTATGCTTGTAGTCCAGTTTGGATTTTAAATCATTCTTAGGGAGACCTACTTTTACTACCCCCAGTAGTAAACTACCCCTACTTTTACTGACCCCAGTACGAGCTTGTTGCTGTGGAATTAATAATAGACCTATGCAGATTGATATTCCCAGGAGACAAAGTAAAAGGGAAAAATATTAAAAACTGATGCTCCTGGCAAATGAAAAACTAATGGACCATATTTTCCCAAAGGGATGGGAGGTGCTTTCATTTTATTTCATTCTGATGACTATGCAAGACCTGCCATAATAAGTGACTCTCAGGGAGTACCATCTCCAGCTAAACGGAAACACCTTGAAAATTTCACAGAGAACACACAGGAGAGCATAAGTCACCACATACCAAATCTGAAGAGCACTGGATGATCACAACACTGCATCAGAATGTAGCTCTGTCTACAATTTACCTAAAAACCAAGTAAGTCTGGAATATTTTAACCCAGAGTTTCTGTATAGCTATGGCAGGAGCAGCAAGGATTTGAATTGGTATCAAAGTAACTGTCAACTAGGGACATTGGTTTTTTAAAACTAATATATATAACAACATGGCTCAGTGCAAGGTCCTGCACTTGGGTCACAACAGTCCCCAGGCAATGCTACAGGCTTGGGGAAGGATGGCTGGAAAGCTGCTGTTTGGAAAAGGACCTGGCGGTGCCGACTGACAGAGCTGAACACGGGCCAGCTTGTGCCCAGGCATACAAGGCCAACAGCATCCTGGCCTGTATGAGCAATAGTGTGGCCAGCAGGGCCAGGGCAGCGATCATACCCCTGTACTTGACACAGGTGAGGCCACACCTGGAACACTGGGTTCAGTTACGGGCCCCTCACTACAAGAGAGACATTGAGGTGCTGGAGCGGGTCCAGAGAAGGGCACGAAGCTGGTGAAGGGCCGGGAGCACAAGTGTGATGAGGAATGGCTGAGGGAACTGGGGTTGTTCAGTCTGGAGAAGAGAAGGCTCAGGGGGACCATATTGCTCTCTACAACTATCTGAAATGAGGTTGTAGTGAGGTAGGGGTCGGTCTCTTCTCCCAAGTAACAACTGATAAGAGGAAATGGTCTCAAGCTGCACCAGGGGAGGTTCAGATTGGGTTTTAGGAAAAAAATCTTCACTGAAAGAGTTGTCAAGCACTGGAACAGGCTGCCCAGGGAACTGGGTGAGTCACCATCCCTGGAGGTATTGAAAACACATGGCACTTGTTGTAGATGGGGCACTTAGTGACACGGTTTAGTGGTGGATGTGGTAGTGCCAGGTTGATGGTTGGATTCTATGATTTTAAATGTCTTTTCCAACCTAAACAATTCTATGGTTCTAGTCTTTGAAAAATATTTACTGTCAAATTCGCTCTAAGAGTTTCCATGAACTCCAGTGGAGCACATGAAAGATTTCACTGTTGGTGACATCCTTGAAGCCACTCAAGGTAACTCACATTATTTATAAATATTTACAAGTCAAACTCCTGCAGTTACCTGCATTTTCAAAACCACACAAGCTACTAGAAAATTAATTCCTAAATGATTAAAAAATCAAATAAATCAAAACTGATTTGCATTATTTAATATTTATTGATACAAAATTAAAAATAATTTGTAACAAATCACATATTTATAATTTACACTGGAGAAATACCTTTTAAGATCAATGAAACAACATGCCACTTAAAGCTGGGGTGTATTGCTGGTCGAATGGTAGTTACAGTGTTCTTTAGAACTCATTTGCAGAAGCTGATCTTCAGTCTGCAGGCAGAGCTATGTCTCCAACATGCTATGTGGATTTGGCCTAAATTATAAAAAGAATAGAAATTAGTTCAAATTAACACAGTTTAAAAAAGCCTATCTGGCTGTGCCATGACATTAGCAGGGCTGCGAGACAGTAAAGTGGAACCACTACAAATTGTACTCACAGCAGCAAGGACATTAGAGCATTCACCTACTCCAGTGGCAAATCAATAAAAATATCAGTATCATTTCAATTACACTCAAAAAAGCACATTAGCCTAATTTAATTTAAGCAACAGTGGTCTCTAACAAACACATTCCTCTGTGCAAAGGTGCCATGACTTCCCAAATATGACGGATAATGGCTTGGCAACTTCACACACCGGTTATTCCTAGCCTGCTATATGACACAGAAAAGGACCTCCACTTGAGATGTACAGCATGTGGGTTCTCCCAAGACAAGCTTGAAATAAACTTACAGAAGAGCAGTTTCCATAGCATGGGAATCTCCAGTTTCTTAGAGTGGCTGAGGCTGGAAAGGACCTCTGGAAATCACCTGGTCCAACACCCCCTGCTCAAAGCAGGCCCACCATGAACCAGTTGCCCCAGATTCAGATAAGCTCTTCTTCCCCATACGTGAGCTTTCGCCTGATCTCTTCTGTACCTCTTCATCTATCCGCAGCAACCACAGTGGCAAGAGTGAGGATGCCAAGTGTACTTGGCAAATACACGCTCCCACCTGCAGGCAGCAAGTAGGAACGCAGATAACAGGTTCTGAGCTGTGGGGACAGAGCTTTTCCTCATAGAAGGAGGTGTCCAATGAGCCTAATGAGGTCTTAGCTCTGTCTCTAGGAGAAATACATGAAGGCAATCCTGAAGGGCCACCAAGCTCTTCCAGCTTATTTAGTCCAGGTTCCTCCTTAGACACCACAGAAACTTCAAAACCCAGGAAGATTCTCTTGGCATTTACCAGAACAGTCAGGCAGCAATGGGGTGTGAGGGAGCACACATGTCCACATCCATATCTGCAGCAATGGGCACACACCACCACGCTAGACCTGTGTTCCAAAACCAGCTGGTGCTAAATGGCATTCCCACTGGGCAAGAGGAATGAAGATGTAAGAGCAGGTGAATGCCAGGACCAGACTGCCAATGCAAAATTGGCACGTGGCACGATGCCCAAACGATGGCACAGCCACGGCAAGATTGTGCCAAAGCAAAGCAAGTCACCAACACGCTGAATCACTGCTACAAGAGGAGCTAAAAGCACAACACTACAATGCTCTGGGGTAAGTCTGGCCAGGGCGAAAGGTGCTGGGTGGATCCTTTCAGCACTGCAGAGCCAACCTCAACAGACAGACCAGACTCAAGGGCAATCATGCAGGCCTGAAGCAGTCTCAGTTCTGCTTCTGCAAGCAGCAGATGACAACAGTAACAAACACCTTTCCAGTGACATCCTGAGCTGACCTTCATGGGAATAAAACTACACAAAAGTCTTTCACACAATGGAGGCCAAAGGAAGTTCTGCATCACTTCTCTGAATGAGAAACTGGGAGCTTTGCCAGGCCCTGTACAAAGCCTGAAGGAGAAGTAGCAAAGGAACCTTCAGGCACAAGAACACTTCCAAAATAACTCAAATACCTGGAACTGAGTTAGAAAAATGATGAAATCATTGCAAGCGGCACAAAGATAAAAAAATTTATCTTCAGTAAGGGAAATGCATCCAAAGAAGGCAAAGAGATTAGTTTAGGCAGCAAGACAGAAAATGGAGGAGCAGATTGAAACTGGATACAGCACCTGAGCTGTAACAGTGGCAGGTGAATGCCTCATCTCGCAGCCTGCTCCAAGAGGAAGGAAGAAAAACAAACCAAAAGGAGACAAAGCGCAACTTTGATGGATACTTCAGGACAACTGCCAACCTGCCTAGCAAGACACAGCATGTGCACATGGAATTAATTTCATGGAGGAAATTACTACCAGCATTTGCTCAAATACCTGAGGAAACCCATTCTTTGTAATTTCCAAAACAATTCTGGTTCCAGACAAGTGCGCAGCAAAAACAACCCAAAGGTGGACATTTAAGCAAATTCTTAGCTTATGCAGGCATCCAGTTAAGTAAGACAGGTTTCGTACTTCACCAGCATCACCACTGCATGGAAATGAGAAAGGGGGGGCATGCACCTCATTTGCAACCCTCAGCATCTCACCAGAGATGACCTTTGCAAGCTGAGAAAGTCCTTCAGAAGAGGAGCTAAACTATTTCCAGTAGAAGCAATATTATTATTATGGTTTCCTCCTTTTCCTTTTTTTCCACCCAGAAATATGTCATGCAGCATGGCTGCAGGATGTAAGCAACAGAAGCCCTTTCATGACAAGGTAATAATTTCTGTGAACTTGAGTTAGCAACTGAACTGAGCTATTCTAAATTTTGTTAATTCACAGGAAACTGCCTTAAGCAGCACCAGGGGAGGTTTAGAATGGATATTAGGAAAAATGCCTTCCCCAAAATGGTAGTCAGGCATTGAAGCAGACTGCCTAGTGAAGTGGCGGAATCACTGTCCCTGGAAGCGTTCAAAAACCATGCAGACGAAGCCCTCAGTGACATGGTTTAGTGGTGAACTTGGCAGTCCTGGGATAACAGTTGGACTTGATGATCTTAAAGGTCTTTTCTAACCTGCTTGATTTTGTGAATTCACTCAATGTAGTTTGTTTGAAAGGTTAAGCAGGATGCTAAGATGGACTCTCTACGCCACAAAGTGAAAAGGCAAATAAAGCAGACATTTAGTCGCTTTGTCTTTAAAACACAGTGGCGCTTTTTCACTAGCTAAAATACCGTTCAAGTCTGGCAGCTGTATTCTAATACGTTGCTGCAGCGACCTCTGTGCTTTACCTATGAATTGCCATCAAAGCAGAGAGAAAAGCTTAGCTGTTCACCAGGCAAATGTCTGCTTCTGCTAATATGAAGAAAATCAGCCATAACAGGAGTCAGAGAGCATTTGCTGGATGCAAAAAAACCTCTGCAATTATCACTTAATTGTCCTTCACGGGCCAATACTGAGAGTCTCATACTTTCCCGTTAAGGTTGCTCCCTCCTTCAGCACTTTTTCTTAACTGGCTACTTAATTAGTCTTCCTTCCTGGGCTTAATTGTAAATTTGTTTTGATTAATTAGCCTCAGAGCTGACTTGACACTAACTTAAATATAGGAGGAGTGCTTAGCTTCTCCAGCATGCATGCAGGCTACTGCTTCCTAGGGGAGCCCCCTCTTTGTCAGCAATAAAATTTCAAGTTCAGATTGTGTTTGAAAAAAACCCTTCATCATTAACTTTCATTTCTTGTAATTGCCCCTTCTGTAGGACAACACAAAAGTGATATTAACATAAAGAAAGGATAAAACCCAGGAAGTTCAGGACTCTTGTTAAGTGGATTATACATCATGTTCATTAGCTGAATCCTGCAGTTCTAGAGAAGATGACATAATGCACCTAAACACAAGTGATCATAGCAAACTAGAATCCCCAATCACAAGTGCAGCACAGACAGGTGTATTCTCATGGTACCAACATCAGAGGGGTTTCCCTTACTGACTGGAGAAGTCTATGTTCTGCTCTTCCAAGTTACTGAATTCTATTGAAAATCCTTTGCACAGCCTAGACAAGCCAGTCTGCAGCACCCTTAGACACTACTATTGCCCTTCGTTATGTTTACACCTCCCATCTCAGTCCTTTCCTCACCATCTTTCCCTTTCATCTCCATCTTTACAGTACCTTGATTCCAGAAGACACCTGCACCCAGCACTGCCATGCAGCTGCCATCTTGATCCATTCTGATTTCAGCTACTGTTGCCTTTTCCTGTGTTTTCAGTAACTTCAAACACCATGACCATGAAAAAAAGGTAGTGAACTAAACAGAATAATGTGTGTTAACATCAACTGCACCCATTCAATAAACTTCCTAAATAATCATCAGGAGCACTGCAATCCTTCAATTTTCAAATTTTAAAGTCCGTACCTGTCAAGCTGGAAAGCGAAATTAAAAACCTTACTCTGGACATTAATATGCTTTTCTGTAAACACTTTAAGATTTGCATCTCAACTGAACAGTCAGACTGAGAAAGTAAATATTTTGCTTCTTTCAGCCTCTTGTTTCAATTATTGCCCCTCTGGTACTCCAATCATGAAAAAAACTGCAAAGAAGTGCAGAGTAAAGGTGGTTTTACTATCTTTCATGTGCGCCTTTACTTGGGCACAGGAGTTTAAATTAAGCAAATCAAACCAGGAGCTTTGTGGATGAGCTCAAGAATGAAGAGCAGCTCTGCATGCATGCTTTTTAGTATATTCATTCCTTAATTATCTTGCAGCCAACTGGTTTGACTGATGATCAACTACTGTTTTCACCTTAGAACTGGACCATAGGAATCACTTTGGTTGGCAAATCCTAAATGAAGCTTTTCCATGCAACCTAAGAAAGGTTTGGCTTCAAGATCTCTTCTGAAGAGGAAACGTACCAGCTTGGAAAGACTAAGATACTCAGTTACAACAGCTGTCGATATCATTAAAGAGGCATGTTCCATACTCTTCAGTTAGATGTATTATCTGCAATCAATCACCAATTCAAGTAAATCCTGTATTACAAAAGACATTATGCAGAGTCTATACATCAGTAGAAGTGCAAGAAATATTCTTTCATGCTGAAATGCCTTTTCAGCTGTTGTGAAATGAGGAAATAGCTCTTTAAAGTTTACTGCATTCACCAAATGTTAATATAAAATCCTCTGCAGATAAGCAATTCAGTATTTGAAACCAGAAGAAACTGTATATGTGTTTCAGTTTGCTTTATTGGTGCTATTTATTTTTCTGTAATTACTCAGCTCATATTCTCCTATTTTATGTTTACAAAGTTGTGTAAGTACATATGTGCATAAGTATCTGACAGTTTTGCAACCATTCTTCTGCTGCTTTAAACTGCAAAAAAACTTTGTGTAGTAGAAGAGGAACAGCTTTTGAACCAAATGAAACTACGAAAAGGTTTTCAAAAGAACCTACTAACCAGTAAATTTTGGGTTTGCTTTTTGTGGGCTTTTTTGTTTTGGTTTTTTTGTTTTTTTTTTTGCTTAGCTTTTTTTTTTTTTTTTTCCCAAAGGGAGCCAAAACCTTCAAAAATCTGACTTTTTATTCTGGTGGGGCATTTTCAATTGTCCTCCTCAAAATAAGCCTCTAGTCCTTACCACAATACCTACCATAGAAGACCTAGGGCTACGAACATGAAGTTGATGAAATATATTTTTGTTTCCAGCTCTCTCAATTACTGCTGACAGAAACCAGTGATCCTCCCAAGGAGCAGCATGAGTACCACACAGGCAACAGGAAAGGCCAACAAGTCTCTTTCACAACAACAATCGCAGCTACACTCCACAGCAGGTAATGCTGGCTAACCAACTCTGGCCTAGTTTAACACAAATCTGGCTCAGATTTCTACTGCTTTTAGAAGTGATGTTCTGTACTCTGATGCTAAGTAAAAAGTTGTGCTGTCTGAGGTGAATATGTAAACCATTTTAGTCTATGAAGTAACTTAAAAGCTGTTTCAAAAGCTACAACAGGCAAATAACATTACAGATACCCTAAGAATATATATTTAAGCTCCAGGCCACAACATGCTCTGTATGAGCTATTAATTTAGCATCTTACCAATTCTAACTAATTTTGACACGTAACTATTTGAAACCATCACAGCAGTAGTCAGTGGGAGTTATATTACTCAACAGAATAAAAAATATACTCATAGAGAGAATCATACATATACATAAGCCTTCAGAGGAGGCTTTTTTTCTTTTTTTGCAATATCCTATTTGGTAAAGATAAAAATTAAACTACCAAAGGCTACCCACAACTACTAGTAGCAATAGCGTAGAAAACAGGAGACAAAGCAAGTCCAGGTAGAGGTGAAACATCAACAGTTTCTTCTGACTAACAACTGGTTCTTGCTTGCCACACTGCACAACTCAGCACCCATGCCCTGGAACTCAGAACATTCTTCTGCACCTCTTCACACTATATTCAGACACAGGAGCAAGTTTTTTTACAAGTGTCAAGTTTAAGAAAAAAAACCAAAATGCAATCCAGGCAAATGGTGAGCAACCTAGCTCAACTCAGCTCCCGCTGTATGTTTTAGAAGACAACTTTGAGCAAGTGGCTACAAGTAGAACATACATGCTAACAGAACAAATTTAACAAGGTTTAGTGCCAAGTCCTAATGTTAATGGAGTATGATTTATGTCTTCTTGCAACAGAACTCAATTGAATTTATCTCCACCTATAACACTTTCTTCCTCCTCTCTTTCAAAAACCAAACCCAACTTAACATACATGCCCGCCAAAGTACAAAAGGCTGAGCTTGAAGCTCCATCTAGTGACAAATCGTGGAAATGGCGCTAAACTAAAGCAACATCCTACATACATCACCACACCCGGCACAACTGATTTTGCTGCTTTTATTGAAAACACAAACGAACAACATTGTGAGATTTGTTCCGACTACAAAATGTTCTCTGCAAACTATATAGAGCATTTCTCTCAAGAAACCGATGAGCCAGGAAGTAACAAAACCATCTGGCATAAAAAGTTACGAGCTTTACCAAAACTGCTGTATCTGTTAACACTCCCAGCCATAACATTAGGAAAACACAGAAGCATTCATGGCATGCTGACCTCGAACCTGCTCTTGAACATCTGCCACTTCCAGCCTGTATCAGGAAAAGGTCTGCACACATGTTACTTCTGCTTAAGAAAATACCCTGAAAGACGTAGTTTTCATCATTTACTCATGACCCAAAAGAAAACCCACTCAAAACCTTCCTGCCAAATTGCAGTATAGTGCAGTGGCGGAAGAGACATCAGTGCCCTATAAAACAAAGGCACTGTATCACCTCTTATCTGAGCCCACTGAACTAGAACACATTGCTAGAAAGCAGCAAACTGCCTGGAGCTCCACCACAACATACATACACACATTCTTCTAGAGCCATGAGCTCCATACATAGTCCATACATGTTCACTAACCCCTTAAGCACATATCTCCCTGCTATCTAGTACGTAGACAGGTAATGCAGAAGAAAATTTGCAGAGTAACTCCCCGGCCTTTAACACAACTGAAAAGTAGTCTTGTTCTGACCTTCATGTGGAATCAATGAGATGTTGGGCTCAAAGACCACCACATCCATACCCTGAAAGGTGGAAGACGGGCTTGGGTGAAGCGCAGAGGATCTTTGGTCTAATGCACTGTTTTCCAAGTGGCAAATTTCCAGACCTCTGCAGGCCTGAGGAGCTGAAAGACTTAAACTAAAATGTTTTAGTGGTTAGGATCCCCTCAAGCGGTGGAAACAGCCTGTGTGCCCATCTGGTAGCTGGTATGGCTCCAACACAGAAGGGACAGTATTTGAAGCTTGCTGACCTTGAAAAGAGCAACCCAAGCCCAAAATTTAGAAAATCTGCAAACATCAAATTATCAGCTGTAACTTAATGTCTTTTTTTAACTATCATTTCAACTTTTAAACTGCTTATGAAAGTTGAGGCTGGGAAAAAAAGAAGAAAGATCCTTTTGTGCAGTCTGAACTTTGGAAGCAAAGAGTTCGTATCAAGACAGAGGAAGAACTAAATGGCAATAGGCACGTTCCTCTTCCACCTTCTCGGAGTTTAGCCATGAATACAAAGATGCCACAACTTCTACTAAGTGTTTCCACTGTCAGTCTACATACACACTACTCATAGGAACATACTGCTTGAAAGAGTATGATAAAAAAAACAACAAAAAAACCTCAAGCTCCCCAGTCTAAAGGGGAGCTTGGATGTATCCTAATCTTGGTGTCCGAGCCCCTTCACAGACACAGGAAGTTAGTCAGCAGCTGAAAGCTTAAGGGAAGCACTAAAGCCAACTCATCTTTGCTACTTTAATGTATACTTCAGATATAGCATAAAGATCATGGCCAAGGCTATTTGCACTCAGTCCTGAAGTCCTTAAAGTTTACGATTCCTTTTCAATTTTCCTTATCTCATTCTCTTCTACAATACCAGTGACCACTGAGAGAAAGTACCCTATCAGAATAGCTGCAGTTTATCCTTATCTTCAGCCAGAAGGAACCTGAAAGAGCTTGGGAGACAAATGCTGTGTATACCATCTGCTGTCTAGACTTGGCTTCTGGAGTATACAGTATAATTACAGTTTTCCCAAAGGTCCTCATTATTATCCAGGAACACAGCAAGCAAAACAAAAGGAAATATTAAAGTAATACATGTGGCAATGACTTATCCCTGCTGCACAAAATAAAGCTATCCACAGTGTTCAGAGCTAATCAAGCCATAGCTTCCATGCAAAAGATACAACTGATAAGCTCCTACTTAAGAGCTCCCATTTTACAGTTTGAGGTACTAACCATACATCTGCTAAACAAGGAAGAAACACGTCATTAATACAGCAGAAGGTGGCTGGACCCCAGCACCAAAGACTCCAGCAACCCATCTCCTAGACAAGAACGTGAACAGCATGGTCCTACATTTAAACAGAGATTATTCTAAACAGTTTGTACCAGCAGACATTAAGATGACCAGAAGTTAGCTGAAGATGTCAAATTTTTTTCTAGTGGTAAGCATCTTTAGGGGAGATGAGGCATACAATCTGGATCACCAACGTGCTTTACCCACATATTTTACATGTATATCTTTCTGTCTTTGGATAACACAAGAACAGTAACTGATGCAGAGTGAAGCCTCTCAGTATGTCACTCCTGTTCATTCACCAACTACTGAGGTTCTTTTGGTTTTGCTTTTAACTCTTCCATTGATTTCAGCTGCTTTGCATCAATTTGAAATGTTAAGCTGGGTGCACTCAGTCCCTTTTTGTAGGTAAAAGGAACTCAGAAACATACAAAAGCTTTACAAGTGTTTCAGCAAATTTTTCTGCACTAAGTTCTTCACCTGTCTTTTTTGAGTTGTGTGAAGAGAAGAACACTTTCTTTATTCAGAAGATTACGTATGTTATATCCATTTCCTACAAATAAAAACAAAGAAAGTTTTCTTTAGAAGCCAGTAGTAATTTTTGAAGTCCTCTCTTAAGACAAATGTATTTCTATTTCACATATTTTAACAGGAGGAATATAAGCCCCTCACAGGCATGTCATTGCATTTCAAAGAGATAAAAAGCAATATAGCTAGTTTCATTTATCCTAACCTGTGCTAAGAATAAAGCGCATCATTGCTGAGAAGATTTTTACTGAGAAGAATGTAACAGGCTTGAGCTCTCACCTCTTGAAGCCCACAAGAAAATTTTCAGGTGACTGAATTAACTTTCATTTATTCCTATAGAAAATCTCCATAAAACCCACACAAGGACTGCAGATCTTCACTCACAGATTTGCATACTAACACAACCACAAATATGGAAACATCTAAAAGGCATTGAATGTCAGGAACAATTGACATCCTAACATTTGTCTACAGCCCCACTTGATGAAATTACAAAGAGATCACCCTCCACAACCAATGCATCGCCTATCCAGGCAATATGAGATAAGCCATCAAGAAGCAGGTAAGAATGGAAATGGATCCTTATGGCCACACAGAACTTTCAGCAGTTTTTATAATCTGCTTTTGCAAAGAGCAAACCAAAAAATTGTCTCTGCAGACCCCTATACTTTTAAAATTAAAACAAAGAGAAAACAGCTTCAAAGCATCAAACATTATTTGGACAATGACTGTTCAATCAGGATGTTCTGGTGAAAAGTTAATGGAAAAACAAGTGGTGCACCTTGTCATTTTCTAACATAGCCACTTCACAAGAAAGCTGTACAAAAGCTCTCTACAGCTCCATGAACTGCCTGCTTTACAACTACTACAGACTCTCCGGACTTGCATCTTACCCACTGAAGAACAATCTCCCATATGGAGGAATTCATTCTACTTTTATCTCAGAAGGGCAAAATCACTGTCTAAATTCTCAACAGCCCATGTGGAGTTACAAACCGTTCAAGTAGACATTCTGCACCTTTTATGTATCAAGCATAAAGTGCAAAAGGCAGTGAACTGGTCCAAATGGATTTTCACAATTATATGTAGAAAAAAACAGGCAACAGATAGCAACCGAAACAATTACATTAGCTACCACTATATATTAAGCTGTCTCTAAAGTTTCCCCAACACTATAGTTCAGGGACAGCATCAGAATACCAAGAGAAATTCACTCTTAGAACTTGGTAGTATCATAAATAACTTTGAGGCCAACTCACACAAACAAGCAGTGTTTGTACCACTGCATTCATATCCCGTCTTGGGTCACATTCCTGTCTTCACGACCCTATGTTTTCCAACTCTCTACTCAAAGATATCTTTCCTCACAATTCAGCTCCGTTTTGCTTAGCAGCTTGCTAACTGAGTCTCATCTATGTCCAACAGATTGGTTTTAAACACATGTACATACCTGCTGGAACACAGAAAAAGTCCCCTGTAGTCAGATAATATGATGTCTTATGTAAGGTAACAAGAAGTTTGCCACAGATAATATGGAAAGCCTTAATGAAAGCCAAACAGTTTTAAAGTTAGCAATGTTTCTTCTGCAAACATTTAAGAAAGTTATCCAAGAAAATATACTCTTTGTTTTGCTGTAACAAAATCAGAAACCAGATAAGCTAGATACTTCTATCTTGCCTGCAAGATCTAGAAGAAAGTATTCACTGACATACATATTTAATGTCAAGCAAAGCAGGGCAACACGCAGAGTGCCTACAACAAGTTCCTTTGGTTGTAACTGATTTCACAACTGAAATGATCCATTAATGTTTCCTGTATTAATGTGCATTATAGTGGGAGAAAACCCTGAAAAACCTACCAACGTTGCATGCACTTCTAACCAAAGATTTTACATTTACATAGTCCATTTTATAAAAATCAGAAAAAAATCATACTTACTATTGTATCCATGTGGACAAACTGATATCCCTTTTCTTTAAATGGTTTCAAAATCAATTTACCAATGGCAAAAGTAGATGTATCCAAATTTTTATATATTTCTACCGATTCATCTTTGAAGAAGCACGAGTTACTGCCTTCAGTGTTAACACATTCTACAAGAAGGTCCAGGAGATCAACATTAATATTAACACATAATTAGCCTTGTTACTAGCTCAGTAACTATTTATTAAATCCTACACATCACATATTGTTTCAGTGCAATACCCCCCAAGAGCTAGACTCAGTATTTAGATGAAAAATCAGGATGCTTTTTTGTATCTCCCACAGAATTTTCTCCAGAAGAGTGGTGAGTATTTCAACAGCTCACCCTTTTATGCCCAGTGTGGCATGAACAGTTCTTCTCCTTATCAGTTTAAATACTACAGAATTCAGACAGGCCCTTGGTCACACCCCTTCAACTCACTTAGAAGTACTTCCTCATTTGTTTCCGGGTCCACAACAGCAGTTGGCTTAGAAGTATCAGCCAGGCTGTGATCCATATTTGCAGGTATCTCACTTCCTGAGAAAAAACAAAAACCCACCATAACAAAAAACACAAAAATAATCACTCTACGTTTTAAAAACTTGATTATTTAACCACAAAATTTCTACAACTTTAGATTTCACACGTAAGTACTTAAATTTGGTTTAAGTGCCTACACAGACTGAATACACTTTCTTGAAATAAAGGGAAACCTTCCTTAACAATTCCCTGAAAATGTAGTTTTCATTGGAATTATTTTTGTGTGTAATAGATAAAGGGTCTCTAAAATCCTAAAGAATTTTCCAGGGGAATGCCAGCTATATATCCTATGCTATTGATGACAGTATTTATTTAAAAGGATCTGTGTTTTAAGAGAAGTGCTTTTCTAGCAACAGATGCTGAGAGGATATAAAATACATGATGTATGAAGAGCAAGTTTTTTCCTTTTACCTACTGCTGGTGGGTGTCAGGAGACTTAAGACATAAAGTGTTCAAAAGAATAAGCACATGTTCAATTTTCCTTTTCTCAAAAAATGCCATTAAAGGAATCTCACTTGAAGCTGTAAATCAGAGAACTATTTCTATAATAAAAAGGACTTTTCTAGAGAAGGAAACAGCCTAAGAGTTGATGACAACCTTACATTTTTCAAATAGAAATGAGACACTGGAGAATGTTCATGACAGCATAAATATCCCAAAGCTCTCTTGCAGAACTCTCTTAAGCAGACAATTTAAACTCCCTAGTGCACAGGAAATGTCCTTAAACGCAGTCAGAACATGGATGTTAAAACGCAGGCTTTAGCATTTTGTGACTGATATAGCACTCATGGCTGCTTAAATACTCTTATGCCACAACAGTCGGGGTAGGAGAAACTTGTTTGAAATAGCATTGTTCAAACATAACCATCTCTCTCTCAGAAGTAGCAACAGCTGCAACTCTCTATATAGCTATAAACACAAAATTTTTATCATATCAATAAAATTTAGAAATTTGTCCCAGAAATGCTACTCAATTGATGGTCATTATATGCATCACTTAATATTCAAGGATGCAAGCAAAAGATTACCTGTGAGCGTGAAAGTCTGTTAAAGAGGAAATCTACCACTTCTGGAAGACAGTTAAAATGCACCTAAAGCACCTTGTAAAATACAGCATGAACAGTCACTACCAGCTCAGGTTTACATGGACTGCAAATGATTTGTATTAAAACATAGACTGTACTTAGAGCAAAGGCTGATCTAGACCAGGATCCTGTCTCCCATCAATGGCCAAAAGTATACCTCTTCCTTTGCAATGCTGAAATGTTAAAAGTTTCTACGAGATTATACAGCATTGCTATAAATACAGTAAGAACAGTTTTTCCGTATCACCACATTAATACATCTATTACCCAGAGAGATTCTTTTTTTTTTTTTTTTTACAGCAGGAAAATCTTACAGCAATGGGAGTATTTTCATTTCTTTTTAAGTATCAAAAGAAAAAAGTCTGTATTCATATCTGTTTTCGTACTTTTTTCATCCCTTCTCTGCTTGTGACCATCCTTCCTCTGTGTAATCTTCCTGGGAGGTTCCGGTTCTGGACACACTATTCCACTAATCACAAGTCCTCCTGAAAAAAAACAGAAAGCTCATTAACTCATAATAATTTTTCAAGAATGCAGACTTGCACAACCAACATGCATTTCAGTTGAGGATATATTTCCTTGATGCTGAAATATTCAGATTGTTTTAGAAAGCCAGAACAAACCAGAAAGCTTTTCAACTTCATTTCGGAACGTAATGCATCTTGAAACTTTTTTTAAAAGGATTTGATCATATTTCAGTCAGAGAACATTTCAGAAATCCACGACATAAGAGTAATTTTTAAGATAAAACATCAATCTTAGGGACCCAAAAAATTTTTATTTTCAAGCCGACTAACTGATTAGGAAAGGACTAAAAGAGGCTGAACTGTCAGAAAAAAAATAAAAACCCTGAGAACATCAGATCTATTCAGATCAGATCCCGAAGATCTATTCTAACACTTTGAGGAGTTACTGAGATTGGATAAAATACTGTAATATCTACTCTGGAGAACAATCCCCACACAAAGGGAAATGATCCAATGAATGATCCAGTAGACTCCCTCTTTTTCCGGTGACATACAGAATCTCTGACGTAATAAACCTTCTAGCAGAGAGAAACGCTTTGTTCTTCTCTAAACGGTTAAGGCAAGGCTGATACTATTTCTAGCTGACACTGGAGTAGCAGGAGAGGAAACGGACTACACAGAAAGATGCCTAAATAACTGGAGACCATAAAGGATCCACTTTCTAAAAAAAATTACCAACTGTTACGAACCTCAAGGCTTTCACAGCACAAGATCAATCCAGATTTCTCTTTACTGCTCTATGGGGAGAAAGCAAATGGGTATTTTGGAAGTAGTACCTGAAGGCCTCATCGTATAGTTCACACGCTCGCCTCGCCAATATTCCAGAGGTCTCAGTCGTAACCTTTTTGTCCGACGAACATTAGGTGTGTTGGAAGGCATTACTAATTTAAAGGATGAAATAATTTACATTAAGTACGAAAGGAAAATTGGGAAATGGAAAACATTACATATCCTTTCCTGTTGTTCCATATCAGGGGGGTCAGCACTTCCCAGCTGATAATTATATCAAACTGCCATCACAACAGGAAAAGGGAATCAGCATTGCCAAAAGCATTCTTTTACATACATCAATATTTATTCTTTTTCTTAAAGTCACAATGCTGCCTTCATATTAGATTTCATTCTACATATCTTAGTGAATCTGAGATATGGACATTAGGGACACAAGCACAAGTAGCAGCAAACATAGAATCATAGAATAGTTAGGGCTGGAAAGGACATTAAGATCATCAAGTTCCAATCCCCCTGCCATGGGCAGGGACACCTCACACTAAACACCATGTTATCCAAGGCTCTGTCCAACCTGACCTTGAGCACTGCCAGGGATGGAGCATTCACAACTTCCCTGGGCAACCCAGTCCAGTGCCTCACCACCCTTACAGTAAAGAACTTCCTCCTTATATCCAATCTAAACTTCTCCTGTTTAAGTTTTAACCCATTACCCCTTATCTTGTCACTGCAGTTCCTAATGAAGAGTCCCTCCCCAGCATCCTTATAGGCCCCTTCAGATACTGGAAGGCTGCTATGATGTCTCCAGGCTGAACAGCCCCAACTTTCTCAGCCTGCCTTCATACGGGAGGTGCTCCAGTCCCCTGGGCATCCTCATGGCCCTCCTCTGGACTTGTTCCAACAGTTCCATGTCCTTTTTATGTTGAGGACACCAGAACTGCACACAATACTCCAAGTGAGGTCTCACGAGAGCAGAGTAGAGGGGCAGGATCACCTCCTTCGACCTGCTGGTCACGCTCCTTTTGATGCAGCCCAGGATACGGTTGGCTTTCTGGGGTGTAAGCGCGCACTGAAGCCGGCTCATGTTCATTTTCTCATCAACCAACACCCCCAAGTCCTTCTCCGCAGGGCTGCTCTGAATCTCTTCTCTGAGCAACCTGTATTTGTGCCTGGGATTGCTTTGACCCAGGTGTAGGACCTTGCACTTGGCACGGTTAAACTTCATAAGGTTGGCATCAGCCCACCTTACAAGCGTGTCAAGGTCCCTCTGGATGGCATTCCTTCCCTCCAGGATATCAACCAAACCACATAGCTTGATGTCATGGGCAGGATTGCTGAGGGCGCACTCAATCCCACTGTCCATGTCACTGACAAAGATGTTGAACAAGACCAGTCCCAACACCAGTCCCTGAGGGACACCACTCATTACTGGTCTCCAGAAGGACATTGAGCCATTGACCACAATTCTTTGCATGTGGCCATCCAGCCAATTCTTTATCCACCGAGTGGTCCATCTATCAAATTGATGTCTCTCCAATTTAGAGACAAGGATGTTGTGCGGGACAGTGTTGAACACTTTGCACAACTGTGTAGACACAAACTCTCAACAAAGACTAAATGTGAAGGATTTCATTAGCAACAGTGAAAAGGCACTGCCCTGGTAGTGCAAGAGGAGAGTAATAAAGAATGCATAAGCAGCCTCTTGGTTTCAAGATTCTTAAATCCAATCTCCAAGTTCCAGGAGAGCAGCACTTTTGCCAGCAGAAACCCCCCACATTTCCAAGACTTCTCAGGTATTTATCTTAATTATTACTAAGTCTCAACTTTCAATTTGTCTAAGCTGCCATATATGAATATGGTAACATTCAATATTCTCGTGTTTGTGAGAAAGAATAAAAGCCCCCTGAGAGCTGAAAGCAAGTTAGTCAAGAATATTTACAGGCTAAAAATAAAAATGGTAAATAACTTGCTGCAATAGCTTTTGAAGGCAGACATAACTATAGTGTGCATAATATACTAATGAAGGGAATAAAACCCAATAAAACTCTCCAGTACGGGACTACAATTGACTGTTTGCCCATTGCTCCATCCTATCCAGACTCAGACCACCACAGAAGGCAGGTTATTTGCACCCTCAGTTATACTGTTTAAAACCAAACTCTTATTGTTCTTATTGAACTGTGAGCAGTGTCTTGACTCAATATTAAATGAAAAACAAAAATGTGACAGTTAAAAAGGTAACTGTTGAATACAGTAATAAAAATGAAATACTAGAAGTTTTAAAAGTAATTTACAAATTAGAGCAGGGTTAATGTACACTGAAGAACTACCAGGCCTTATCTGTAAATACTAACATACGAACTCATTTCTAGGTGCCTTCCTATGTCTCATTCAGCAAAGTTTACATCAAGTTGGAAATGCATTTGTATTTATGCACTTACACTAAGATATTTTAAAATAACCTTACCTATTTTATGTCTTGCTAATTCGTCTGACAACAGATGTTGTATTTTACTGTCCAATCCTTCAGAATTATCTGAAAATACATTCAAAACCCACAATTATAATAATATACTATTCCTGACTTTTATTCACTCTACCCACTTGAAGCAACCAAAGGTAACATAAGCAGAAGTTCTTTTTCCTTTAGCCATACATGAAACTCAGTGTAGATAAACAGTACGTGCAATTAGCTTTTAAGCAGTGTAAGCTTGAAAATTACATGAAAACTATACATTCAAGTAAATATTTCCCAGGCCCATTCCTCTGATAAAACAAACATTGGCGAAGTATAACTACACATACTATTTTATTGCTCATAGTGAAAGGTCACTCAGCTTTATACCACTCAAGTCTGACTTTAGAACAACCTTCTTATCAGAACACATACAAAACTAGGTCTTTGAAGAAAACACTGCATGAATGAGTAACATTCACAACTGGCTCTAAAACACTAACGAAAAGACTTCCTGTCCCTAGGGTTCATATTCATGATGACAACATGCGCAACTTATGTAGGGGAACTTAAAAGGAAAAAAAGCAAAGTATTTTTAGGCAAACCAGCCATGATACCATAAAGATGTACAATCTGGTCTGAAGTGATCAAGTAACATCACATGGCAACACACCAAACTGCTACAAACCAAGCCTAAAAATTGTATTCAAAGTATTCTGGAAGGATAACTTCATCTTGGCAGGCCTAATGCCAAACCATGTAGTACTTGCCCCTCCAAAGCTAACACATGGTAAAGCCTGAATACTGTATCATGGATTTTGGCAGAGGTGACCAGAGCCATTACAATCTGCATTCTTACCCTGGACAAGCAGAGTACAACATTAAGAAATTACTAAACCATGAAATACGACTTATAAGAAGCTTATACATAAAATGGAAGAAAATAACAACTTTAAACATTACCTGAAGATGTATTATCCTGTTCACAATATTGACTTCCGGAAGTGAATTTATCACAATGTTCTAGAACAGGCCTGCTTCAAAGGTAAAAAAAAAAGACACTGCTTGAATACGTTAAATGGCAAAGCAGCATTACAGCACTACCAAAAATAGCGAATTTAAGGGATTTTTTTTCAGATCACGTGAGATGGTTTTTTTTCCTTCTAAACTTGTCTGTACTGATTAGACATTGAAGCAAATGACTGCTAGTTAGGAGTCACAGGTCTGAAATTCATCAGTTGCTTCTTTACTTGGTCATTAGGCAGACAAACAAGTGTTCACACCATCCCTCTAAACAGGTTTCTTAAAAATCTTTTATCAATTTCTTGTTTTTTCTCCCTTTGAGAAGAAACAGACCTTCTCCACTCCTCTGTAGCACTACCTTCCAAACTATTTTCCACAGAACATGATTACGGAACTGCTTTAAAGAATAATTTGCATACTGTAAAGAAAGGACAATAAAACAGTTCGTAATTGTAATTTGTAGTATGCATTCTGACATAAAATTTTCCACATAAAATGACAATAATTAACATATATGTAACTCCACCAAAGATTCTCTAGCAGTCAAATGACTTCTAACAGGACCTCTCTTAGAACCTTAGCACTAGTATCCCTAACTTTTCCACCTTCCCCTATCTGTGGCTGTGCTTCACTGCTTTTACCATGCCAATGAAGTTCAGGGGTGATCCTCCAAAAGGTGCATTTCAATGCTAGATTTGCAAAGCTGCACTACAAATATGTCCAAGTCAGGAACAGGTTCACGAACATATTATTACATATATTATAACATATTATTATTACGTTTACTGTTAAGTCAATTTTGCTTACTAAAAGAAACCTGTAAGTCCACAATATTACGTACTGAACAGATTCATTAAAAAAATAATTAAAAAGCACTGCAAAAAGCAGCAATTAAAATCCCAATTAGACCGGTTAAACAGACTAAGTCTTTTAATTACCAATCAGTAGTAAAGTTAATTCTTCAGAAATATAGTTGAAGAGTTAAAACACTATTTTCTCTGTTTATAAACAAAGAAACAAACCTGACAGTGAAGTCATTCTACGGGTGGTGGGCTTGTGTGCACATGTAGGGGGGCTTTTTATTTTATTTGGTTTTGAACTGGATCTGCTACTCAGGTCTCAAAGGCACACACTAAAAAATCCAGCACAAGTTTCTTTATGTAGAAGCATACACTAGATTTGGCACCCACCTCTGTGACTAGGATGTTGATTACACCATTTGGTTTCCCTATTAGCTATTCAGTTTGGCGATTACTGCTTAAAAGTTAACAAGATGCATTTAATTATCTACCAAGTTATACTATACTTGTAAGGAATTACATAAATAAACATACTTTAGTCCACGTTGTGCGTAACGTTTTCTTTTGTTACGTTTTATTTTCACATCTGATAACTTGTGGTTTTCCCTTGTACTTTCCTGTACAGAAGAACTGTCAGAATCCATTTCAGACTCATTGTCCTCAGGGCCTAAGCAAACACCTTCACTGTTTCTGCAGTGACTCCTTTTGGGTATCTTCCCTGAAGACTTAGCTGACAGCAGTTTCTTTCCAGAATTCTTCACGCTGCCTACGACATGCTGTAGTGCTTTTACAGGAGTTTCGTAATTTGCACCACCAATGGATTCCAATGTCTGCAATACATTTTTAGGCTTTTTAGACTGAGCCGAGTTCTGAATCACAGAAGTCTCTAATTCCTGATGCAGGACTGAGGCAAACACCTCATCCAATTTCACAGGCTCACTTTCAAGCTCTTCTTCACTGGGTACACTGTGAGAAATCTCCTTTCTTTGTAACTGAGGCTTTCTCTCACTACTTTTCTTGCCAGTTTTTTTAAGCTTCTTCCTTGAACTTCCTGCTAGTCTCTTAGTTACTGTAGCCCCGGGATGTTTCTGCTTAACAGATTGTTTCTTGTGAACTAAATGCTGAGAAGCTTTTGAAGCTGACCGCAGAACCCCGGAAAACTTCAGCTTCTCTTTTGGAGACAGAGACCGCTTTTGCTGGTGCCCAGCTGAGGACATAAGTGAATCCTCACTTGGCATTACCATTGTTTTACATCGTTCTGCATCACATGCTTTTGTTTCCAGACCAGACTGTGACAACGTAATTTTTTTGGCTTCTGGTTTCCAGGATGTGTCCTTTTTCTTGTTTGGAGAGCTTTGCTTAAGTGCATCCTTTTTAGTCTTTCCTATCAATACACAAAACAGTTGGACATTAGTATCTCTTCTAATTGAACCTGAAGATATATGATTTAATAACGGAAGAGAAAAATAAAGCATTATAATAATTTTTAAAAAGTATCACAAAAGCAGATTTTTCTCTGATGCTTAAAAGAAGGCTTTCTCTGAACTACAGTATATAAAAAAATTAAACCAGAATTTTCAGTGTACTGCCCAGCAGACAAAAAAAAGCACAAATGTTACATTCAATCTGCTTTCCAGTTTTCAGTATTTCCTGCTACAAAACCCTTCACAAATAATTCTTAAAAACTCATCTCCATCAGTTCAAGCTTCTTTTCTACACAGAGAGGAGCAAAAGCTTTTGGGTAGCTACAAGCTCTTTGCTTGTAAGATAAGACAACACTGCTAACTTATTTTTTAATGTCTTAACAGAAAGAGCCGGACAACGGGGGGGGTGCGAAGACACTGTCTCACCACCTTCTACACACCCACACTTAACTGCAACTGAAACATCAATTAGGAATCCATTAATGTCTCTCATTGACTTCACCCTTATTTCCAAACAAACCACCACAAAAAATATCCAGCCATACAACCAGGAAGTCTAAAGACCTGTTTAAATAACTTACCCATATGAGTAACGTTTTGCCTTCGAGATTTAAGAACCTTTCCTTCGCTGTCAGAGATGGAATCTGATTCTGATGTTCCTTCTAATTCATGTGTTCTGACATCCAAATCATCCATTTTCTGTTTAGTACGTGCTTCAACCTGTACTTTTCTCTTCTTGCCTTTCTTACCCTTTGTCTTCTCCTTTTCCATACGAGTAACGTTTTGCTTTTGAGATTTAAGAAACTTTCCTTCACTGTCAGAGATGGAGTCTGATTCTGATGTTCCTTCTGATTCACGCATTCTGACATCCAAATCATCCATTTTCTGTTTATTACATGCTTCACCCTGCACTTTTATCTTCTTGCCTTTCTTACCCTCTGTCTTCTCCCTTTCCATACGAGTAACATTTTGCCTTCGAGATTTAAGAACCTTTCCTTCACTGTCAGAGACGGAATCTGATTCTGATGTTCCTTTTAATTCATGTGTTCTGACATCCAAATCATCCATTTTCTGTTTAGTACATGCTTCACCCTGCACTTTAATCTTCTTGCCTTTCTTACCCTCTGTCTTCTCCCTTTCCATACGAGTAACATTTTGCCTTCGAGATTTAAGAACCTTTTCTTCACTGTCAGAGATGGAATCTGATTCTGATGTTCCTTTTAATTCATGTGTTCTGACATCCAAATCATCCATTTTCTGTTTAGTACATGCTTCACCCTGCACTTTTATCTTCTTGCCTTTCTTACCCTCTGTCTTCTCCCTTTCCATACGAGTAACATTTTGCCTTCGAGATTTAAGAACCTTTTCTTCACTGTCAGAGATGGAATCTGATTCTGATGTTCCTTTTAATTCATGTGTTCTGACATCCAAATCATCCATTTTCTGTTTAGTACATGCTTCACCCTGCACTTTTATCTTCTTGCCTTTCTTACCCTCTGTCTTCTCCCTTTCCATACGAGTAACATTTTGCCTTCGAGATTTAAGAACCTTTTCTTCACTGTCAGAGATGGAATCTGATTCTGATGTTCCTTTCAATTGATGTATGCTGAAGTCTAAATCATCCATTTTCTGTTTAGTAAGTGCTTCAACCTGTGTTTTTCCGTTCTTGCTTTTCTTACCCTCTGTCATCTTTTCAGAGGGCTGAAACTTAGAAACAGGAGTTGCAGAGCTAGCTTTTCTTGATTTTTTGTTCGTACGGGGTATTGAAAAGAAAGAATTAACAGATACATCATATGATTCATCAATGAAAAAATCACATTCATTTTCTATATCTTGATCTTTCATAGGAGGAGGCGATGGAGGTGATATTGAGGCTGAATACCTAAAGAAAGGAGGGACAAAGTAGTCACATCATGTGGGGAGAAAAAATGAATCAAAATCTCACAAAACTAGCGATGACTCTAGAACACTGAAACATGCTACAAGACATTCCTCAGAAGGATTACTATAAAGTTCATCATTCACTGCCCTTTAGCTTCCAAAGAGAACACAAGGCCTGCTTCTCCTTGCTGTGTGCTCATATGCACACCTCTTTATTTCTCAGATGCTGGATAGTCAGCTTCCTATCTAACTGGTCAGCTCCATATTAGCTTTGAAAAAGTCTGTTTGATAACTGCTGACTTCAGAATCACATAAGGTTTTCCTGAATCCTCCAACCTACCTATCAAAACATCTCAGGCTCAATCTGAAACACTATTTAATAGCTACACACTATTTTACTGGCAGACAAAAGCAACAGCACTGTTAAATCCTAACAGCACAGAACTCTGAAACAATTATTCAAACCCTTTCTCAAGAGGCATTTTTCAGTATGTTTTGGGATAGACCAATGTTTCTCCCAGACCATGTTTCCAGGTAGAAGGATGCTGCACCAGTACTCAGGACTGAGTTATTTTACTAGCAAATTACATTCCCTATTAAGCCTCAAAACAAACCTTTTTCCAGGTGTTTCTGTTGCTACAGCTGCTAAGACAACTGAAGAGAAAGACTTCCTTTTCTGTATAGAAGACGTAGCAATACGTTCTGTTCCATTCATGAGAACAACCTGCTCATCTCTTCCAGTCTGAGGTCCTCCCAGATTTTTAACTTCCATGTGGCTCTTCACTGCAGCAGGAGCATTTTGGCCATGAACGTGTAATCTATGTAGGAGAAACAGCATTCAAATATGCTATAAATTCTGAGTGCACATGAAGCCTCACGTGGATGGACAGATGCTGTCATTTTCTCCTGCAGACAGTGTCTCACTTCTCATGAATGAGCTTCCACTTGGTAATTTGCTGGAACACAGGTTAGCTGTACTACTTTCCAGCATAGTGACAAGTATCTAAATCAATGAGGCAACATGGGGTCAGCCTGTGATTTGACCAAAGTGAGGGCTGCACAGCAAGAACAATTCCTAACTTTAGGAGAATGCAATTCAGAAACTGTCAGGTTTCCTAGACTCCAGGTGCACTCTCCTCCAAAACTCATTCCATCAATGGGTGTCAATAGGATCTATTGGGATTAGTGTCAGTCCCCCTTCATGATCTAGCCTGGAGAGTCAGTCCTCCAAGAACTGTGGCTGGGACCACTGGCCACTCTAGCAGCTGGACTTCAGATTTTTCAGAGAGGAGGTATGATCAAATTGAAGCTGTTCTACTTTGCTTAAAGCACCAGTATATTCAGACTGAGAGGAACAATGACTGCTCATCTCTGCTTTAACGGATTTTTTAACTGTCACAGGACTCACTGAAAAAGTCTCGACTACTTGAGAAGTCAACAATTTGGGGCACTTTCTGTGAAAAAGGAGTCCAAATCTGTTCTGACATGCTTCCTGTACTTGGGTCCTGCACTTCTGCAAATTAACCCTTATCACCAGAATATTTAATAAAAAACAATTCTGCTCTTTCTAAACCCAAATATGAAAATATTCTCAAAAGCTTGGAATTATTTTTTTATTACCTCAAAATCCAAACTCATAAATAATTGAAACCACCATGTTAATTTATCCTGGGGGGGGAAAACACACATGATACCACCACCACATTCAGATCTACTTACGTATGTACAGGAGGACCTTTTGCTTCCTCCAGAAGAAGTAATCTAATTGGCCCATGATCATCCTCAGGGTCCAAAGACACATCAGGACTTTTGCGTAGTGCTTCAACATCTTTTAATGTATCATTTGTTTTTATTTTAGACACTGGAGACTCTGGGGTTTTAGAATCAGCTACATAATCACATATCACAGGCTTCAGAGGTGATGTATGTGAGCATCCTGCTATATAAATAAAATAGGTTTAATTCTTCTACTCAAAACCTTAAAAAAACCCCATGAAAGTTACCCAAAATAAAAAACTTAATTCAATAATAGCGCTACCAACCTCTGTTGTTGACTGGTTTTAGTGGTGACGCAGGTAAGGACACTGCAGAATTAAAGGCTCTTTCCACAGAGTTAGTTAACTCTCCCGTTGACTGCATAGTTGATAATGAATAATGAGACAAAGTAAAATATTTGATATAGCAACACTGTTTTGACAGGTATATAAATTTCTACAGAACACAATATAATTTCCTTCTCTTAATTCTTACTCATTTGAAGCACATTTCTATTCTAACTAAACACTTCCATTTCCTATCACTTAACATTTGCTAAAAGTAACTGGAAATTTCAAACAGGTAAAACAGTGGGCAAGGTAACAACTGATTTGCAGCTTTGAACAGACAACCTGCTAGCCCACAGGCAACCTATTTACTCTTTTCACTAGAGTGAATTAATCTAAACAATTTAATTCATCTTCATTAAGTCAGGCTGAGGTTTTGCAAAAATCAGTTTGAGATTATGCAGGATTCTAACATCAGACTGAAGTAAACAAACACCATTATAAAGGATGCCTGTTCTCAACACTATTAATAGAATACCCTATTTTTATAAAACACTACTAGAATCAAAACATTAAAACTGAATATACAAACTACATTATTGGCATAACTCTGTCAGACAGCACACGAACAAGACCTTTGGCTTGTCTCCTCTCTTCAACAAAGTTACAGGTATACAAAGTCATTGTACAGGTAACTTTATCAGGAGTACACAAGCTACAAGAACCATCTTTCAATTTTACTATTTAGTGGATACTAAGAACTGTGTCCATATATTTGGCAAAGTGTCTGAAACCACCCCCAAAGGAGTCCAAAACAGCCTTACCCACCACCAGTTAAAAGGCAGATGCTTCAACCTAAGACCATGAGAGATTTTAGTACCCTAGCAAAAAGCTGAAAAAGCTTTTATTAGCAAAAAAAACCAAGAAAATAAGCTATTAAATAAATCTAGTTATAGGATTTTACTATTATAGCACAACAAACTGAGAAAATAGCATCACCAACAACTATTACAGAAGGTTACATTATAGCCTATATACTAATTCAAGTGACACATGGAGCTTACACTCATACAGAACTAAACTTGTACCCAAGTAAAACTGTACCCAACAACAGGTTGTGACCCTGCTATAACTAACTTACCCTTGTAGTCATGTTGTCATTTCTGATGATAGGAGTTGAGCAATGCGCTGGACTTGAAGAGGTAATTGTAAGATCATTGCCACAACCTATAACAAAAAACTATAAATAAGGGATTCTTGGAGTTGTCAAGGTTTTACTTATTTCAGCAAGTTCTTAAGGCTTGTTAAGGTCACATAAATGCAAACAAGAAAGAAACCAGCTACTCAGGAAAATTATTACCTTTATGAGACAGCTAAGACACAGTTTTAAGTGGCTGGGGAATGCTTTTAAAGACTGTGAGAAAGACTTTATTTTTACTCATTTTATCTCTATTTTTTATTACCATTATTTACAGACCATTAAATATAATACAAGGAAGACTGGTTTGGGTTTTTTTTAACCAGCAAATGAAACAAAACACCAAATCAAAGCTTACTTTCAAAACCGTCCTGTATGAGTTCCAATACATTTTGGCCTGGTTCTACAGCAATCTTATTTCTAGAAAGAAGAGGGGAAAAAAACCCAAACATTTTCAATTAGAAATACTAAATGTTCCTATCCCAGCAATAAAAAAGCTGTAAAGTTCTTACTGATTAATATTTCAGATTATTATTTCTACTAGTCCCAAATTTAACACATTTTACCTACCATTTCCATGCAGATATCTGCAAAGAAACTTGTCTAAATAAAGATTCCAGGAGAAAAAGACCCACTGACATAGAATATAATGAAAATTAAGAAATCTCTTTACATAAAACACGTAAGTACTGCAACAGCTCTCAGGTAGAAAAGCTTTGTGCTGGAGAGGGACTCTTCATCAGGGACTGTAGCAATAGGACAAAGGGTAATGGGTTCAGACTTCAACAGGAGAAGTTCAGGCTGGATATAAGGAAGAAGTTCTTTACTGTGAGAGTGGTGAGGCACTGGAATGGGCTGCCCGAAGGAGTGGTGAATGCTCCATTCCTGGCAGTGCTCAAGGCCAGGTTAGCCAGAGTCTTGGGAGACATGGTCTACGGTGAGGTGTCCCTGCCCATGGCAGAGTGGTTGGAACTAGATGATCTTAAGGTCCTTTCCAATTCTAACTACTCTATGATTCTGTGAATATAGATTCTCTCTTGAAATCATCTTTTGAAAAATCAGTCCTCAAGTCATGGTGCCTGCAGTGACCCAGCCTCAGCAGACCCAGAAATTAAATGCATAGGCATCCATCCCTTCACACAAGGAGTCACCTCTGCTCCTCTGTTATTCTGTGCTTCTACAAAAGTTTCAGCAGCAAGAACTGGCTTGCGGTATCAAGTCCGTAGGCAAGCAAACAACTCAGCTGCTGGATTGCTATTTCAAACCACCCCAGCACAAATGAAAGTGGCAAAAGTGATGAACTAGCCAGAAAATGTTGATCAAAACAAAAATAACAACAGAAAAGCCATGGAGTATTTCTCCAGGAATATTACATGCCTTTAAAAACAGATAATTTGGTACATTTGGTAAGATCATGAAATGCATGTCTAAAAATGGATTCCAGTAACAAAAAGCTCACAGACTTATGACATGCCTTTAGAGAAAGCTACAGCACTGCAAATACTTATGCTTAACATTTATCAGCAAGGGCCGAATAAGCTAGAACTCTGTGTGTGCTTCATCTCTCCACCACCTAAAAGGCAAAATGTTTGCACAGACTACTGTTTCTGTGCTCAGGCATCCTAGATGGGCTAGCTTAGGCATAGCTACACCACAGTTTCCTTCCCCAGCAAAGAAAAAGAAACCCTTGATACTTCATCCCCTCCCTGCACAATTTGCACCTCTCACCACTAGAAAAATACAAGTTTAGGAAACAACATGTGATCAGCTTACTAACATACACCCAATAGTTTTGATGTTAAGCTCGCGAAGAAAAAAATCAGCATAATTTTTCCAAGCAATTGTATCTAAGAATAAAATGTTAAATGCAAATTACCCTCTTCCACGGCAGAATCTTGCTCTGTACTCTCTTTTATGACAATCCTGTGAAGAAATAAGAATCAATTTTTACTAAGCATGGTGACCACTGACAGAGAAACAAACAAATGACCACCCTCCTGTTTCTCATGTAAGTCAGTCTCAGGAATTCTTGATCCATTTGAACCTAGTGGGAGTTACAGTAGCCCTGTTTTTTCTAAAACACCACAGCAGCCACAACCCCTATAACGACTTCCAGAAATTCTCCTTTTCTCAAGAACCATGAAGCATCCATTGCATTTAAAGTCAGAGAGACTTACAGGAGACTTACATGACAGAAATCACAAACAAACTAGTGGTTAACATTTCTGCGACAATTACAGAAATAATCTTTTAAGTAAGGAAAAGGAATTAACTATCACAAAACAAGCTAGCACATAACCTTACAACACACCTGTTGCTCTGTGAGAACTGCTTACATGGAGATTCTTGCCCTGTGTTTACCACCAGCAAGACCAGGCTGACAGGCAATGGCAGCATGTCAACTGTTCCATGGGAAAACTAAAGTCTGGATTAACTACTCCCAGCGCTTCTTTCTGTACTTAAACCCCTAGTATCATTCAAATAGCAGACATGACTCCAGTCATCTATTACCATAACTAGAGTAGTAACAATCCAGTATATTATCAGTATTACTTTCCACGCCAACAAATTTAACTAACCCTACTTTGCCCCGGAAGAGGCAAAGACTGTAGAGAATAAAAACAGGAAGGGCGGGCAAATTAAAGTAAGCAGAGTGCAGTTTTTCAGCAATATGACAAGAAAACAGTGCAAAAAATTCTAATTTTAGCTGAAAAACAAACATGACCTCTTATTTGTTTGTGTAAATTAGAATAGAGTGTATATGCAGTGTGGAGACTACCTAGTCCTAACACAATAGAATTTAGCATATTTTTCTAAGTTGGTCATATTGGCATTACTCTAGGTCACACAGGAAAACAGCTGATCAAAAGTCATCACGTCAGAAACACTCCAGACCCATACTCCACAGCAAAGCAGTCACCCAGGCTTAAACTTCTTTCTCTTGCAGCGGAGCAGGGTACTACGAACCGGCAAGCAACCTTTCACCTAAGAAAATTAACAATTCCTGTAACAGATCTAAAAGAGCTTTTAACAGTTTATTTATCATTATACTATACTACATACAGAGCTTTAAAAAATTAAGCTCCCCGTGTATCTCTGACAGATAACTACAGGAGGAAGACGAGTACCTCTGCAGCACGTCCGGACAAGAGTCACTGGTTCTTTAACACGCTAACCCACGAAAGGAAGATCTCCAAGACGAGTAACAGGCGCAGCTGCCGGCAGCCCAAGGGAAACGGGGTCCCAGCAGGCAAGCCCTCAGAGCAGAAGTCCTTATGCCAGCAACCGGGACCAAGAGGGAGAGCAGAGCACTCACCCACCCCACCCCACCTCCCTCAGGAGAAGCCTCACCGCGCCGTGAAAGGCTGAAGGACGGCCCCGCCCGCCCCTCAGGAGCGCAGTAAGGGGAGGGCCGCGCCGCTGCTCTTACGGAAGCTAACCGCCCCTGTCCCCGACACTGCCCTCTCCCCGCCGCCGCTCCCCGCGCCCCCTCACCCAGTCATTCGCCGTCCGAGGCTGCCGCGACGAGGACGACGACATCAGGGCCGCGGGACCGGGCCGCGCGTCCCCACGCCACGGCCCCCCTCACATGCACACACACACACCCCCCGCCACCACCGCTTTCAAACCTCGGCCTGCTTCGCGCCGAGAGCGGGCAGCGGCCACGCCCCCTGCTCCCTACTCCATTGGTCGGCGGCCGCTGAGAGCCAATGAGGGCGGTTGCTTTTTGCGCGCGCGCGCAGCCACCTCACAACCGCCTTCTGCGCGGACCGTTGCGCTGCCGTGAGGGGAGGCTGTGGGGGCGGCCCTCACGGCACACCTACGGCCGCCGCAGGGTCATGTACGTTTTGCTTTAAGGCATAAGCAACGAACGAAAAGCAAAAACCGGTTGTGAACGTAACGTTGTAATACCCTCCATCTCTTACGGTATCTGCAAAAGACGGCCCCAAAATATAATCGTAAAATGATGCTTATCCATACACACTGGCAAGCAGTGGACTAAGTGCTGACTTGTCATCGCGAGCCTTGCCAAGCAAATGTACGGGTACCAGTGTTCATTAGCATTCATCGGCGGAGTCTAAGTCTGCCATTTAAACAGAGCCAGTAAAGAACACGTACCAAAACCTGCATTTTAGCCAAAATTGCGAACAGGTAGCTGAGGGAAACTCCACAGCCACCCCCCAGAGAATCTTCCAGGAGAAGCAGAAGAGCACTGATTTGCCTTGTACTTCCAAGGTTACCTGTCTGTCCAGCACTCCAGATGTCAGGTAAGGCACGCAGTCCCAGGAAGTGGATGTGTTGAGGCATTCCTTTAAAAATGTATTGCTAGGAGCTACAGGTCTGTGGGAGAAAACGTTTCTCAGCACTGGTTGACACAAATGTTTACACTGAAATAACGATACCTAGTTATTTCTGTTCATATCACAGGGGAGAGGGGGAAAGAAAGGAGGAGAAGAGGATGATAAAATAAATTATATAAAGTAACCACCAATATCTCCAGGATCCCATTGCAATTTACTATTAGCTACTTAAATGCAGATTGAGTTCGACTGATTTCATAGCTACCACTATGGTGAAAAGGCAATGAAGCTACCACAATATTTTTTATACCAAGAGCAAAGTTTGACATGGTATATTGCTCTGACTCATTCTGTGTTTACTGGAGAACAATATCCATGCTGAACACTCTAGTCACACACCACCTGAAGTATATGTGAGATTCTTAAATCTTCGTTTTTTTCTTGTTAGTAGGACTGATGATTTAACTTAGTGTGGACTAACTGGGAAAATAAGAATGCGCTTTTTGACCCAAGATACCTATTTAAGACAAATCTGTAAACACCTACATGCTTGTGTATGTTACAATAGCATGTATGTTCACAGCACATCCCTAATCAAGCTCATTGCCCTTTTTCAGCGGTTGATGACAAGCCCTGTACTCAGGGTTGCAAAGTCAGTTTTACCATACCTACACTCACATCTCTGTAGATACAGAAGCACAGAGTAGAGAAAAAGAAGAAAGGACAAGAATGGCAATGAGAGGACACACTGTGCCTGCAAAATGTGATGGAAAAATACTGTATTGAAATTAGGCAGTATTTGTGGACTCCATTCTGTTGCTGCCTCACAGTGCAATAAACTTTGTGTTAAAAAAAAAACATTTCTTGTCTACTCACCTGTAACGGCATGGATGCCTCACCTCTGCTGGTTCTTTTAGCACTGTCAGAGAAGTCCAACACAGACCAAAACCCAGAAAATACAAGTCTGAGAAACTGAAACTGGCGGTCCCTGTTTCTCTGAAAGGCCAGGCCACCCTTAAAATACCTGGAACATGCCAAGTAAGGCAGCTGGGGCATTTTCCACATTATGCAACTGAGGGAGAGCATAAATTCAAGCAAACTGAGACACCTTCTGCCCAGCTGAACATTCCCACCCCTCCTATATGCCAGCAGGGCCGTTCATCAGACCTTGCCATGAGCTGCTTCAGGAAACTAACCAAAAGTTGGCATCCCTGTTAGTTAAGCTCTCCCAGCTACCTTCTCCAGGGACCGAGATGAGCCCCAGTCAGAGCAGGACACAACTGCACAACTGATAATGAGGGAAGGCAGCAGAGCATGAGAGACCTGCTGGTCATACCTAACTGCTGTGTTAGGCACAGCATCCATCTTCTTGGAAACCAGGATCAGCCTTCAAAATGTGCAACCTAAGTGATAAGCAGTAAGATCCAAATTTAGTATTTTTAGCTTCCAAGTTCTGTCCTGAGTGAAGTGCTTACAGAATGGGTAGCCCCTGCTGAACTACACTCCTTCACAGTTAGTGGAGATGACTAGCTCCAGAGCCTGGCTTTTTTCTTTAAAAAAAACAAAAAGCAAAACAAACCACACATCTCTGGCAGTGGTGGGGAGCATTCACACAGCTCAGCTGAAGGCAGCTATAATGTAGGTACAGAAGCAGCTAGCACCTTCACCCCATACACAGGGTGTGCTCTAGGCAGAATTAGTCTTATTTCCAGACCGATTGTCATGTTTCTTTGATACCAGTTGAGAATCGTGAATTATTACCTGTGGCAGGCAGTCAAGGCTTGGGAAGGTTATTTTAAAAGAATGCCCATGTGTTTCTGAATAGTATATTATGTGTGACCATACAAGCACACCCACTGTATTTTAGATGTACAACATGAGACATTAGCACTTTCTTTTCATGAAAATACTGAAGCTTATTTTGTGAAGATGGTGCTGCTCAGTATGCATCAGGTTAGAGCTGCAGGCCTTCCTCAGTATGAAAGTGAAACTTGTGTGTTGCTGTGAGAAGTGGGAACTTAACACTTCTTCACCATATCTCACTTTTGACATTCAAAATGATGGACTTATTAGCAAGACACTTCTGCTGCTGTATCTGTGCTGTACCTCCTGACACCTTTCAGCTTGAGCTTCAGTAAGCTTTCTGCAACATGAATAAATACACTAGCTACTTCATCGACCACAGAAAATATATGAAAACACATGTTTACTAAAATAAACTCTGAAAAGCTATCTGGTCAAAACTTACCAACCTTTGGACAAAGGTTTATATTGCTGCACTGTGCTGCAACAGAGCATGCTTTCAGAAACTGCAAACAGTTAATGGGGGTTGACGAACCTTTTAAGCTAGTAAATCAGTTGCATTTAACTGAAATTTGGTTCCTTTCTTCAAACAACTGGCCTACAGCTACATTGTTTCAAACACATAGGAAAAAACCAAGAATTTGTCTAAACCCTTTACTTACTTGGTACAAGTCAGACATACACAAACACCCTACTTAGTTCAAACCCACATTATTTCAGGATGTGAGAAACCGTGATGAGGTGACAGGGTTTCTGCATTCAGAGGCCCAGCTGGTGCCAGAGTTTATGTAGCCATTATTCTTGGATAGCTGCTAAAGCACAGGAAGTTTCACCTCAACATGAGGATGAACTTCTTTACACTGAAGGTGGTAGAGCACTGGAACAGGCTGCTCAGGGATGTCATGGAGTCTCCCTCTCTGGAATCATTCCAACCCACCTGGACATGTTTCTGTGTAACCTGCTCAGGGGTTGGAGCAGATGATCACCAGAAGTCCCTTCCAACCCTAATGATTCTATGATTCTGTAAAAATATGAGCAAACTCTGTAAGAAAGCATTTGAGTGAGAAAAAGCTTTAATACTGGTAATGAAACTTCATCTCTGCAAGTCAGCTGCTCTTTCAACTAATAACATCTTGAAGGAAAGCTATTCAAAGTGTTCTAGTGGAATGGCTTCACTGCTGCAAGGAGGTGGCTAGCTCTAGCTGGAATAGAGCATCAAACAGTCCCAGACACACAGATGCTTTCATTACAAGGGGAAAATTAAAAATAAATAAATAAACAAATAAATAAATAAATAAATGAAAAGGAAAAAAAAATAAAAAAAAAAGTGGCTCCCAGACGCCAGGTAGTGCTACAAGCCTCTGCACTGCCAGCACTGGTAGTGACAACACTGGAGATCTGAAGACCACCATGCTGAAATTCAGTTGCCCAGTTTGACTGAGCCTTTTTTAGTGTGATCATGCTGAGCACCTGCTGAGACTTTTGATAAAAAGCGGCAGCAGATCAAGAAATAGGCTGTATCAAACCCAAATTCATCCTGAATCGATCCACTCCAGTGTACATTCACTTTCTCAATATACATCTCACATTCACTATGCATATCAGCAATTCAGAAAGTTTTAAAACATGAAAAACAACTTTAATGAGCCACTTGACATCCACAGTTCTTCCACGTGAAGTCCTCTTTAGGTTATTATTTGTAAGATTTTACCTGGGTTAACTTATAGCCAGAAACTTTTAAAGGTCTGCTAATAAATACCTAAAGCAGTTGTGCATGTTCAGTTTTTCCATCAGCAACTGTTTAACTTAGCAGAACCCATCCACAGAACAGACATCCATTCAACAGAGACACACAGTAAGAGCAGCACAGAGATACAGCCATGCCTGTAAATTCTGGCTGCGATCCCTTCCAACCTCAACCTGGACTTTTTGGCAAGGGTCTCACATGTTGTCATTAATAAAAGCCATTAATTATATCTGAAAATTTACTTTAAACCCTGAGAACTATCATATGGCATTCTAACAAAGTACTGAGACTTTATTATTTTTTATATGCCACTTACTTCAAAAGCATAAGCATGATGTTAACACCATACTAATGTAAAGTGTACTTACTCAAGGTTTCATTTGTTTCCCAGTCTCCAATTCTGAGAGCTGACAGTGCTTTCAACTTGACTTAAACCTTTAAGTGATTCTTAGCACTAGTTAGTGATTTCGGTTGAGTTCAGTTTCTAATACTGCCACAGTGAGATACATTTTAGTTATTTAGGAGTAGAAACATGCTGTCTGCTTGTGCCTCCTCTGCACTCTAAAATGTAGTAGCCGTTTCTCCTGTTTCAAAAAGTTTCTCTAAACAAAGCTCTTGAAAAAAAAAAAAAAAACAACAAAGAAATCATGTATCTCAAAAAGCACTATTATTATTCTAAAAAAATTATATCTATAAACTTAGACTGACTGTAAAACTATATACACCTTCCAGAAGGTATACTGCATGTAAGACTAAATCCCAAATACTGGAATAATTGTGTTGACTCTATCTATCCAGTTCATATGTCTTGATGTTCAAGTTCCTAGCCTAACAGCTGTTATTCTTGACTACAAGTGAGAAGGGAAAACAAGGAGAGGTAAAATTCCTGACCAATAATGTTCACTAATCTTAATGTGAAGATATCCCTAAAGCTTAATAACTTATAATTGAGAATAAATAGCTAAGTAGTCAATAGCTTTTGCAACAGCTGCTGGAGATAACACGCAATCACAATCTCAAAAGCTTACACACATTAAAAGATTTTCCATTCATAGTTTTATTCTAACCTCACTCTATTATCGTTGGGAAAAAAGAAAGAAAAAAAAAAACAACAAAAAAACAACTACCAGTTCAACTATCCAGTGTTCAAATGGTAGAGAACATAAAATGGTGTCACAGATGCTTCTCCAATGCACCTCTGCCTCACCACAGCAACAAAGCTCACCCTTAATTATTTCTGATTTAGCAGTTTCTTTATACTTGGATATCCTAGTAATTGACTGATAAAAGCCTCAGTATTCAGTGCAACTCAGACATGTGCTGTGAACAGGTGTACAGCACAATCATGTGCTAGAAGGGAGTGGTACCAAAAGAAGCAGCTGAGGAAATAGTGTTTGCTATGACAAACATCCAGAGCCCTTTGCCTTTTCTTCCTTTCAAACTCATTTGCTACAGAGTTTTTAACTTGGTGAGGCCAGAAAGGCTCAACCACATAGTTCTGGGTTCAGCTCACTACATCCATCAACCGTCTTCTCTTTCCTGAAGACAAAGTTTTAATGTTGAAAGTGCTAACTCAGCTCTCCAATGCATTTCCACCTTCCCCATATTGCAGTATTCTGCAAAAACCAGTCTTAGTGGAGGTAACAACAGTTCCAGCTCTCCTGAGCAGGTGTAAATGGACACAGCTCTCATGAAGTCATGACCTGCCTCCCTACGCTTCCATGTTGAGACTGACATAAGGTAGCTGCCCTGACACTCAGCATCACTAACTGTTCAGAAGAGAGCACCAACAGCACAATAAAACCAGCTCATCTGCTTTTAAGTGGGAGTTCAAACCTTTTGGATAGATTAAATCTCACATGTAGATGGCAAGAACGAAATTTTTCTTTGAGAATTAAATGAGACGGATTTGAGATGTTCTTAGAACAACAGAAGTATCATAAAATGGCAGTCTCCCCATTTTCTGCACTCTTCTCTAAGCAGCACCTAATTTGCACATGGAAACCATTTGTTAGGTTGAGCATTCTTCTTGCTTTCTTCAGCTCCCCACAAATCAATACAAATCTTGTCTTTAAGGTAAGGACTGTACTGGACATTCCATCTCATGGAGTGACCAATCCTCCTTTGAGCAAACAGGTTTGAAGAAAACAGGAGCAGATGAAACATAAATCCAGTTTGTCTTCAGTGCAAAGCCACTGATTTTCACCATTTGTTTTAATTAAGGCTTCACCAAAAAGAAATATATAGTACCATCTTTAATAGCCGAAAATTAGCACACTCCTTTCAGAACAAATGGTCCAGGAGTGACTTCTTTGTCTCTACCATCAATTGTCTTCCTGAACAAAGTAGTATCTCACTGGTGGCCCTGGCAAGTCTTCCTCTCCATCGGTCTCTGGAGCAAATGACACTGTCAAATCCACATACTTCTTATCAGCTGATGGTTTCACAAGCTTTTGCATCCTACAAGGAAATGAAGGACAGTTTGTTAATATACCAGAAGGAGGACTGTCAGTGGGAATTCAGGGCCAGGCTAGGATGAATTTCACTGCCAGCAATGAAGCTCAACATTCTAGAAATCAGATTAAAATGGAGTATAAGCCTTTTAATTTTGATACAAAAGCTGGTCCTCCACCTGAGGTACAGCAAATGGTATTCCACTTTCATGACAGACATAGCCTGTTAGTGAGCTATTACATTGTTCATTAACAAGTGCTCAGTACAACAAAGAAGAGACAATGGCCAGTTTTGGCTGGGATTCTTCACCAACAGAATTGCCCTTTGGCATCCTACTGAGGCACAAAGGAAATTCAGCTTTCTGTGCAGGATTCTGGTCAATGAGGAGGAGTACAAGTTCTCAGTCTACCAATAATGGCCGTTTTTAATATGTTATTAGGGAGAACCACTCCAGTGCAGGCACTAGAGAGACAGTCAACCAACCTCACTTTCATTACATATCTTTGGATGTCTCAAAAATCATTTTCTTGACAACTTAGAGCACTAGTTCATGAGCTCAAATGCTAAGAGGCTGGGGGAATACAGTCACTCATTTCTATTCCTCATGGGTCACTTACAGAAGGATTTCACTTCTGGCTATGCTTTAGCACGCAGGTCAAAAAGATGCTTCCCCCAGGGTACTTGTTCCCTTGCAAGAACACAAAGCATAAGCCTCTTTTTAGCAGAGATACTGAGATCTTTCCCATTCGCATGAGGAAATCCCATGGTACAGAGGAAGGCAGATAACTATGTCTCTAAAACTTGCTTTTAAGGAGTATGCTACCAGTCAATGCTGTAATTGTGAAATTAAGACAGGAGTCTTGCACTGCTTGTCATATTACAGTGACAGAAAGATTTTAAATACCTTAAAAAAAACACACAAGCAAGACCAAAGTTTGCTGTACAAATACCTTATAAAGCTTTTGGGACTGTTTGTAACAAAACACCAAGCTGCTGTAACTACATGGAGAGCTTGAACAGGGTCTCAGAGTTATAAATTCGGACATTTGTAAGAAGCCAGGTTCACACCTTGCCTTTGACTTCATTACACACACCACTCAAAATGATTTCTACAGCTGTAGGAGAAGGAATATAAACAACTTACCTTGAGATAGGGTATAAATTCACATTTATGTGAATTATTATTAGAATGTGCCAGGCATTCTAAAGGCAGGACCATCCTAGAGGCTCTTCTCTCCCTGAAAGTTGGAAGTAGATGCCCATAGCATATACTACTTTGCCTGGTATTACCTCCTGGTAGACCTTCAGAATGGTATTGATCTACTTGCTCTAGCAAACCCTGTGAACGCTTTCCTGCATACAGTTGACAGCTGCTGTGAGGAATGAATTTTGAGCTAAAACAGTTAAATCAACATATAAGGCAGAACCAAACCTAGGTGAGATCTGGCTGTTACTTTGCAAAGGCTTATTAGTCAAAACTAATGCTCTGCTCTCACACCCTCATAAACTTCCAGTCTTTAGACTCCAATTTCCTGTCAGTAAGTGGCACTGTAAAGCCTTGTGTAAAACCTTCACTTTTAAAAGGGCTAAAGTGAGCTAGAATCTCAAGGAATTATTATGAGCTGAACAGACTTCCAGAAATCTCAGTCTGCAACCAATACATTAACTCCTTCCTAAGTAAGTGTTCCCATTCTTTGAGGTGAGTTGCTAAATATCACCATTAGTTTTCAAGTCAGCTTAAAAGGTTTGCTTACTCTTGTTCATCTTGAATCAAGGTACTTTCTTCACCCTCCACCCCTCAAAATACTCAGCTTACTGTCAGACTTCTTTGGGTTTCTCATTCTAGCATTCATCAGTTACAGTAGCATTTTGCAAGTCTCCTGTCCTCACTACAGAAGTTAATTCACTTTCTCTTTTGTCTTTCCCCCGCCAGAAAAAAAAAAAAAAAGAAATTACCTCTTTTCTTTCCTAAATATTAATGACTAGCAACCACTCTGAGAGAAAACGCTGCTGTCAGGCACAAGTCTTTATGATACAACCAGTGAATGTAATTTGTACATGCAATTGCATCCCTCAATCCATTTTCCAGTTATACTTACGTCAGCTTTAATCTTTTAATATGACCTGGCATCACAGGAACATACAGCATTTTGACTCCCTGTACAACCATAGTTGGTTCAATTCCATATTTCTCCTGGAAATCACAAATTAAACCTATTAGAGGATTAGGACAGCTGCACAAGCCAGTGGATACTACTACTGCTAATACTACAACTAAGTATTCAAGGCCATAAAATCCCAACCAGAAAGCTTGCTAATGCGTATATATTGACAGAAGTTTTATTAAGATACATTTGAGCCAGTCGAATTAAAAATCTTAAAATAGGTTTGGACATGTTTACTTAAAGACATTCCCATTGACATAAGTACTTTCTAGAATTACTCTGACTCTTGATAAAACTAAAAATGCAAACCACAACCAAAAACCCCAAACCAACAACCCAGACCAAGAAAACCCTGTCTTCTCACCTTGTATTAAGCCATTACAGTGGATAACTTACTCTGACAGCATTAATGAAGTCCAACAGAGTAAAATCCTCTTTCCCATAAACTGTCCACCTGTCCCAGATTGTAAATGACAACCCGTTTCTGTTTTAAAAGAGCAAGTTTTTTGTTACTTTAGAAGGCAAACTCAGGCACTTCCTTTAAACATGTATTGAAAAATTGCTTTGTATCCTAGCAATTTGCTCTTTTATCTTGAGCAAAATTCTCTTCCCTCTCTGCTGCCATTTCTCCAGCCCTTTGACCTAAGCACAAGACACACTAAGAACTCTGAGTAAACATATTATCTGACAAAGAACTTTTGAGTTTTCAGACCTACTGAAAATTATCTCATGTACTGATTAAGATACAGAAGTGTGCCTAGTCTAGATGAACATCCTAGACAGGATGTTCATTAATAACCATGCCACACATCTAACTCACCTGGATTTTTATAGCCTCATAAGCAACAGCTTCCACAGAAAAGAAAACTAAGCCCTTAAAACCACTACTTTTTAAAACAGGACAGAAGAGTACGTGCTGCATTTTGAAAACAAGAAGTTCTTGAGCAATGCATTATGGGACACCCTTGGTAGTTATATCTTTAGAAATACATAGTAAATGTATAGTAAAGTTTGATTGCAACCACTAAGTGATTCATGATCTTCCACGTTTAAAGAACAACAACAGCAATGAAAAAACAAAACAACAACAAAACAGAACAACAAAAGAACCCACCAAGAAACAAAACTGGAATATCTATAATGTCTAATTGGGAGCATGACTATGAACTGTGGTTGCATCATAGTTCCGATATGCAAGCACATAAGGCCTTAATCTGGTTATCGGGATTTAATAACTGTACACACATCACACTTGTAATAGCTCACCAAGTTCTAAGCATTCATTTCCAGGTTTCCAAATACCACCCTTCTGCCGTTGCCCTTCCTACCTGATTTCTGTTCTTCTTACTTCAGCAGTTTCTGTGAAGACCATTATGGGAATGGCTAAGTTCAGAAAACAGTTCTTGTATGCATCAGCTGGGTAGCCACCAACAACTTTGATGAGTTCCAGTGCAACCTACAGTAAATAAGAAGCCCATACTTCCATGAGAGCAAACACAGGTTTTAGGTACTGTGTTATCAACTAGTTTAGTTAAGAGGCCAGCAACTACAGAGTAAGCTGTTAACAAGATCAGCTTTTCTGAAATCAGCAGAGTTAATCACATCTGGAAATGCAACCAAATATGTCACAGAAATAGAATCTGTTGCTGCTAGTGGAAATATTTCAACAGGAAACATTGCAGAAAACAAGCCAAAATGCTGATCTTCAACTCCTCTTTCTGGTCTGCAAATCAAAAATAAAACCACCAAGGGCTTACCAGATCTAGAACCAAGAGCAACCTTTTCTCTTGGTACAGGAGAAAAAGAGATTGCCGAGTATGAAATAAACCCTCTTCTTTAACAAGGCTGTCAGGGTAGTGTTAATAAATATCCAAACAACAGTGGTTTTAGGCAAGGAACAGTAAGAAAGAAATGTGCATTTTAAGCATTTTACAAAGCATACTGACCAGCCCTGACACTGCAGCAGTAGCTGTTGCAATCGCAGGAATAATCTTTCCAGCAATGCGTTTTGTTTTGAACCGATCTGCTGGTTCAATGTTGTACATCTTGGCTCGCAAGTTTGATGCTGCTGTTATGAAATCCATATGCCCATTACTATCGTCATCTTTTTCAAAGGAAATGGGCTTCATTTGCAAATCATCTGCACATATAAAAAAAACCCACACAAAACAGAGCAAAAATTATTATTAGAAAACTGAACATGTCCTAAACTTAAGTTATAGGGAACTAGAACCTTAACAAATCTAAAATTTCACATTCTGGATCTTGGTGCCTCACATACAACTTGCTTTCCCCATAGCAGAAGTAGAAATACCCATATCAGTTGTTAAAAGTGAGTAATCAAAGAATTACCAACAGAACTCCATAATTTTATTTTCCTTGCAACACCAGGAATAGATTTTGGACAGTCCTACGGATGGTTCTTATTCAGCTCCATCCTGTGAGAATTCCCTCTGTAAGCTTTGTTTGTCTATAACCATTTCACTAGGGACTCAGTAGCATGGGAGACAGAGATCAGGGTTGACACTCCATGGGATAAGTCAGAGCTAAACTAATCTTATCTTTCTCCTCTGTGCTCACAAGCTAAACATGCATGCATGTAGCTGTTGTCTAAAGACCTCTGCATGCATCCAGGCACAAAAATGGATTCAAGCATCCTCATTTTAACATATCTAGAGGATGCTGAAGAAGATGCTAACAGCCTTCATGATTTGAGATAATTTCAGATTGATTCCTGTAAGTAGTAGCTCTCGGCCTTCTCATATCAGAATCACTTTCAGACATCTGGGATCTAGCCAACACCCTTTCCCTCCTTAAAAGTTCAATTCATTGCTGCCTGCTCGCTGTCACCAGGGTTGTCTTTACATGCAAGAATAACAGAGAACCCTACACTTTCAGGAATCTCAGAAATATAGAAGCGCAGGGTAATGTCAAGCACTAAGGACACTTACTTGCATGGCACCTCAGAAAGCTTTCAGAATTACAATTCTTGCAGAATTACAAACTGCTTTATCCAAAGACCTGAATGTCATCTACTGGCAGTGCAATAGCAAGATGTTACTAAGCTATGAAGCTAGTTTGCACTACTCACTTTCCAGAGCTTCATTGGATAGTATAGACTTCTCCAGCTGGAAAATAGCATTTCTTTCATCCTCACTGCTGACTGGAATATGATCTGGTTTTCTTGCAGTTTCATCAGTCTGTACAACCTGCAAGTGTGTGCAATGCTTGAGTAAGAAAATACACAAACTTTGTTCAACACAAGTGTGAAGTGTACTAGATTTCCTGTCTTCCCCACAGTTATTTCCTCCCCAGTTCAAGAGATATAGACTTATAGAAGCAAGTCCAGCCAAAGGCCACAAAGATCATTAAGGGACTGAAGCATCTCTCATATAAGGAGAAGCTGAAAGAGTTGGGTCAGTTCAGCCTGGAAAAGTCTCAGTGGGATCTTATCAATGAATATAAACATCTGATGTAGGGGAAAGTACAGCAGGCAGAGACAGACTCTTCACTGGTGCCCAGTGACAGGACAAGCGGGTATGAGCTTTGTGCATGTTTGAAGTGCATAAAATTCTGTAACAAATATACAAAAATTCTTTAAAGAAAAAACAAAAAAGAACCCAACCAAAACTCTGAGGATGGTTGAACACTGGCACAGAGAGAACCTCTGAAGTCTCCATCCTCAGAAGTATTCAAAACCCAATGGGACAGAGTCCTTGATGACCTGCTCTAGCTGCCCCTGCGTAAGCAAGGGGACTGGACTAGGTAGTCTCCAGAGGTCCCTTCTAACCTCAACCATTCTGTGATTGTGAGTCAAAATATCACTTTTGTCTCACAATGCAAGCATTCATGAAACAAGTGTTAACACTGGTCAAGAAAATATGAGAACACCCTGGAACATATGCTAATTTTAAATGATGACAAATGCTAGCCACTGCACAGTAGCACTTCAGCTGTTTTAAAGTTAACACTTCAAAAATAAACATAAAAGTAATGACACTTCCTTTACAGTACCTAGAAAGAAGTAACAAATTGACACTAGCTTTGGATTGCTTTAAAGTTGCTGGGTAAAATTTTACTTCTTTTATTAATATAGCATAAATACAGATAAACTTAAAAAAAGCTTGCAGACTTACAATCACACTCATCCATGGAAAACAATGCTATAACAAATCACTTGCAAAAAGCAACAGCCTGCATTTAGCATCTGGTATATAGGCACTTTATCTATATCCAGTTAAAGCAGACCCATATGCCACACTCTTGTTTCCCCAAAACACATTTTAATTTGTGTTTACTTCTCATCAGCATCAATAAAAGACATAGTTGGACATGTGGGATATTGCTTGTGGATTTATCTTTTTTCTTTAAGCTAAGTATCACACTTACTTTGTTTGAAGGTCTGAACTCTGGTACCTTCACAGCTGAAATAATCTTCAAGATAGTTTCCTCTGAAAAATCCTGTTATGGTTTAAAAAACAACCCACAAAAAAAAACCCAACAAAACAATTTAAATTCACATCAACACAAAAAGGCCCCCACAAGAAGACTGTATATCCAGTAGGATTTCAAAGAATACTAAACCCAAAATATCCCATAAATATTCAACAATGATACATCATCACTGAAACACTAAGTGACATTCCAGTTGCCACAGTGAACCAGAGTAGTCTGAAGTGCCTAGCACTTGAAAACTGAACAAGTGTGAACATGACTTACAGGAAAATCCAGTTAGTAAAGAAAAGACGAAACAAGGGATAAGCAACAAACAGGGGCTGTGAATACTAAGAGTAAAGCTCCCAGACCATAGCTAAGACAATTAAAAAATGCCTTTCAGAGATGTTCTTTTAGTTCATTTACTATATTGCACAGGAAATAGGTCCATCAAAATAAGAATCCCCGAGTTCCTGAGTTCAGTGCTTCCTGAAAATACCCAATATATTACCCATTTCTTCCCCAGGTTAAGGATTTAAACAAAGACAACTAAATGTAAGCAGCTACTGAACAGCCGGTGCTGAAGGAGAGATTACTTCAAGAATCACTTTAATCAGTTCTTGGAAAGAATTGGCAACTGGACAGTGGGCCTAAACTGAATACATACATCTGAGTTATGTGATAGGAACGCTGTTACAGTACAGATTACCTTTTCTGTAAAAGGAACACAGTACACTGTTGCAAAGAGTTTTGCTGCGCTTACGATGAAACCATAGTGCCTAAAGAAAAGAGGAAGTTAATTATTTGTTTTGCTGACTTTCTACTTTAGTTGCTCAAAGGTTAGCAATCATATTCAAAGAGGTCTTGAAAACACACACAAAGAAACAGAATTTCCACCCTTCAGCCTTCACAGTACAAAACAGATGACAGGTTTTGAGGGACTTGGAAGTCATCCTCAAAACTAAGCAAACTTTGATGAGTGAAGAGTTATTTAAAGAAAACCATATTTCCTTAACCTCTGCAGTCAAGAAAACATGTTCACATGACACCAATAAGAGTGGTTAGTAGGTCAAGAGAGGTTCTCCTCCCCCTCTCCTCAGCCTTGGTGAGGCCGCATCTGGAATATTGCATCCAGTTCTGGGCCCCTCTGTTCAAGAAGGACAGGGAATTGCTTGAAGGAGTCCAGCGCAGAGCCACAAAGATGATTAGGGGAGTGGAGCATCTCCCTTATGAGGAGAGGCTGAGGGAGCTGGGTCTCTTTAGCTTGGAGAAGAGGAGACTGAGGGGTGACCTCATCAATGTTTACAAATATGTAAAGGGTAGGTGTCAGGATGATGGAGCTAGGCTTTTTTCAGTGATATCCAGTGATAGGACAAGGGGCAATGGGTGTAAACTAGAGCATAGGAAGTTCCACGTTAACATCAGGAAGAACTTCTTTACTGTAAGAGTGACAGAGCACTGGAACAGGTTGCCCAGGGGGGTTGTGGAGTCTCCTACACTGGAGATATTCAAGGCCCGCCTGGACAAGTTCCTGTGTGATGTACTGTAGGTTACCCTGCTCTTGTGGGGGGGTTGGACTAGATGATCTTTTGAGGTCCCTTCCAACCCTTGGGATTCTGTGATTCTGTGATTCTGTGATAAGATAATATAAAGTTTCACCTTACCAATACTAATTAGAAATAAAAAATTGATATTTGCCATGATCTCAGTTTTCACCCAAACTAAAAATGGTGATCCAGTTTCTCAAAGCAGGTGTAGACATTCAGCAGAAAAAGGCTTTTCAGTCCTCCAACTGCATCATTTATTTTAAATTATCTGTAATACCCAAGCCATCTGGATCAGACCCAAATTATGAAGAAGAAAAGGGGTCCCTCCATTAGGTCTTTTGAGGCAGTCAATTTAATTTGGCACATCCTCCATTTCATGAGGCAGGCTGATGGGGGCAGAGGGATATGACAGCAACAGCTCAGTAATTTTGTAGTTACATAATAAATGAAATGGGTTGTTCTAAGCCATTAAATGGCTTAGAACTTGTCAGAACTTCCCACAGCACACTTGCAGTGAAAGCATGAGGCAGCACACCAAATCTGCCACAGTGTTAAGACTAGGCACTAATACGTATGAAGTACCAGTCCAGCTTCTAGTGCTGTAAAGCCACTGCCTTGGACTGGGGCGAGTTTTATATGATGATATAGAACACATCAGTGGTAGTACCATACTTACAAAGGATCATTAAATTCAAACTTGACTGGGAAAGGTGGCCTCTTTGGTGACTGCCAAAATAAACCTGGTAGGAAGACAGACTAAGATGAAATCCTAAGGGTAATCAGACACAGCAACACACAACGTATGTGAATTCATAACGGGCACGAAGGGGCATATGTACTTACTTCCATCTTTTAATCGTGTATCAAGTGGAAATGAATGAAGGAGCTGAAGAGCCTAGAGGAAAAGACAGAGTACATTTAGTAATTTGTCATACACAGTTTGAAATTACCACTCTGTAGGACACCTGTGTCAAGATGGAGAGCTTAAACACCCAAGTACTGCTAGGCAGAGTGATTTGCCCATTCATTCACATGACGAAGATGACAGTGTGACCACATCCATCCAAAGACCAAGCAAAACACTCCAATGAGTAGAGCATTCTCCCCACTCTGTGGTCCCTTTAGGATTCTTGCATACCAATTCACAATTGGGAATGCAATGTTTTCTCAATGTGACAACTACCAGCAGAGCAATATATGCACAGATTTGTATGTTCATTAACACAGAGCACCACGATCACATCAATCACACGCTTTAAGCAACACTGTGGACCAGATTCTCAGAATGACTGGCTCTTATTTCAGCCAACCTTCCTGTGACATCTACAAGTTTTCCAATATCTCCATCAGTCTAGTGCCACCTCACTTCCAGGTCTTACCTACCTTATGGCTAAAATACTTCTCAAATTTTACTCTTGCTAGTTCCACACATTGAGTCCAACTTCGGGGTCTTCTACTGAGTGTTTTAATAACATGAAAACAGCCTTCTAAGCTCTCCCCTGATTTTATTCTCTAGAGAAGGAAATACGAAAATGTTAAAACACATAAGATTCCTCCCAATGCAGTCAAACAGTAAATATGTTTTCAGTAAGTTACAGCAAAAGGAAACAGAGGGTTACCTAGTGAAATACTATCCTTTATGTGATCCTCTCCACTGGTTTTTTCCTTACGTACTGTGGTCTACTTATTTCTACCCAACCCTACAGACAATAGGCCATTACAGACTCACAAAAGATAGCTATTAAACAATTCAGTCTAATTTATTACATAGTTGAATTCCGCGGAAACTAAGTTCCCTTCATTTTTCCCAGCTAGCTCCACATCAGTGTGACATCAACTATACACTCACCAGAAGTACCTCAGTATTTCTGGTATTTCTATATTGTGTAGAGAGCATATATGAGCTAGGGAAGCAGCCCATGCACGAGAGACTTTGGCTCTTAATTATGAGACATGCCAGAAATACTGTTCAACTAACGACTTGGCCAAAGAAGGCTTCAGGGTTTTTTTAATAAAATCAGAAAATAATTCAAATCTCACTGAATTTAAATAGAAACAAAATCCATACAGCTTTAGTTTAAACCTGTATTTTAGCCTGGCAACATTCCCCTACCTGTAAAACTTCTTCTGCAGATGCATAGGTTTGCCAGAATTTGTTAAACAATGAAGGCTTGTGAGAAAATGAACTTTCAAACTAGAAAATAAAAAGAACAAATATGGCATTTTTCAAGAAGTGTAACATATCCCCCATGCTTCCAAATACACAGTAAGTTATGCTGAATACCAGTAAGCTTATTCCCTTACCTTATCTCTTGCCCACTGTATCGTATGCTCAATGGCAGCTGGGAAAGACTTCAAGGTGCAAAAAGGTATTTCCTCTTCTGGTGGATCCCGCTGTAATTAAGTAAAGTTGTGTGTAAATGCAGATTTATTCAAGTTTATTGCTAATAATAGCACCAAGAATTTCTAGACTACTTAAATCTCAAACTGTTATAAAATACAAGGTGGCATATTCATGCTTAGAACAAAATTTGTTTATGAACACTAACATCATTTCTTATTTATGAAGAAGAGTTTAACTCAACACTGGAAAGCAAAATTGAACCCTGAAACACAAACAACAGAAGAAATCACCTGCCAGCATTTCCAGGATGTGCAGTCAGCATTCACATAGGCTCTCACCCTTTCACTGAAGGCCAGAAAGACTTCTTTTGTTGTGAACCCTATCAGGACCATTAGGACGCTCAAAATCCTGTCTCTGTGTCCAAGTACACCATTTTGTGGTGTCCTCAACCAGTGAATTTCTACCTTATAAAAGCAGTTTCATAAGAACTTACACAGGATACTGCAAGAGTTTGAAGGTTCATTATTGGCCTATGTGTAATCATTAGCTAGGTAGCAAACATTGTATCTCCAGCCTACTCAAATTTTATTTCCTCCGAGCTTTTCATCAGAAACCAAGGAAGCAATTATTTCCTAACAGTACTGCTCTTCAGCAGCTCACGTAGGCCACTTATTTAGACACATACATGAACGATTAAAGAATCAGAGGGCATTATGGGACTAGCTACAGAAGGGAAGTAATGATGTTAAAACACTTACATGACTATTATAGGACTCTGTCAGATGTGGCACGATAACTTCTGTGTGTCCTTTCGTTCCCATAGTTCCAGAGTCTATAAGAGGACGCAGGTTTGCTACACAACGACTGACACGGAAAGGCAGAATAGAGTGTAATCACTACATTGTTGCCTTGCAGACATTACCAGAGTGTAATCACAGAATTGACTTTAGACACTTTCAGAAAAGTGAAAAGCTTATACCAAACTCAGGATAAGAGATTAAATGTTTATTTAGATAAAGAAAAATAAGATATTAGCTAAGAAGAGCTATTTCAAGTTACATCAAGATACTGTAAACCTGAGCCTACCTGGATTAGGAGCATTAGTAATTCTTTCTAAATGTAAACACCCCTACTTATAAATTTAAATACACATTCTTACACAAAAATAATTCAACCTTAAGACTGCCACAGTATTCTCCCCTCCCTCATCAGACCTTGACAGTTACTCATGTCCAAGAACTCACTCCAAGACTCTATGCTGTGTGAGCTGTATGAGCTACAGAACAGCAGAGCTGGTTTCTACCACAAGTATAAATCCCATCCTCCCCCCAGCCAGAATCCCTATAAAGGAGCAAGATAAATCTGAGCAATTCAGATCTTACTAACAATAGCAATCAAGAATATTAATGGAAAAGCAGAGTTCACATAAGAATATGAAAAGCAGCCCTCGCTTCCTTTCCACAACCTACCTATCAATGTATCTCCTTGCCTCAATGTTATCCAAAGCAGTCACAATCACATCTTGTTTGGTATAGAATTCATCACTGTATGTGCTCTCAGTGGCTGGACAAACTTTATTAATATATGAGTCAATCTTTAAGCAAGGATTGATGTTCAGAGTCGCTTCTGCTGCAGTATAGCTTTTAGGTTTCTGAAAGTATAAATGCATACATATCTCAATGATATTCAGGTAAGAAGTATCTGGGACAGAATTATCAATTTCATTTGCTGATCAGACAACAATTCGCTGACAGAAATGCTAGTATGCAAAACATACAATGAAGGAAATTCTGTAATCACATACCTCCCTTACTAATAAATATCATATTAATCTAGTTTTATTTTAGTTTTATTTGAAGTAGTGCAGCAGAAATGTATTGAGTAACTGAAACTGATGCCACATGCTGCCTCTCATGCTCCCAAAATGCCGTAAGACAGGAGCAGCTCATGACTGTCAAGAGGATAAACCCATTAGTTATCGCAACTATGTCTATGCCACACAGACATCAAACATCCATGAATAATTGCACTACTGCAAAGCATTCCACACAAAGCTAATTTCAGAAGCTAAACTGAAAGAGAGTTCTTAACCTACTTGACATTGCTAGCCATACTACCTTCAATTATCTAGGGATCAGCACTTAGAACACCAGAACTCAAGACTGTGGCTTCTGAAAGCTTGAAGAGTTCACCTTCCATTTATCTACTCATTCAAAATGTAATCCATTCCCAGATTTGCTAGACATAAACAGGAGGCAGAAAATCCAGCTCCTGGATTTTGGGCAGCAGAGTCCCTTTTCTCCATTGCTATGAAGATCTAAGACACCTGCTTTATTTTGTGTTGTGCTTGTAAGTACAGGGATATTTTCTCTCTGCTTCTACAGAATTAACAGTTTCTGAATCACACATTTACTGAATGTATGTTTTTTTACCAAGTTATTTACCAGTTTAATGAAGACTGAAGTCAGAAAATAGCAACTTCAGTCAAGTTCTGTTAATAGCACTGCTATTAAGAACATTTCTGCGAGTGCTGTCTATTGTTTGCAGTTCTGTTTTATTCTCCCCCAGTTTCAGTGGTATAAAGTGTTTCTGGCATATTAACCCATAGCAGCATCTTACACAATACAGTATTCCTTATCCAGTTCTCAAGTTTGAGAGATTTCATTAGTCAAAGGTACCAGTACAAATTAAGATCAGACCAGCCAATTTTACTCAACGGGTACTAGTGGTAAGTGGGATGCCAATGTAGTTCTAGGTATTGTTTTTAAAGATACTGGATTTCACTGCAGTTTTTCTCTCTTTTCTGGACAAAAGTACATACACTCACAAGTTCAGCTCTCAGTCAGGACACAGGATGGGGAAACAGAACAACAGTCCAGAAAGTTTACTGAACAAGAAAGCCTACCTGTATGTGATGAGGTCGAAAAAGAAACTGCCTGTTCAGGTTGGATTTCTCTATCAAGTCTGGATCTGTAATTGTAACCTAAGTCAGAAGGGGTAAAAGCAACAGCTGAAGTTACAATTAAAACGTAGCACTGAGCAACAATCCTGACGAAAGTGCTGCAGAAACTTGTTAGAGCAAAGCAACCCTGTTGGCATCCACTATGGCTAACAGCTTTGCCTATACTGATGGTCTAAATTTCATTTTAAAATCAAAATATGGCAAGACTGCTGAAAGTGTGTTCTGCTTCTAATTAATCGCACACTACTTCCACTCCATACTGAAGCAATTTTAGTCTCTGCTCAGAGATTAACCCGAAATAAGACTGAGATTTTCAGCATTTGAGTAGTCTAATTATTTAACTATTCCTTGTCATGTTACTTTTTAATAAGCAAAGTGAGGTCAACAGGTGACTTACCAATCCTTTGTCTTGCCCAGTACCGACACCAAGGAGTGCAAAGTTTTTTAGCATTTCACAGCCTATTGCTCCACAGCCAACCTAAGGAAAACAACATTTTTAGAGTCAGAAACATAAGTGAACACCATGAAGACAAGTATAATAGACAAGTCCCATTATAATTTTGTAGCATTTATTCTGCAGTGGCACATATCATCAGGGCTGCTTTCATTATTTTGAAGACAGTGGACATTAGCTGTATCGACAAAGCATTTGCAAAGTCTAAGTGTCAGTCATACTCACCAAGAAAATATTCAATTCATGCAGCTTCTGGCACAGAGAGTCTCCAATACAAGCTCTCAAGGCATCATACCTATCTCCCCTATGCAGGTATAGGAGACAGAGATAGAAGACTACTAAGTTGCCATTTATCACCATAGCATTATTGATGCCAAACTGCACTTTGACATGAACTAAGAAAATCAGAGTGAGTTCCCTATAGTTCCTGCTCCTCCCATACTCAGACAGGACGCACATTCTCAAACCCAAACCTGTCCCTCCAGCAAACAGTACTGAACTAACTAAGACCTCTTCTATGCCTGCTTGAGGCTCAGATCTGAACAGTATATAAAACAGAAGACTGTAGGTATATTTACCGTGGGAGAAATTCTTCAGAGCCCATCTTTTCTAGAGGTGTTACTATGTCTAACATATCTATATACAGCTGTAAAACAAAAAAGAAAATGACCCAGTAAAAACCTGTGAAAGTCATTCATGGTATTTTCATTTAAAAACCAAAGTATTTTCAATGTACAACAGAGTCTAGAAATTTAGAAGCATTAAGTTTTTACTGTTAGTGGAAGACTAGACAGCATTCAGTTCCTACAGTTCACAATTTTAGCTGACAGGAAAAAGCACCTGATCAGAGAGGGGAAAAAAGCTCGCTGAATCGTGAGCCGCAAGCTTTTGACTTCCGACAGGCATGTCACACCTCCAAATTACACTAAGAAGCTTTTTAATTAACTTTATTCTGACACTTATCCCGAGAGTCTGAAAGCACTGCTCATACGTACAGTAGCTTAAGCTGGCATCTGGACTACCTCACACCTTTACAGCCATGCACTGGTAGGCCAGTGCTTTCCTTGCTTGTGAGGGAAAAAAAGAACATGATGTCTGAATCCCAAATACAAAAACTTAAGTAAAACTGGCTGCACATTTACTGTAGACACAACAACATTAGGTTTTTTCCTAAATTCAGTCTCAAGTCTCTCCTCTCCACCTCCCTACCCTATTATTGAAGTTGTTCAGGCTACTCTGTTCATACAGCATACATGTGTATGATCAACCATACATTCATAACAACACTGTCAAAAGAAAGATCCAAAACCAAAGACAGCCTTACCCACTGCTGCAACGGAGAAAATTTTCCTGTTACTGCTTTCAAGACTTCCTGGCTCGCAACACCACCTACTGCTGCAGCCAGAGGAGCTAGAAATCCCTGAGCAGTCCTAGACAGCCATTTCACTACATCTCCATTCACCTGAGGCTGAAAATTAAGACATAACAACAACAGATTTATCCCCTCAATTGAGTAAGTCAGTGCTTGACAGCTTCATAGATTATTATTCTTCAGTATAAGACAGATAAATTCTTTCACTAGCAAAAATGTTTCCAGCCAAGACAGATCCACTGTATACCCTGTACTTCCACTAAACACTGGCTTCACACAGCCACGAGATTCAGCCTTCATGTCAGCTGAACATTTATTTGAATCCGTGTTGAAACACGGATTCTGTATCCTCACATGGCCTTCAGAAAGCCAGCTGATCCATCTGAAGATGGATACAAAGTTCAGAACAATACCCAACAACTAAAGCATGACCTTAGGCAAGTAAACAAGTGCATCAAAAACATCATAATGACTACAATTCCTTACTTACTTTGTTTTCCAGTGTTTCACTTATAGACATGGCTATTTTCATCATTTCCTCGGCATCTTGGAGGCATCTAGACACCAGGGTAGAAACAATAATGACCATTTAACCACTCCAGAGTCCTTCTAGAAACACAATCAATGGCGAAAAAAGGCAATGGATACAGTAGGAAGAGTTCGGAAATTTATACTGGCTTTAACAGTGAGCATTAAATATGCACTTCTGATGGTTACAGTTAGCTCAAGAACAGGAGTCTCAATGGAGAAGCCCATGTGCAAGTCCAGTCTTAAGACTTATACTTTTTAAGTAATTTTGTCTCACCAAACTCAATTGTGTGCAGTAAGAAATACATCTGAAAAAACATACTGAAAATAAAAACCAAATACTTCACACCTTCTGGAGTGTTTTTTTAAATCCATAAGCTACAGAATAAGTCAGGAAATATTGAAACAACTTTGCCATATTAACCCCTCAATGTGAAAAAGCTGAAACAGAGCAGGACCTCCTCCAGAAGCATTTTCTGTCTACCTAGACCCAGAAAGTGCCATTGCTATATCGGGAAAGTCCTGTTACAAACCAGACATGCATTAGGTAACATTTTTCATCTAGATTTCAACTTTCACTTCTATGCCTTCTATTAAGCACCAGACAGACAAGGAACCCTGCTGCACATCAAACCCATAACTACACTAAACAGAGAGTCAAGGCTTAGCAGAGACAAGATTGCTGCATTACCCAATATTCGGTCCACGACCAAAGCTCTCCTGGAAGTGGTTCAAGGCAAGCATGGCAACATGGATCTGCAAAGGTGCCTGTTAAGACAACAACAGCTGTGAAAACTGAAAGAAACAAAAGCAACTATTTGAACCCTTCTGTTACCATTTCATTTCCTTGTCTCTTAACCATACCACTCAAAACCCGAAAATTAAATAGCATTAAAGATTTATTTTGAAACACCTTTCACTCATGATTTTATAAACTGAGATTATGAATTATTACTGAGTCATAACGCAGTACCCTTCATACACTTTCAGCACTCACTTCAACTAAATCCAACTAAAGAGTTCCCAAAAGAATTTAGTGCTGAAATTGAAAAATGCAGTAATTTTCTTTTAACTAGGCCCCAATAGGCACTGCCTTTTGCCAAACATCAGTATCAAATCCCAGCATCAAGGGTCAAAAAGTAGAAAATCTGAACAGGCAAGTGAGACCTTACATTACCCCCAAAAAAACCCTCCAAAAAATTATTAGATCAACATTTTTTTAGTTTAAGATTTTAATGAGCCCAAGACCTTGCGTGTCCCTAACACTTAACTAAAATGGTGTTAAGAGACATACTGCTAGATTCCAATCAGACTTTAAATATACCTCTGAATCATTTTTTCAAAGGTAAAAGAAAATATTCTTACACTTTTAACTGCAGTTTCTAACCAACCTATGACCATCTTTTTATGATTATCACAGCTTTCATGCCAGTGGGATTTTTATCAACCAAACAGCATTGTGTCACTTGCAAAATTTACACTCCCATGAATGAGAGACTTATCAAAAACTGAGATTTTAAACAGCAGAGGTGGCTGAGCCATGCATTTCAATACACTGGTGCAAATCACAGATAACAAACCTCTACATTGATCTAAACTATAATGTATATTCTGTGTGACTACACAAACTGATATCTCACTCATATTTAACTACTACAGAACAGAGCTAGGAAATAATATTGTTCTATACATAAAGCTGCATATTACACTCCACGTAATCTTAACATTAAAGCACTTACACCCAAAACCCACATGCTAATTACCTCAGGCTTGCTAAAATCTGCAACGAGGCATAATGGATTTGTTATCTGCTTCTCCAACCGTTCCTGAAAAAACAGAATTCATGATAACCAACCCACTTAAGGATACAACAGTTGGTGCTACCTGACAAATCAATACTCCTCCTGTAAAGACTAAGGACCAAATATCCTTTCTTACTAGCATTGTCCTTACTCTCTCCATTATTAATGTCACCAAAGCTGCATAAAATAATCACCTACTGCAAGTTTTGCCAAACAAAAATGGTTAAAGAGATGTTTCACATCCTAGTGGCAAGACCCATTTCAAACTGCTCTGAAGTCAGCTACCAGAGATTTTTTAGGCAATAAAAATGTGGATGTGTGCTTGCAGAACTTCCCCACCCAGGAAGAATGAGAATAAGAAGCAGCAGCTACTGCTCCACAGAGACAAGATACTGAGCTATGCATTCTCAGATCAGAAGCAACTAGTCCTCACTCCCAGCTTTTTAGAAGCATGTTTGAGGGCTGCCAGGATCTACTTTCTGCAGGCCCAAGAAGGCACACAGGACCATGTAGCTTGCAACCTACCTTATACAAACTCATCTGTCTCTTCTTCTCAGAACACCATCAAGAAATCCCATATTTGGAGTCCCCAGCAGTACAACAATAGGCTGCCCATGACTTTTTTTTCCCCTCTCTACACTGGCAGATAATTGAAGTATTTCCTATTCTCTAGGGCTTAGTAAATTGGTACCACTATTCTTACCCAGTAAAATTAGTGTAAACCCAAATCAGGGTAACTAAACCATGTATCTGCCGAACTCTGCTTCCAGTGCTCATACCAGTAACACTCAAGAACCCGGTTATCTCAAGCACACACTTACAAAGTAAAACATCTTGGGTGTCTTCACTTGGACAGCTATGCCTCCGTGTAAGTAAGGCTCCATATCTGACGTATCACCAATGCTGAAGGAATAAGGTGACACCACTGAAAAGAGAATAAAATAAACGGTGACCGACAATTAAAAGTGTCACTGGATGCTACAATTCTGCATACAATTAATTGTGGTTTTGCCAGTGCTTTTTTTGCTGTTATTTTGTAGTGTGCAAACCTGCTTTGAAAGCATAAACACAGCTGATCTTCCTAACAGGATTGTCTCTCCTTGCCAGTTTCTGGACTAAAGTATTAGTCTCACATGATCTGTTATGAAATAAGCTTTTTAAAGTGGCAGATACAACAAGAATTCTGATGACCACAGCTCCATAACAAAAATTAAATCACTCTCAGTTTTGTTTAGACTGTGCACAGCAGTGTCCAGTACACTGCCCAGAGTAGGACTGCAACCTCGTGACTGAAACAACAGGCAATCAAAAAGGGCAACTGAAGCATTTAAGTCACAACCTTTGTCTCATACCATCTGGAGCATCATCCAGATCAAGCAAGAAGGCACAAAAATTGTTAATACGTGGAAAACTGAAACCAAAAGCAGAGCTGTGTTTAGAGGAAAAGAGGAAGAACTGAACACAGCATCAGCAATAGCAAAACAAAAGAGTCTGGAGAAAACAGACTCAACCATGCTCACGGGTACTGTTTTTGTCTCAGACCACAAAGTAACCCCCACCCACCTGCTCTCTTTCCTGCTTGAGACAAACAAGCATTCATATCTGGGAACTGAGCAATTACCCAGCATCCACAAGGAAGCAAGTACTATGCCTTGAGACATGCATAATGCAGACCAAAGCAAGGTAAACACAAATCATAAGAATCACTTCAAAAGTATGCTCAGAAACAGACGTCAGGGCATCCCTGAATGCTTACAGTGTCACCCAAAAAAAACAAGGCAAACTGTGACACACACAGTGGTGTTAATTTAGGCCAAAACCATGATAAAAGTACAGGCACTATGGGGCCCTCCAAAAAACGAAAGTTTCATGAGCAAACTAATGACAGTAGCTTCAGAGACTGCCAACCAGTTTTCACTAGCTGAGAGTTTCCACTGAACTTAAGCAGCAAGATGAGTTTGAAAGACTTTAATAAATGGAAATGGAGTCAAGACAATACTAGGAAGACCTCTGCACCAAAAAGCAGATTCTTCTGTGCAAGCTCACTGGAGGTCTGCACTCCTCTGGCTACAGTAACTTACATTACAGCAAGCTAAAACAGACCTACAAATAAATACCTTGCAAAGGAGTCAGCAACATTTTACCTGTTATTTGGTGTGTGGATCCATTTAAGCACGACATTCCATTTACTTCCCGAAAGGTTAAAAACTGTCCTGTTTCAAGCATGTGTGGATGATTTTCAAGGCAAGTGACAATACCAGGATTTGACTGAAGGTGAAAATGGCAAAATTAGCAATGGGGAAAGTGTCTTGTGTAAAGAAGTCATGCTTTATTGTAGACATACAGCTTTCCGCCTATTGAAACTGCAGCCTCTAATACTTCTAGCACATCAGTTCTGTCATAACAAAGGAGTTACCTATGATAACTTTTGCAGTCCTTTTGGTCACAGAGCCAATAACAAGTCATTATAAAGAAAAAAAATAAAGCAGCACAATGACTGCTACCCCTTACTTGTGTTATATTTGAAATGAAGATCTCCTTTGGCTCCTCTCCTGTTGTATCCAGCACTTCAAATTCATCACCGAAGTCACAAAACAAACGTGAACATACTCCATATACATCTGCACTGATGAACTACAAGAGACAGTAAAACCCATGAGTATCCCTAAAGCAGCACAAGCCAAAGGACTGACCTCTCTTATTCAACCTTGTCCAAGGCTAGCAGTTTACCTTCTATCATGCAAACCTGTCAGATGCACCCAGGCCACTGACTATATAGCACAGCATTCATGACAGACTTTGAACCTGCATGAGCATTTCTGAACCCCTACACAAAACCCAAGAATCATACAGTGAAATACTGCCATTTCTACCACTGTTACATTTGGTCTCAGCATGTTCTTTCAGAATTATTGTAAGTTCACAGTGAAAACTATTTCTTCATATAAATTTTCTGTTGTTGTTAAGAACCAAGCTATGGTTACCGAGGCTGGTACCCAGATAATACCAGATATATGTACAGAGTATGAGTATTGTACTCCCCATACTCACACTACTCTATCAACATGCTACCTGCATAGAACTATACACCTCATAACCAGCTTTCCCCATTTCTGGATAGAACATGCTGGAGACCCAGAATGCTCACTGTACAGATTATTCATGTGTTTACTTCTACTACCTTAATAGGTGGGTGCTGAGCATGACAGAAGTCATTAATCTTTTTCTGCAGCAGCAGGCTTACTTCAGTCAATATGACACACTGCGAACAAGAACAGAAATATATCTAAGACACCAAAAGCAATCAACATCTTCAGGCTATGAAAAAAAGCAATACTAACAGTAAGTTGGTCAGGTGTTCTGATTCCCACACACCTGACAGAGAAAACAGTCTTAAGTCAGTTTTCTCATTACACATTAAAACAGATGGGTTACTGCTCCTCAAGTTCTGGAAACCAGATGAGCAAGAGCAAGAACAGCAAATTCTCACTTTCTTTTTACTGCAGCTATGAAACTCAAAACCTAATTAGACTAGTTATGAGAACAGTTACAGGTAATCTCAGAGAGAATGTAGTTCTTGAATTTTAAGATTAAACTTAGCAAAACAAACACAAATAATATTAATCAGTGCAAACCAAGAAGTCCACACAAGCTTCATGTACTGGTGCTCATCAAACTGCAGACATACAATTTCTGCAAGCATTCTTTTAAAGTCTAGGATAGTACTGGGTTACAAAGCATGTGCACTGCATCCCATTCAGTTATGCACGGCTTATTAAAGCTGGGACATTCAGAAACTTGGTGAGCTTGGGTATAACCAAAAGCCACACTGTAAAAGCTCCCAGCTCAGACTGAGCCATGCACACCGGCATGAGACAGCTGACTGAACAACTGAAAACACCCTTGTTCCAGCACAGGGGAGTTTACATGTCATAGACACATGCATACATAAATATATTTCTAATTATATGGCCTGAGTTTCTACCGCCTGGAATACTGCACACAAAATATATGCAGAACATCTGTACTCTGTAGCTGCAAAAAATCACTATTTCACTTTTGAACAACAACAAAAACTGTATGGCAGTACCTATTAGCTATTTACTGTCATAATAAATTCCATAGTAAGTAGCATAAGAAAGTGCTAGGAACACAAACCCACTGTTTCAGCCTTGAAACAAGCATGGCAATTTCCTCAGTCCAAATACAAGACCTACTTCTTTCTTTACATCATTTGAAAACATACTTTGGTTCATTTTCATTTTATTAAAAAAAAAAATCTAAGCTGTTTGCTGTGAGAAAAAATACCACATACAACAGCCTTAATAGTGACATACCTGGTACTGCTTTAGAAAAGACAGATCCGTAGTTTCATCTAGTGGCACAACTGATGCTGTTACATGGACATACGGATTGAGTTCTGCAATGCGATGAAGTGTAGCCTCAGCCCTGAAAGAACAGCAACTTTCAAGTTTTTTCATGCATCTACAAAACTGTATTTTCAATACAGAATTTCATACCACACATGCCCTAGGAGAGTCCCTCAGGAAGTCTCCTAGCAACAATCACCAACTCATTTACTCACACTTTGGTTCCTAGCAGGTTTGAGGGAAAAAACTCTGTCCAATGTATCACAGGTCTCATGATCATGTGGTATCATGACTGTTTTCTAGTCTCACCCAGATGGCTGAGGAAGCCCAAAGAAGAAATTCACCCTGGCCCCTACTATTAAAGTTACATTGCAAATTCCAAACTGAAAGAAGTGAGATATTTGACTAAGAACTCCAGTCCTAAATTAGACTTTCCCTAATACCCACCTGGGCACTGCAGTCAAAGCCAGTAACTCCAGAGAAAGGATGTAAGAAGTATTTGTGTATGTATCAACATTATATGTATCAGCAGCTCCTGGACAATGAACTGTTATTTTTGTGGCTGATTAAACTGTTACTCCTAGTCAAGTTCAGTCTTCCCTCACTCCAAAGACTTCACCAACCTGTTCCTTTGACTGCTAATATCATCTTCATGGATGAAGAAGTTGATCCCCAAATCCCATTTCGTGCACTGCTTGGTGTCATGAACTGTAAGAGCCTATGAAAGTTTAGCAAAAAGCATTTAGTGGAAGAAGTCTACATGCTCATAGCACCCAAAAGGATGGATTAAGCCCCACATAAAATGCTGGAGGACTAGCACTGCAGAAGATTTAGTTGTTCCATGTAGACAAGCTCCTCCAACCTCTTTTCCAAGAAAGCTTACTGTCTGAGAGACAGAAACACACCTGCTACATGCATTTCACTAAGCATTTTCCTCCCAGCTAGCAGTGATGACAGCATTTAAAGATGATTTCTACCACACTGTGATTAAAGGGAAATCTGTAAATTAATGGATTCCCAAAATTATAAACAAGATTTCTTTTTCTTCTTGATTGGAAGAGTTTTAAAATGCTTCTCTCTAATAAAATTAATCCCAGCAGCACAACAGCAATTGTTGGATTAAAACGTCCAACCATTCTAATGTCTACACAAAAGGATCCTGGTGGATGACAAAATAGGATAACATTTTGAATAGTTTGGCTTTTGAGTTTACAGCGGTTCATTTAGGAAAGACCATTTTATACAAAAGGATTCAACATCTGATCAGCAGCTGACTAAAATATTACATGAGGTATTTCAGAGTGCAGTGGACATCACTGTGAGAGTCTGAGCATCCAGATTATTAAAAGTTTTCACCCCCAGGTCCTCAAATGCTTTGCAATCCCCCTACTGAAAGCCAGTTTCAGAAATTTAAGATTAGCTACATAGTAGTGTTGTCCCTTTTTCTCCTGCTCACCCAAGAATACCCAACGACAGAACCGCTTTACATACCTTTACTCCAGCCAGAATTATATTTTTGGCTGAAAAAAACAAACAAAACAAAACAGAGAGATGGACTGTTGCAGATATCTTGCACATCTCTAATTGAACAGTTATGTGGGTAGACAATAACAGTAGGCCATTGCTAAGAACTTCACATCTTAAAGGTTTGCTCTCTTTTACATTCAGCTTAAGCATTCTACAGCACCACTGAAATCAGAATAGCATAACCAATGTTAAAACGTCTCTCTACATTCATCATTTGTCAGCTGCTCATCCCACAGGCATGATTACAGAGACACTAATGGCAATAAACTGGAAAATTCCGTGACTCTCTTCTGGCATCTGGTGCAGAGTACCATTAAAACCAACTGAAGTGTAATAAGCCATGTAAGAACCAGCCAAGACAAGTCTTGCTCATGAAAAGTAAAGGAAATTGTGAAGGAGTCTCTTGCACTGGGGCAGTTATGCATTTTTCACCAAACTGCCTATGTTCTCCTACCTTCCACCCCACTCAGGGGATACTTAGATTATAGCTGCTTTTGTGTTACAATCACTGATACTGATGTCAAAACAAATAACTTGGATTATCCACCCCCAACCCTCACTCAATACACACAATTTGGGGTAAAGCAATCTGGCCCTTGGAAGCATGTTTTAAAGTAAAAAGTGAAGTTATATTCTAGTAAAAACTGAAATTATATTCTAGTAAAAAGTTTTCTAGAGAAAACACAAATAAATTCACTCAGATATTTCAGACATGCTTATTAAATCTATAATCTTTATAAGTATTTTGGGACAGTATGTTTACATATACGTGTGAATGCTTAAATAAATGTTACCTAACTTACCAATCTCCACACCAAGGCCACCTATACCACTCAGGAATACATGGGACTGAGCCATCTTTTGCATTGCCGTGTCTCCAAGAACATACCTCTGGCGACTATAGCAAAGATAAATTCAGATCAAAGCAAGATACAAGTAAGTCAAGAGCACATGAAAGCAAGTAAAGAATTCCCAGTCATTTCCAAAAAACAGTGTTTTCAGTTATTCTATCGTCCCGATCAGTTTCTAATCCACCACACCGATTTCTGCAGATGAGTGCGTGCAACTAGTGACACGTGCACTGTTCTATTTACCAGTCCTCTGTTCAACAAGCCACTGAGGAGATAACTTTTGTGTATTTGAGCTGTATAGTGCTTTAGGAAATAAATGTGTGTCAATTGTAATATTTGCATGCACAATCCAAATAGTGTAATGCATGTAGCACAGACCTTTTCAGTGTGAGGTGTTAGAGAAATTACTTTTAAATCCATACAAAGCCTTTTTCAGGATAGTAGGTTTTTGGAATTAACTACTGAAGACATAAGCAAGCCAAAGAACTTCTTTATCAGAAACCTTCAAACCAGAAGGTGCAGCAGCTTTTTGAGTCAGAACCTGAGCTCTGGAACTATACAATCACCTATACAATCAAACTTAAACCATTCTAAATACTGCCTTTTTCACCAAGGAAAAGTATGACTTTCATAAGACAAATGCCAAAATGTAAAATCACACACATAACACAGGAAGCTCAATTAAAAAAAAGCCTCATTTGTTCAGCATGTATTTAGTTTTTAAATTTATATGTGTGTGTATATATATATTTTTTTTAAATAATAAAGTAAAAGCTTTTCATCCACATTATTCTAGGGATGCCATTTATTCCAGTACAGGGTCTCTGAACTATTGCCATGCCAAACGATTTTAAGCCACTCTCAGCTAACAAAACAGTAATAGTAAGAAAATAAATAGAAAATAAATGTGGATTTTTTTCAAATCTACCAAAAAACCCCAAACCAAGCAAACACCAAACCAACACCAAGAAACCCAATACTGTGAAGTTTGGAGGATAACAGACATACTGATGACATTCATGAGGACAGAGAAGTATGTTACAGGCTGAGGAATAAATGAGATTATGAAGGAGATAAATTACATAACGTACAAAAAGAAGGCAGCAAAAGACAAGGAACAAAGGAGGAATATCTACCTTGTCAAAGGGGAAACAAGCTTTAGCTTGTTTACATAAAGAAAAACCCTATTACAAATAGGAGAAGTATTATTCCTATTTTCCAAAAAGCACATATTATTGACAGCATTGAAACTTTGAACAACTACATAGTATTTACCTATGCTTTTTACTGTTCAAATACTAATAATGGCCATAACACACCTGTTACAAGACCAATAAAGGAACTGCTTTACAGAATGAGGAAATGTATCTTCAATTCAACCAGTTCTCACCACTAACTTTGCAAAGAAGAGTGTTCTGTTTCATTTGCTGAACACTTTGGGGGTTTTGCCTTATAAGAGGATGGACACAGCAGCACAAATACACACACTTTTAGCTCGTCAGCAGCAGACAGTGTTTTCAAGCCTTGCCTTTTACATTACCGCATGCAAACATTTTGTAAGTCAAAAGCAACGATTAAAAATCAGATATTCTTACCTATACAAAGCATCATCAATTTCCATAGAATCTGCTGCCATGATTGATATGAATCGTTTACACTAGAAGGGTTACAAAAAGAAATAATCTGGTTACATTGGATGCAATGTCACAGTTGGCCCCCTCTCCCTGCTCCATTCAGTTCTTCAACACAAGGAATGAAACCCACAAAAACTGATGTTACACAGGAACCACTTTGAACAGAGAAGTTTATAGAACACCACCACAGCTAGGTAATTAAAATGCACAGGAGCCAGAAGACAAGGACCCTCAAACCTTCCGTAAGTGATTTCAAAATACATATTTAATTTCCCCACTGAAGAGATGCAAGACTTAGTTCTTGCATTTGCCACAGTCACGTTTACTAAAAGTATAATTTCATTTTATATTAACAGCTCCAAACTATTCAACTTCTATCTACCTGATTGGTGCTTTGTTTTGAAGGGAAGACAGGAGATCCCTGAATGACTAGAAATAGTTTTTTATGCTGCATTATTTCTGTGTCTGCTGAAAATTCTTAAGAAACAAGTTACTGTTTAAGACAACTGAAGAACTCAATACCCAAAGATTTGAATTAATGCAACATTTAACTAAGATTTCAAGTTAAACAGTTCAAAGGGATTTTAAGAAAAAACGTAATTTCTGCTACTAAGGCCTTCAGTCATTACCAAAGACTTTCCCATTGTTAAGTGACCCTAGTGATAACTAAGCACTAAGACTAGGTTAACTGCCCAAAGATTAGCGAATTTACTGTTCATCTGGTTTTGGCAAACATTTTAAGGTTTCTGAAGTGTGGCACCTGCAGCCTACCACAATTCACAGACTACAACAGTCTAACCTGAAATCTGTCCTTTTGATTTTTTAGGCTTAACTAGAAAGCACTCAAGTACCGCAGCAAGGGACAGAGTCACATTGAAAACAGGCCACAAACAGCACCAGTTGATCTCTTTTACAGTGTGGATACTAATTCCTACACATAAGCTAGCACACAAGACAGTCAAATTGAGGCACCTCCATCACAATCTACACCACCAGTTACCTTCAGTGCAGTTCCTGTGCCCTTATACAACAGCAGCTGAAGACAAGCAATAGCAATGTTACCAGATCATCTGAGGACTCAAATCTTAAAACAGAGAGTAATACATCTCATCTGAGAGTCATGGGTTTCTGGCCCTGCTTAGGTAAAAACCTTCATTTCAGCCACTGACTGGGATACAAAACTTTTTAAGTTCCCCTCAAATCAGCCAACATCATCTCCTAACAGCCAAGAGCAACCATTCCCAAACTGCTCTGCTCCATAATCTTCCTCCACAAACAGCAGAGGTACTCTGAGTCTGCCCAACATAAACAGACTGTGGTACTAAGGTGAGGAAGGTGATCCACCTGGATGAAGACACCCAGCTTGCCCTGCTGTGGCTACTGACAGCCATCTCAATCAGTGTGCGTCCCAAACAGTCTTTTGTAACCAACAAGGATGTCCAATCAACCCACAAGAGAACCTTCTCCACCTGTATCACACAGACCTGTGTGACAGTGGTTCTTCCAATACATTCATGAATCCTCAGTTGTCATCCTGTATGCTTGTTACAGCACTGAGCTGCTGCAGGTATACCCATCAGCTATGTCAAAACTTCTGCTTCCAAAACAGGACTTAGTGGTACTATTATCAAGTAGTTCTAAGACAAAGTTTTGTTACTATATTCCTACATCAAATTTTATTTCTCATTTTAGTTTAACCTACTGAGTCTGTCTCACAGGCAGGTAATATGGGGAGAGGAGAGGAAAGTGACTTTATTATGTTTTAGTTCTAGTTGACATTTGCACATTTACCTGTTTCCTTTCTAAAAGCCAACACTATCAGTTTTACTGCCAGGCTCCTATTTAACTGCGTAAGTAACACCCTTCATTTTTTAAAGCCTCAGCTGCTTGTGGGACACAACCCAGGGACAAACTGCGAGGCTGCATGTTACCAAGAAGGACTGAGATGCTCTGAAGAGCAGCAAAGGCACAGGAGCTGTAGCGGTGGGCTGGTTTCAATGTTTCTTACCTCCAAGTCAGCACAGGCTGAAGCAGTATTAGTTGCTGTTCAGCAGGCTGGGATGGCAGGGAGGCCTGGATTCATCCCACCTATCCAGCGTTTCCAGAGGCGGATCCCAGCCGATGCAGTTCCCTGTTCAGTCGGCGGAAAGAGAGAGAGGACGCTCAGACCCACTGTTGTCTGCCCAGCTGGGCTAATGAGTGAAAAACACCTCGGATCTACAGCGGAAACCGAGGCGGAGCCGGCCGGTCCCCAAACGAACCCGACCCGGGTCCCAGCATTGCCCGACCGGCAGCAGACCCCAACCCCGGCGCCCTCGGGGCGTCCCCGAGGCGCTGCGCACCGACACCCGGCCGGCTGCGGCCCCCCCCGCCGGCCCCTCTGCCGCCCGCCCTCACCACCCTGGCGGCCTGGCGTTGCGATCGAGGCCTGAGCGCTGCCGGCACCACGGGGGAAGAGGCAGGAAGGCGGTAGGAAACGGCAGCGCCGGTGCCGCGGCGCTTCCCCGCCTGCGCCGACATGAGGGGCCGGGCTAGGGCCGGCCGGCGCGGCCCGCCTCCTCCTGCTTCACGGCGGGCGGCCCGAGCCTGGCTTGAGATGGCGGCGGGTGTCGGGCGCTGCTGTGGGAGCCGTGGTGCGGCGCGTAAGCCATTGGACTAAAAACGTTTTCTGCCCAAGTAGCACAGCCCGTTGTTTAAAGCAAACAAACAAGCCCCCGTTAGGCCGGAGCGTTATCGTTTCACGACGATCGAGAGCACCGCTGAGCCCTGCTCCTTGGGTCTCTGCATCTTGCAGGCCAGTGCCAGCAAGATAGTGCCTACCTCAAAAACAGGCAAGATGTCATGGAAAGGGTCTAGGGAGCAAAGGTATGAAATGCTGCAGAGTATCCAAGGCTGTAGAGGAGCAGAGATCTGGGGAAAAGGTGTCAGAACCAATGTGTGGCCCTTGCCAGCATGGTATATGTTGTGGAAACATTTTCCTTTTATTTTTGGTGTCATTTAACCAGGAGGAAGCAAGCTGCAGCAGCCACTGCTCTGCCTCACCACCACCTCAACATCACCTCCTATAAATACTCTCCGTTCCTCAAGCTCTCATCAAGATCCCAGCACTGCCCGCCTTACCCCATCAGGCAGTTCAGTCTCCCTTTCTTCAGCTTTAACCCTGCTTTCCCTTTCACCATACCCAACCCTTAGGGTAGGTGAGAACCTGTCTTGATACCATTACCCCCTTGTAGCTGGAACGGGAGGGTTTATACTACTGCACAAGCAACGACTGAAAAATGTCAGTGCATGCAGTTGTATATGTAACAGTCACATTGTATTTGAAAACATCTGTAACTTAAACAATTACCTGCATCCTACAGTACACGGGAGAGGGGAAAAAAAAGGCAAACATTTTCTGTCTTGGTTGGGGTTTGGGAAACTTGTAGGGGCAAATAGCACACGTTTTGTGCTCTTTCTTTGTGAGAATGCAATGCATTATTTTAACATTCATCTCTAACAAACAATCTTAGCAACCCTCCACATCTTCCTCAAGGTTTACACCTCGGTCCAAGAACACACAAAACTCTTGTATTGAATTAGTAAAAAACTACTTAAGAGCAGCTGGACAACACCGTGCTCTTTCAAACGTGGGCTTCGCTTTGGCAGGATTAGGGTGAAAGAACTTGACTTTTACCCAGCTTTTTTTGTGTCACACAGGAGTAGCAAGAGAAGATGTGGGCAAATTTCAAAGAACCACTAGAGGCCAGTAGAAGTCTGAAATACTGGATTGAAAGACAGGATAAACGGAGAAAGCAGTTCCCCTCTTCAGGATGTCAAACGCAGCCCTAACCAGTAAAGGAATATTTAAGGTTGGTATTTGCTCTCTAGCTTTTTCACATAATCAATAAAATTACTTCCATTATTTCAACAAAGTAATTTCAAAAAGCAATGCATGTGCCCAAGGAACAAAAGAGTCCCAGCTGTAAAGGATGGGGGGAAGTGAAATAGTTTGTCAGCTTCATTGTGCCACTTTGCTAATTAAGTTCTGTCAGCTATTTTTACATTTAATTTTGTGGTATCTTGCTTAAAAATGAACCTTTAGAATTATTATTATTCAGGTTAAACTAACAGTTCTTAAGAGCTTCTCAATCAAATATGTTGTTAAAAATAAAAAAAATTAAAAAAAAAAAAAAAAAAGTCTGCTACCTACCATTTTTCTGTCCTGATCATTGTATTTTTTAAGATACCATTCACTTTGATATGCAGTCATCTCACATGAAACAGGTTTTGCATAGTAACAATGAATGCTGACAAGCCTTCTGCCTACACGGAGAAACAACAACATCTAGTTAATTCTCACCTAACAGTTCAGTGGTAATTAAGCAACGGCCATCAAGCAAAACTGTGAACATGGGCATTTTAAGATAAATTGCTAAATAAAAATGGACAGACTCTGTTTACCCCAGAAGCCAAAGCAAGTGGTTCCCAAATACACCAATTAGCAGGTGTACTCAGGAGCCCTCTAGATCAATGGCACCAAACCAAAAATATACAAGTTTTTCTCTTATTTTCCAAGACTGCAAAATCTGAAATATTAAAGCCATTTAACTTTTCTTTTCCCCTTAGCCTTCTCTTTGAAAAATACATATAACTGTAAAATCTTAGCAAATTTGGTTAAATAAATAAATTTTAAGGGAAATCCCAACTCCATATTTGTACCACATTAGATTGGCAAAATGTATGAAGCAATGCTGTCAGTTTATTGACTTGCTAAAGCAATGGGCGGTACCTGGCTGTGGTCGGAACACCACTACCTCTGGACTCAAGCCTATTTGTGCCCAAAATCTCTGTATCTTCAGTTTATGTGCACTGCTGTAAATTTGTTCTGCGTACAGGTATTGAATACATCTTTAGGTCCAGTATTTCCAATGTATATTTTGGTATATACGATATATATGCCAAAATACATATATACATATATGTATACATATATCTATACATATATACACATATACACACACATATATATATGATGCTGATATAGCGGTAAATCTCATTTCCATCTAAAGGGGAAAATCCCAGCCACTTGCAATTCGTTTGTTTGGTTGTTGGTTTGTTTTTTTTTTTAAAGTAAGTGTTTTAATTTCCTGATTTCCAGACATAATTTCACATTCTTAATGGGGACACCAAAGTGGAGATCTGGGGGGTGTTTGTGTCCATGATCCATTTAATTAATAAGTAAATTAGCAGACAAAAATGTATGTAGTTTTCTCCCTAAAAAATGTGTTATTTGGAAGTACTAAGGCAAACACAATTCCGTTTAGCACACAGGCCAGTGCAAAGTTGACCATAAATCCACATCAGTATCATTCAATGGGTTTCCCAGCATCCTGCCAAGGCTATGGTCTCAAAGGAGTGAAGTGCTGACTGGCAAGGCTTCGTTACCTCTTTTTGGCATAACATTGTGTAGAAGTGCTTTCCTGTCACGTCTAAAAGGACTCCAGCTTCCCAATGGGGTGGGCCAAAGGATCTTGTCACTTAAGGCTGGCTCTAGCAAGTGACACCTTCCTAGAAACCATGTTAACAGTGTTGCTAAAATCCTGGTCCAGATAAACAAGGGCACCAATTACCTAAGCTGATTTCTGTGCTGACATGTGCATGAATGAATTTCCAAAAGCAAGAGCCAGCTTTTCCATGTGCGTGCATCTGTAATGCAGGCTGCAAAGTGCCAGATAAATATTCATTGCTTTCGGCAATCGGTTGTAAGAGCTTGTGGCTCTTAGCACTTCTAATTTGTTAACAGGAACAGCAGATATGGGATTGGAGTTTCCATAAGCTTTACTTACATAAGGAATCCTGGTGACAGATTGATGCCACTCAGCCAGACCTCCTCATAATTAGTCTCTTATTTCTTTCCTACTTGTGCTCCAGGCTGAAAATTAGCATGGGTAGTCTTCAAACAACCAATTTGAATAACCAGAAGTTTGGAATGCATTTCTTGATGCTTTAAATCTGCTTGGGAAATCTCAGGAGAATTGGTACGTCAGCTGCATAGACCCCCCTACAGCCAATTTTCAGGAATGCCCCGTTACAAGGATAAGTTTTTCAAGGCTAGAAGTAAGGTGGTGGGCTCTTGGTTGAAGCTTCAGATCTATTCTCAAATTTGGATAACACTAGCTTAACTGAAGTTAAATTTTACAAAAGTAGAAGTACCACCTTTTCTTTGCTGAAACATCTGTAAAGCTCCAACCACTGTTAAAGACAAACAGTTCCTAGGATGGGGAATGAACAGAGAGAGCTGCAGATTTAGAATAGTCTTATATCAAAATAAGGAAGATTAGTCCATTTTGCATCATATACATTTTTTAGCTCCGTTACTATTAAGCAAAAAAAGGACAAAAAGGGAGGAATTGTTTTTAAATACATTTAATGCTATGAAACATAATACCTTTATATCATTTAAATCCTTGCTAAATCTTAACATCAACGATAATAAAAGGTTTTTATAAATGTTTTCTTTAACCACATGATATTCTCTTTGTTTTATTCTAGGGCAGAAAACAGAGTCTTCATAAATAAAACACTGACATGGAGTGTAAGACAAACCCAGGCCAGACAGCGTGCTAAAATATCTGTGAAAAGTGCATCTGGCTGGCTCAGGACTCCCTGAGTAAGGCAGACATTCTCCTAAACACCCCTCGGCTGTTTGGCCTCTCATGAGAACACATGAAGTAAAGGCTGCCTTTCTCATTTTAAAGGTATTCTATATATACATTTAACTTGCAGTGTGAGGTAGGAACCAGTTTATAGGGGTTGTATCTAATCTGGGCCTCACATCCTTGCTGTTGCCCCTCCATTTGCTAGGCAAAAAGATTTAAGTAAGTGCAAAACAAAGCCTTAACTGTGTATGAAAGTGAAACTTGCAATTCATCAGCTGATTGTAAGGAAGGACACTTGTCATGATTTTCACCTTCAAAGCAAGAAGAGGCACAAAAAAACTAGATGTACTTTTTTCTCCAAAGGATGCTTTCGTAAAAAAGAGGACCCAGACACTAGAAGAAAAGTGTTTCCAAGTGACCTAATCCAAAACTCTGTGAGGTTTCTGTTTTTAACTGAACCTGGCCCAGAGTAAATTCTTAATTGAAAAATAGCAGCAACTCAAAAGTGCATAAATTACAAACTTCATTAATAAATTAAGGAAACAGATTTGCTGCATGTAACTATCCTCCTGACTGTCCCAAGATCCTTTTCATTTTGCAATGGACACTGAAAACGAGACTAAAGATACTACTATTTCAAAATCAAAACCTTCAATATTTTTTTTTCTGAGATAAGGCATCTTGTCTTTTACTGAAATTCAAAAGATGCATAGACAGGAAGGAGCCTAATAACAAGACAACCCCATCCTCCACTGCCGAGGCTTAATCAGTGTCTTTTCCATCCATATGTAGGCTTATAATTCAGGGTATGAGTTTTCAAGAAATGCTGAGCATCTCATTCCCAGGGATGCTGATTGCTGGAGAACTTGCACAGTAGGAAGGCTGAGGACAGAGCCAGTCCTGAGCAGAAGGGGAGGCAAGATGCTTCAGAGAAATTTTCAGCTGTAGCAGGTTCAGCTGTGGGGCTTGCAGCTTCTTTCATGTCTCCTACAGACTCTTGCGAGTCCTGCATTCACATCCTAAACATTCCGATTGGCATTCAAAGACTGCAGGAGATAGTACTGGAGTGACATTTTGGATCCGCATATTGAAGGCCTGGGCTTTAGGGGACATTAATAGTCACACCACTGGACCCCACTCCACCAGCAATCCGTGAGATGTCATGAACAGAGGTAGGAAAAGTGCTCAATTGGTATATAAGGATCATGTTTACTCTGAAGTTCTTATTGGGACTGTTATTTAATATGAAATTACTCTTCACCCTCATAAGACATGATCGTTTTAATTCATGGAGAAATGAATCCGTCAGTGAAGCATGACAGTGTCACTAATTGCTTTCTTTGCAGTGAGATGGTTTCTGCTGGCTGGCATGCCCTGGATAAGCACGCTATTTCTTGAACGAAAAAGGTTGTTCCCACTTCACTGGTGGTGAATATTTATTTTTCCTTTAGCACAAATTTAAATGCTGGGTTTTCTTCCAGGGAAGTTATTTGTGAGGACACACTCATTACGAAGAAATCTGGGTGAAGCTTGTCTTTCTGTATCTTAAGCATATTGTGAGTTGAACAGAGTAGATCTCTAAGGCATCTGGTGTAGAGGCAGCAGTACAGTATTGTGATAAAGCACTTCCAGAACAGCACTTTCAAGCACTTTGAACCTCACAGAATCCAGAAAAAAATTCCCGTTAAACGTGCTTCAAAAGAACACCAAGCTTTACTCTTATCCCTTCCAACTTACTGCAGGCACAGAAATAGGACCTACCCTCAATCCTGACTGATCCACCATTAGTGATCAAGAACATCAAGCAGGGTGAACATGCAGGGTCTTGGCTGCAGTCTGTGCAGATGATAATCTCTAACAATATTAATAATCAGGGATTCACTTTTGCTAGAAATACAGCTGTGCCAGAATCTGCTTCACTGGAGGAAGAAGATTCAGCTTCAGACCTCAGCCATGGCTGAATTAAAAATTCTCTTTTTTTTTTCCCTGGAAAATGCTTGTATTTATAACACAGGTAAAACTAGTAGCTTTTAAATGTTACTTTAATGACATCGGGTTGTAATTTCTGATAAGTGAGAATGTTTCAAGGCCCAAAGATGAGGCAGGCTATCTGATATGTTCAGTATAAATTCACAAGGGTTAGGATCTCTGACAGCAAAGATAGTGCTTGCTGTGAGTGAAGTTTGCTTTAACCAAAACTACATAGGAATATATATACCGAAAAAATAACCTTTCAGAATTACAGACAAATATGAGTTACATGTAGTCCATGTAGTTAAATCCATTTTTGATTTTGGAATTAGATGCCAGTTTTCAAGGTAATCCACTCACGGAAATAAGTCACTCTTGTGTAAACTCCAGGTTTATTTGGTTTGGCACATTCGTCTCCCCAGCTCACTATTCCCACGAGGTACCACATCAGCCTAGAGTCTGGAGTAACCAGTGGTCCCCCAGAGTCCCCCTAGAGAAAGAGGATGGGAAAAAAGAGATTTAATTGATCAGAAGGAAAAATAGACTTCCCTCCATGGACAGAAGGGTGTGCCCAAGAAGAGAAGAAAGCAAGAAAGCGAGCAGTATTTCAAGAGCTGCCATTCGTGCAGAATGCAGGTTGTTCTTGAAACTTGAGTTGGAAGTCAGCGGCTTTTTCCTGTTTGCCATGGAACCTCCTGACCTGCCTCCGTAGTTTTACAGTAAAAAGGAAAAAAGCTTCTCTTCTGTTTTGTGAAACACTGCTTCCCACCTACCTTGTCTTCCTTCTCAGACAAAGGAGGGAAGCACAAATTTGTCCAACAATCTAAGTAAAGAGGAACTTTTTTTTTCCACCCAGTAACTACTATTCTTACAACAAATAGTCACTTGCAATAATAACATTTCAAAACAGATTTCATTGAGAACTCGGTCTTCTAATTAGACAATATCCCTTTAAGATAATAGCCCCTTTCAAAGGGTCAATTCAAATACTGTTAATAGCATGACATGGTTATAATATTTAAACTGGAAACCTTACAGGCTGAAAGGCAATCCTCACCCAACAGACCAAATTCCCCATCTTCCAGCAAATGCACCCTTCTGTGCAGGTCTCCTAAATGCTGCACCAGCCAGGAACAGGGGAACTGAACCTCTCAGACTTATTCTGCAGGGGATTTTACTTTAGACACGAATCTGTAGGACTGTGATTCTGGAAAGAGTCTGTTTTGAACCAGCACTTGGCATTACATTCTTTGTAAATAACATAAATAGAAATCATGTTTTTTAAAAGTTTCCATTATGGAAATACTTTTGTTCAAACATAAACATTTACTTGTAGCATTTGCAAACCTGCACCACATGCGTATCCCTACCATTCTATTTACACTTAGCTTCCTTACAGTTATCTTTGTTTCAGACAGTTTTCCTTCCTCTGATCCAAGTCTGTTACCACAGATCATATAACACATCTGTATCAGGATGATCCAGTCCAGAATTTAATTTCAACGAGTGATAGTGCATTTTGGCTGGCTACTTAACTGCTACATTCTTAAGCTTCTTCCTTCCTAACTGCATAGGTGTTTGTCTTGATTACTTGAGACATTTAATTTTTAGCTCATATTTACTAGTTCAGCATTTAGCATCTCTGTCAATTTCTTGCCATATCCCTTTGCAACCGTATTGTTCATTTTCACACACAAGAAATTAAGAGAAGCAAATGGGCTTGTAGCAGCTTTTTTGAGTTACAGAATAAGATTTAATTTCATGCTATGAAAGGTTTAAATGCTGAATATTATAATAATTTAGCTGTCTTTGTATAGGTTTTATGTGCTAAATCGTGCAATAAATGCTATTTCATTTTACAACTTAATTCCTGTTTGAATGGAGCCTACATAAAGGACTAATACATTGTCAGTTAAGATTTGGTTAACCAGATACCAAAATTAGTATTAAAATAGTTTTTCTTTCTAATTTTCAGCTACAGTTACCTGACAAGCATCTACCCCTCCTTCCAAGTATCCAGCACACAGCATCCTAGGTGTTATGTCCCCATCATACACTTCTTTCCTGTTGCAGGTCTTTGAGTCAATAAGTTTCACTGTTGCTTCCTGAAGAGCATTTGGAGCTGGACCTAAGGGATAATACAGTTTGGATATTTGTGAACAGAATTACCTTGCAGTAGTTGAGATAGATACAGGAAGAGCATTTAATGTTCTCTTATGGAGGATCAGCTTGACTTGGTATAATGTAGAGGTTTTGCTTGTTGATCTGTCTAGGTTAGACCCTTAAGGAAAATGTACATACTCATAGTCTTAAAAACTGTACCATTAAGACAGAAGTAACAATTGCATGGCACATAGTGCCTTATACATATTCTATGTAATACCATGGAACACAAATTACCTAGCAATTTGAGCAGATGGTATGAAATGAAGATACCTTTGGTTCCATTGCTAAATCTTAGCGTGGCCTGGTAAGTGTCTGAGCTTGGGCCAGTCACTGCAGCTCACTCTGCTCATTTACCTGGAACCCCAGAGTTATCTGTAGCTTCTGGCTAGGGCTGGGAGAATATATTTTTTAGGTGCTATATAAACACATGCATTGCTAGACTTATTGCTAGACTTCTTAAGACTTATGTCTTAAGAATTTACAATGTGAAATGGAAAGGCTGGAAAAAGAGAGCAGTTTTCTGCTTGAGTGGGCTGTAGCTCTTTGTCCAGTGTAATTTTATAACAAGAATCTGCTGCTTACAACTAAAAAAGCCTATTGCTTAAAGCATTAGGCTTGTTGCCATACAACATATATCTGCAGAAGAGATATCAATTCAGCAGCACAGCAGAACTACTGTTTATACAACATACAGGTTGCCTGGCAGACTCACCGTCATTGGTAAGTGCTCCCCAGCCAGTGATGACAGCATAAGTATTGTACAGAAAAGTCTGAGACGGCTCAGGTAGACAGACACGGTGTACACTACTTGTAAACTCAACTCGTTTCGAGAGCTGCACAAGTGCAATGTCATAATCATGTTCTGGGTACTGGTACATTTCATGAATTATAATAGTCTTGATTGAGCGTTTCATGCTTGGTGGCTTCAAAAGAGCTCCAAAAGTAGCAGTCCACTCCTGAGGGTGACCCATGCTGAAAAAGGTAAGAGTGCTGTTATTTATCTGTAGTTAATTGTGTTCAGGACTTTAAACTCAGTTAGCACCTTTGCTGTAATGCTCCTTTAAGCCATGTCCCTAGTAGATTCTTAAGGCTTTCATCACTTTACATCAGTGTCTCACACGATGTTGTGCTGCTGCTAGAAGAGGGCGATCTGCATTCCCTCCTCAGCCATGGTCTCATACTCCTTCCCTGCTCCTTGTTGCTGATCCAGGCATTGTGTGGCTGCAGGGTGTAATCAAATCAAAAAGCTCTTCTACCAGAAAACTCTTCATCTGCATTACATCTTTTGAATGTTAATAATCTGTTCCATTTTACATGCCCTGCAGCTTCACAATTGCCATGTTTGAAACAAAGAGGAGTTGGGAGTGCATGGCTGAATAGAGGGGTAGGAATATGAGATTATAATTTGTGGTAGCAGCCTGCAGTGGCAGCAACCTAACTTCAACATGAAGGAGTGCCACATTCAGTGCAACAGGAAATAAATACTCTGCCATTTCAGTCACATTACTGTCTCTGCACTTTTTTGCTCAATATGCCAAATGGCTACTGATTTCCACTCACAACTGCCAGTTCTGCCCAGTCTTTAATTTCTCATTGAAATAGTCAAGAGATGTGTCTGCTTAACCCTGACTTTTCTCCTCTAAGGCAAAAAATTATTTCCCTGGAAAAGAGTTAGGGAAGTAGTGCAAATCTGGAAAGCCACATAACTTGATACGCATAGAATGGGGCACATTCTGTTGCAGATTCTCTCTAAGATGGGAACTTACTCTCTGAAGCAGTGAGCTGCAGATACAAGCCAGGTATTGCTGATGAGCGTTGCACCACAGCGATGGATATTATTGTACTGCAAGCTAGCTTGCCATGGCCAGTCCCCAGTTTCTGCAGAAGACAGTCCGCCGACTATTCGCAATGATGATGATTTTGCCATTGACTTGACTGACCTATTCTGCCGTAACCCGCAGACTGTCAAAAGGAGAAAGAGTGTATCAGCTATTCTTCTGTTGAGTAATATGCCTGCCAGTGGCTGTGAAAAAAAAGGTAGAGTAACACATCACTTAGGTTCTCTAACACTATTAACATCAACAAGAAAACATACCTTTCACCAGTCCCCCAAATCAGAGATCCTCATGCACAACCCATTCTGTTAGAAACCTGAATGAACATCTGACTTGTAGAGAGCCATGATGGTCAAGCATTCAGGCTTAACGACATAAGCAGTCCAAATCAGAAATCAAAACCATCACCACGCACCCAGGACAATTCCCAAACACAGGGAATCTGTCATTAATGTCCAAGGTAATTTGTCATTAGGATAAAACATGAACAAGGCAATATCTAAGATAGGAATGATCCAAGCCATGGGGTTTTGCCACACGTGCATGCAGATTACGTCAGGAAGATGTCACCTGGAAACAAGCAACTGTGCATTGCACAAATTGCAGTCTGCAAGCAGACCTGAAAAGGCACTTCAGGCAAAGAGCATCACATTAATCTAAGCCAGAGAAGACAAAGGCATGGATACTTCCAGCACAGTGTGCATCCATGTCAAAAAGCATTATCCTCCAAACCCAGACAGAAATTAAAATATGCATGGTTTCAGCCAGTAAACTCAGGATATTCAGAAGCAGCTGAAGCTCCCCCATACCTTTGAGAAAATTCTTCAATGGATAGAGCTGCTTCAGCTGTCTTCTCCCATCAAAACAGCATCAAATCCCTCTTACCTGGACCAAGACCCACTAGTTTTCATCCAGGCCTCAATTTCAGCTAGACATTAACAAAGTTGTCAGAGAGGACCAATTCATTAAAAAGGAGACAGGGCTAAGAATTATTTGCGTAGTGACAACACAATCCAAACCATTGCGCTGCCTGTGTCCTGCAGACAGTGACCCAGAGTGGGACAAAGCAGAAATCAGTAGTACATCTCTGAAGAGCTGTTAACCCCAGGGACCTTGAAGTCCTCAGAAGTGAAACACTGGAGCCACACACAGTGTAATCTCTGCCCCTTCCTGCTAGTATCTGCACAAGATTATGTTAACAGTACCTCATAGTCAAAAGAAGCAGCAATAACACAGCAAATTGAAAGCTGTTCACAGATTTTGGAGAAAAAGGAAAAAAAAAATGTCATGTGATGTGGAGAAGTTCATGTGCTTGGTGTAGAGTCTGCCCTGTTCTGAGACATAAAACCACAATGAAGGAGGTTGGTGAAGTTTGAGTCTACTTGTGCAAAACTTACATGTGAAAGGAAAACTGAAGAATATATCGTAACTCGCAAGACTGTCTTACCTAGCATGTTTCCCTGCAGAAAGCTATTGGTAATCCTTAATTACTGGTCCTAAAACTGCATAATCCTGTAACCATCTGAGCAGTCAATGTTCAAAACACAGGGAAAAACTCAGTTTCATCAATATCCCAGAACACCAGCACCTAAAACCAGCACCAAGTGATGTTATTTAATCTTCCATTATTTGACAGCCTGGTGCTAAGGAAATAATCAAACCTCTCAGAGTCAAAAGAAACCAAACTTGTAAGCAAAGATGGCTTTTTATAACAACTAAATCTTCAAACAAGTGAACTTCCTTCTCTGAAAGCCTAAAAACATCTCTAAACCAAACTACCTCAATCTAATCCCTACAGCATTACCTTGAGACCGGTCATATTGCCTTTTATGTACGTAAGGAACAATTTTGTGCTACTAGCCATTTCAAAATCCCAAACATTTTCATTATAATCACTTTCTTATGTAACTTCTTTGTGGTCCCTTCTTCCTTCCAATGCACCCTTAAGAAAATGACATATTCCCAATTTCTGAAAGCACAGAGAAGGACATTATTCCAAAATCTCCTGCCTGTGCCAAACCTTACCACTTTGGGGCCACTTCTCACTTGCAGGCTGCATTAGAGGTCTGCTGCTATCCTTAAAGTATCAATTGAACAACATGCTGGTACATGTGCAGGTGTAAATCTCATCACTTAATTTATTTATAGGAAAATAGCAGGTAGTAAGGTGGACACAAATTGTTATGCTACAGTATCCAAGAAAAGCATATATGAAACAGATTCTTCAGTCGCTGCTCCAAGGTGCAGTTCTAATATTTTACATAAGGGAGACAGAAGACAAGCCTGTGTAGGCAGGATTAGACTTGATGAAGTGTTCTATTTAAGCACGTTTTAATCAGCTTATAATAGAGATTGCTTCTCACTGCAATCTGCTCAAATATAAAATGCACTCAAATCTGTGATAAGGACTCTCCTGCCTTTAGCACATTATAGTACACCCTTCAGCTATCTGTTGTGCATGACATTAAGCAGTCGTCTAGCCTAAGCAATTAAATTCCTTTATTTCTTGCAAGTTCTCCTTGCTTACTCAGTTTTACTACATACACCTAGGAGTCATCTGCAATGCCTTAGCTTTCATGCAGAAACATGGCTTAGCGCCTGCATGTCCAAATACACAGTTAATCAGACACAGAGTAAAAGCTTTTGCTGGTTCCAGCAGCAACAGGATCAGGCTAGTAAATAAACAAATGTCCTGAACATTACATTGCTCAGCCCTCACTGGCCAACCTAGTTCTTTCCTAGATGACTGGGTTTAAATTTAAGATGCGCCCTCCACCTTCCACACCAGCGCTGCTGGAGACAGAAGCATACCATAGTCATCAGCAGGACCTGCACGCTTCGTCTCTGCCCAACACTGGGGATTTCTATAGAGCCCTCAGCATTTGCTCTTTTCTAACAGAATTGCTGATATTTTTAGCAGAAGGAACATCTCACTACCAAAAAAATGACAGGGAACTCAGCAGTGGGTGCAGACTTTTTACCCCATCACCAGGTTTCAAGCCAGTCATCCTAAGCATCCCAGAAGGCACTAAAAGAAAAAGGCCTCCTCATGACTGAGCAGGATTCCTAAACACATGGCTTATCTGTGTGAAGTACAAGGTCACATTCATTAGACAGAAGGATAAGAAAAGTCTTTTCAGGGCTCAGAGACTGCTAATTAAAACAATCAGAGATTTCCCAGGCTTGAAAAGCCCTCACTTACTGTCATTGAAGAGGGCTTCTGCTCTTTTTGTCTCCATATCTGAAACAGACAAACAGTCAGGGTAAGGCCAGGACAGCACAGACAAGGTTTCCCATCTGCATGGTCATCCCCCCCACCAGCTGTGTGAGTGCAGGGCAACCCAGGATGTACAGCTGAGGGAGACTGCTAGAGAAACCGGTGTAGCTCTCAAGTGATCACGTTCTCGCACTGGCTGTTGCACTCCTCTCTGCAATGCTGCTTGCTGTTCTCCAGCCAGCCGACATCCTCTGAGGAACAGGCACAGGGTCTCTCCCGTCCTGCTGGGCCCTGATGTTTCTGGAGTGTAGTACAGACAAAACAAGTCCTGTTTTACTCAAGATCTACAATTTTGCTGGGAGGAAGTTTTTACAGTGGAAAGTTTTGAAGTTCCTTTTTTGTAGAAAATCAGTTGGCCATATTTTACATTAGAGTGAGGGCCAGAAGGAATCAGGTACTCACTTTGTGCCCTCTTCCTGATCAGAAGGCACTGATTTTACTGCGGCAGTGCCAGTTTTCAATAGCTCACTCTGCTTTCTCCTATCTTATTGAGCAACAGCATGTCTGGTGCACTGTTAATACTAAAATAGATAGTTAATAGCATGGCACAGCAGGTTCTAGCAATACATTCCCTCTTTTAATATGCATGTTGTATGCTTATGGACCATACACTATGATCATACTGACAGTAACAAGTACTGGCTCAAATGTCCCCTTCTTCCAGAATGCTCTTTTACTATAGCTACCATTTTAGTTGCCAGCAGTCAAAACAAGTAAAAAATAAAATCACATTTTTAAATTACACAGTGATTCTTGAACAGCATTCACATCTTCACATTTTGCAGCTGGGTAATCTTACTTGGCAGATTGCACTCACTTCATTTCCCTGTTCTCTTTGCAGCTACACAGAATAATATTCTAGTTTTGATCCAAAACCACGCCAAGCCAGGAGGAGTCTCTTTTGAATGCAAAGGGCTCTGGCTCATACTTGTCGCCTGTTGTGCTCGTAACACTTGTGTTTTTCTTGTGGGCTTGACGCTCTTCCTGGTATGCAGGGTGAACTGCATGTTTGCAGTCCACCATTACTAGAGATGTACTCATTCATTCCTTAATGTGACATTAAGCAGATTATGATACAAGAAGGAAACAAACAGAACTCTGGTGCATGTACAGCTTGACTGCAGGGAATGTTACAGAGCAAAGGCAGGGCTAGGAATGCCATACATGCATGCACCTGCTGCTTTATGTTGTAAGAATAGGAGATGAGTTATAACTGGACATTTATACAGCAAGTCTTATTCACTATAAACAGGAGCTTTTCACATAACAAAGATAAATAAGATTTTCTGGTGGGCAGGCAACAACTTGCAAGGTCCCCTTCCAGTAAAAATGCTCACTTGTACTTCCTCAATTCCGATAAAAGAAGAAGGAAAACGTTCAAGTACAGATGCTTTTGCATTTCAGGAATATCGGTTGTATGCTGGAATTTCCATGGATAATATGGTTGGTTGTTGCCAAGATCCCTTACCTCAAAATGACCTAATACAAGATGGTAAAAGCTAGGCCAGCAGAGGGATTCAGCAGTGGCATAAACATTACTGTTTGGTAAGTTACATAGTGAGGGGGAAAAAATGGGTGCTGAGCTGTGCTAAGGATTCATCCTCTTCACCCGTATGTTTATAGTGGCAAGAAGTGCTGTGAAAAAACTGGCCCTGCTTATTTCAACTATGATCAGCAGCCAGTGTTTTCCTAGAAATTCATACGAGCTTCAGAACTAGCTCCTAATTTGAGTCACTCTCATATTTTATAGCTGGAAACTGGTAAGAAACCAACAACGAAAGAGCACCTTTTGCCTTCAAGTGCAATATCGATAATAATGGTTTTTAGCTCTTCTCTGGGTGGAGAGACATTTACCTCATAATGCCTAATTATAAAGCCTGCAGTCAATTATTAGCACTTACATTGTGTTGCAAAGCCCATCGAGAAGACAAAAGGAGCAACCAGCTTGTTCAAGTGCAGTGCCGGAAGCAATTCAGTTGGCATGTTCTCACTGCACTGAGTTTGCTGTGAGTCACGCAGCTCTTCTGCAAGGCACCTGTCTGTATCTCTATTTGCCTTTTTATGAGGCACCTAAGAAAAAGTACAAACCTCACGTAGGCAATATTTTACCCATTGCTTCCAGCTGCACTGACTTGGAATTGGAGAAACAAGTCTTACACACACATACTACAAGTCTTACATAGCATGCTTGCACAGCTTTGAATTTTTAGCATATTTTGTAATATATCATGACTATGCAGCCAATGTACTCCCCCACCGACCCACTGCTGAAGGAAAAAGGGCAGTGATACCTGTCAGTAAATTCAATGCTGTATTCATCATAGCAGGGGCACCACTCTATTTTAAAGACCTGCCCTGACCATGTATCCCACACTGGGAGCTGGAACACAAGCAGCAAAGAAAACACCACAGCAATGTAGAGAACCACAAAGTAAAAGGAGTTGTTAAGAGGTGAAAGCAGGCCTGTTTGGTAACAGGCCCAGAAACCCACCATGCAGATCAGGACAAGTGAAATTAAGGGCATAATACCCAGGACTCAAAACCAAGATCCCAAACGCAGAGCACACGTGTGTTTGGAAACATGAACTGACGCTATTTTGAGTGAGCAGAGCCCACAGTACATCCCACAGAATCATGGAATCAGCTATGTTGGAAAGGACCTTTAAGGTCATCAAGTCCCACTGTTACCCCAGGACTGCCAAGACCACTACTGAACAATGTCACTGAGGGCTTCATCTACATGGTTTTTGAACACTTCCAGTGGTGACTCCACCACTTCTCTGGGCAGCCAACGCCTGACCACCCTTTTGGTAAAGAAGTTGTTCTTAATCTCCAGTCTAAACCTGTCTTGGCACAGCTTGAGGCTGTTTCCTCTTGTCCTGTCACTTGTTATTTGGGAGACAGACACCCAGCACACTACAACCTCCTTTCAGGTAGTTATAGAGAGCAATAAGGTCCCCCTGAGCCTTCTCTTCTCCAGACTGAGCACCCCCAAGTTCCCTCAGCCGTTCCTCATCACACTTGTGCTTCAGAACCTTCAGCACCTCTGTTGTCCTTCTCTGGACCTGCTCCGGCACCTCAGTGTCTCTCTTGTAGTGAGGGGCCCAGAACTGAACACAGGATTCAAGTAATGAACAATGAGTTTCCCTCATCAACCAGGTCCATCACTTTGTCATAGAAGGAGATCCCATGAAAAGCAGGAGTGCTTTGGGTTATACAATACTGCTGAAGAGCAGGTTGCTCACTGGCTTGCCTTCGTTTGTTACTAGCTTGACATTTTGGCCTGGTCAACAGCATAGCTGCTTGCAGAATGCCAGCCAACATGTTGCAAGCCTTGCCTTGAAGCAATCACTTGTAAGGCACGAGAGACAATTTCGCTGCCCTGCTCATCTAGTAGTTGCCCTAGATGTACACGCTACCAAGAAAAAGCATCAATTATTAACAATTAAAGTGTCATATCTTGTCCCAGCCACATACAGCTGCAAATGCATTTGTTGTGCTGCATTTAGGAAAACAGTGTTCAAGCTTCCACTGTAAACAAGAACAAGTTCAACTTGAACATGCACTGTCTATCAGTAGAACGGAACTTGCTATTAAATTGAAGCTTGCCTAACTTAAAAGAGAAAACTAATATTTAAATTAAAATCACAGCAGTCTACTGAAATGTGACTTAGGGATTTCATCTTTCAGAAGAGGGCTCTCTTCTCCAACTGGACAATTTTGTTAATACAGTTATTTTTCATATTTAGTAAACCGAATAACTTTAAAAACACTTAAATTATTGGTCTTAGTTTCCAACTAATGAGAGTAGTGACTTGCAGTTACTATTTAAGGTTAATAACGTGTCAGTAAATAACTTTTTTTTTTACTCTTCAACATATATGTTTTAGCAAACAGAAAGAAAAAGGGAGTAAGCAAGAGCAAGAAAGCATCTTTATTTTGGGAATTGTTTGTATGCAGTAGCAAGTTAAGGTCAGGATTTCTAAAGGAGTTAAGTGCCCAAAGCCCATGAATCTATTTGGCGAGCATCTAAATATTTGCATTTCCCAGATAACTGCGGTGAGACCACTTCTTTTG